>NC_142145.1:15512196-15815227 GCF_024610735.1 Ursus americanus | reverse complement strand
ATTCTAATATGGAGTCTAATAGGAATATGGCCAGTAGATGGGAGAATGGGAAGTTAATTTTTTTAAAAGATTTTGTCAGAATGAGAGGGGGAGAGCGAGCCTGCAAGTGTGCATGGGCAGGGGGAGGGGCAGAGGGAGAAGCAGGCTCTCCGCTGAGCAAGGAGCCCATGTGGGACTTGATCCCGAGCCCCTGGGATCATGACCTGAGCCGAAGGCAGAGGCTTAACCGACTGAGCCACCCAGGTGCCCCTGGGAAGTGATTTTGCAGAGTGGAGTAGCTTCAAATCTACGAGCATCCAGAGGAGGTTACCATGGAGAAGCCAACACCCTGCAGAACCCCAGCCTGACTTAGGAATCGTACACACCAGGTCCCGAGGAAAGGGCAGGCCAGAAGAGAGCAAGACATTCTGCAAGCGTGGTGAGAAGCTGGACTTCCCGTTCCCTCCCCGCCCCCAGGCACCCTCTGTCAGCTACCCTGCATCCGCCACTGCAAGGGGCAGAAGGTACAGTCTTCGGGGAAACGCGTACCCGAGAAGCTCAACGAGCAGATAATCCTGCCCAGGCACACAGAATTTCCAAACGTTTTTTTTTTTTTTTTAAAGATTTTATTTATTTATTTATTTGACAGAGATAGAGATAGCCAGCGAGAGAGGGAACACAAGCAGGGGGAGTGGAGAGGAAGAAGCAGGCTCATAGCGGAGGAGCCTGATGTGGGGCTCGATGCCATAACGCCGGGATCACGCCCCGAGCCGAAGGCAGATGCCGAACCGCTGTGCCACCCAGGCGCCACCCAAACGTTTTTAAAGAACCCCTTCAACAGAACATCTCATTCCAACACCACGAAAGCCTCCTGCTGATGGCTTCTGAAGGCCAGCCAATGGCAGCTTCCCCACCCCCCAACCAGCCAGTCCTCAGCGGAGAGAGGCAAGGCTGGGAAAATGCAGACACCAGTATGCATGGTCTCTTTCCACCCCCTAATCCTGCCGTGGCGTGCCAGACATGGGGCCATGAGCGCCTCCTGCCAGGAACAACACAGCCCACCAAACGCTTGGGACCACATTAACGGCCTGAGGATGGATGGATGAATTGATTGATTTTTAAAGATTGTATTCATTTATTTTTTAGACAGAGACAGAGAGAGAGAGAGAGAAAGCACGAGCGGGGGGAGGAGCAGAGGGAGAAGGACAAGCAGACTCTGTACTGACCCCAGAGCCCAACTTGGGGCTTGATCTCACGACCCTGAGATCATGCCCTGAGCTGAAATCAAGAGTCAGTTGCTTAACTGCCTGAGCCACTCAGGCGCCCCTAAAGTCCTGAGGATTTAAAAATGGTCCTGAATTTCTTCGTAAAACTCCTGTAAGAAAGCTTTCCTCTTTCTTTCAGCCTTCTTCTTTTGCCAAAACTTTTATTGAGCTTTGCATGACTTCACATGAACTACTAGAATTCCTTTTATACCAGATGCCCTGAGAACAAAACCCAGTAAAATGACTCATCTCCCATCTAGGCATGCATGGTTCCAGCCCTTTCACCAGAAAGTGCTTCTCCCAGGCAAATCGAGTTAAGATCATGTTTACTCTGGCAATCAATTAAGGTAGAAAGAAAAAAAAAAAAAGAAGCAAACAAACCTACCTATTTATTCATCTACAAAGCATCTTGTTCCTGCCAAATCTCAGTGAAAACATGAAGAGAATCATAAGGAGTATGTTACATATAACACGCTCTCATATGCACCATTACTGTTGGTCAAGATCAAATGTGGAAAACAGCGTGGCAGTTCCTCAACAAATTAGACACAGAGTAACCACCTGACCCCACAAGTCTACGTCTGAGCACATACCCGAAAGAAATGAGAGCAAACTCAAAACAGGTATTTGTCCACAGCAACATCGTTCACAACAGCCAAAGGCACAAACACCCCAGATGTCCCTTGACAGATGAATGAATAAAACGTGATACACACAATGGAGTATTACTCATCCTTTACAGGATGTTCTGACACGTGCTACAATACGGATGGAACTTGAAAACATTAAGCGAAGTGCAATCACTCAAAGGAACGAATATTGTACGACTCCATGTACAGGGGGTACCTCAAGTGGTCAAAGTCATAGGCAGAAAGTCAAAAGATGGTGGCGGGGGGCTGAGTGGGGAGGGAATGGGGCGTTGTGGGTAAACGGGTACACAGTGTGAGTTCAGGAGGATGAGCAAGTTCTGGAGATGGATGGAGACAGTTGCACAACAGTGTGAATGTGCTTCATGCTACTACTACACCTAAAAATGGTTAATATGGTAAATTTTATGTGTATTTTACCACACACACACACACACACACACACACACAAATCAAATGAGGCGAGAATGCTGTTGAAGTCACTCCTCTAGCCAGTAACCCCCTGGGCTTACCTGATACCTAGATGGTATCATCTAGGTTTTAGTTCTGTGAATTACAGAACTTTTTTTTTTTTTGGCATGTGAAGATTATTCTTAGATGGGGCTGAGCTAACAAGCAGAAAGCATTTATCCCTACAGGCTGCAAGGGGTAATAATCTATTCATTCCACAAACGTTCATCATGTACTTCCCAGGAAGACAGAAGAGCTGGTGGTGAAGGTCCTGGCCCTGGGGGATGACCTCCCACGTTTGAATCCAGGCTCTGCTGCTTTCCAGCCGTGGGACTCTCGACAAATGACTTAAAGTCCCCTTAGCTTGATGTCCTCGTCTGTAAGATGCGATAGTAACGGTACCCACCTCCCTGGCTTGGTATGAGGGGTCAAGGAGTGAAGAAGCCTGCCGAACTCAGTACGGTGCTGGCATACATCAAACACAAAACCTAGAAAGAAATGGGCTGGTTTTCCTGTTGTGTCCCCACTCCAATGCTCGCCTTCAAGGACGCTGGGGTATTTTAGGGGCGGCGGCCCCAGGAAGTGAGCAGCTTGCCCCAGTCTGACTGCCCACTGGCTTGGCTTTCAGGGAGACGCAGCCTCTGTGACTGCAGTTCAAAAGCCAGTGTCTTGGCCGTTTCGTTTCCACGGTCACTCCAGCACAAAGATGATCTTATCGGAACGCAGGAGAAGTGAAACCCTCTCGGGCCGCTAACACGTTCCATTCCCCTCTCTCTGACCAGCGTAATCTCTGTTCTCAACGATGAAATGCATGCACATGACCCGATCTTGTACGGTTTGCTCAAAGCTGGCCCAGGAACTCCTGGGAGGTGCAGACAACAGCCCAGGGCTGAGAACACGTGTGGCCACCTTTGTACGTTTCTGCCAGCACCTCCCTGTCTCCCTGCCCTGTCAGGGTTCTCAGACGCACATGGTCAGCGACCTCCGCAGAGAGCTGCCCGGAGTCTGCTCGGTTCCTGGAGACGAGAACCCAGGACTGAGCCACTGCCTCCTTGCCACGTTGCCAGTGCTCTCACCCAGCTCTCTTCTCCCTGGTCCCTCCTTCCTTGTCTCCCCCGAGTGAGTTCTCTGCCCCATCAACCCTCATCATCTTGCTTGCTGGCTGCCTCTTCCCTAATTCATTTGAGAAGTTGATCATTTCTAAAACATAAGAAAAAATAACAAATTGAGAGAGGTAGTTTGGCACTATCTTTGTATAAGAAACAATAAAATTGTGTCTGTGAGTGTGTACACACACACACAGGTTGTGAGATCTCTTCTCATTAAAAAAAGAAAGGTTGGGTTGGGTATTCACAGCTCTCTCTATGTGGGTAAGATGAAAGCTGTTCCTTGTGGGGTTTTTCTGGAGATAAAACTGACATAACTTCAGAGCAGTTTCAGACGCACAACATATGGATTTGATATTTGTAGACACTGTGAAATGATCACCACAGTAAGTCAGGTTCTTTTTTATGAGTTTTCTCACTTTCCTGCGATGAGCAGCTACTGATTTTTTAATAAGAGAAAATAAAGGAAATAATAATAAAAAGGGATCTTTAGGGATTTTTCAAGGGCGCTTTGGTACATTTCTAATGCCAGGCTTGGCAACGGTTTTGGAAGCTGCTGGTTTTGAAAGCTGGTGAAGGAGTCACATCTGCGAGCACGCGTCAGGATTTACGTCACCCAGAGACTCCTCAGGATTGACATTCTGGACAAACTTGACCAACTAGGTTTCAACCAAACTGCTCTTGGCCAAGTCACCGGGAACCAATATATGGCATTTATTAAGAAATGCCTTCTGGGATCTAGTGTATCGTTTAGAAGGATGTTCATTCTTTTTCTCACATCAGAAAACTGGTTTAATAGAGGTTTGCCTTAGAGAGGATTTTAATACAACCATTTCCCCCATTCATGAGGCACATTTAAGCAAACGCATCTCTGCTGATGTTTATTACCATGGCTGCTAATTTTTAGAAGTGCCGGGAACCGTGAGTCGTGTCTCACTCTGGGTCATCATCCGTGGACAGCGCGTGGAGTGTGGAGGCTGTTCCTTGCAGCAATACAGTTCACCCTATGCAGTGACACCGTGGGGCCCTGGGCCCTAGTTGCTGCTGTGTTTTTATTCTATCAACCCTCTAACCATCATCCCAGGAACACCTGAATGGTTATTTATTTATTTATTTATTTTTAAGATTTTATTTATTTGAGAGACAGCATGAGCGGGGTCGGGTCGGGGAGGAGGAGTGGAGAGAGAGGGAGAGGCAGGCTCCCTGCTGAGCAGGGAGCCTGACGTGGGGCTTGATCCCAGGACCCTGGGATCATGACCTGAGCCGAAGGCAGACACTTAACTGAGTTACCCAGGTGCCCCTGCCTGGATATTAATAATCTGCTACAATGGCATTCATCAAGAAAATCATATCTTCAAGCACTGAATTATTCACGATAAACCAAACAATACAAGAAGTCATCCCTGGTTACCAAAACATCCTGAAGTTTCCTGACTGGTCCTCCGCCTTCTCCCACCGTGGGCTTTCTCTGCAGCTCGGCCAGCCTTTCCTCCTGCTCTCTCTCCTTCAAAAGGTGGATTCAGCTCCAGGATTTCAATTCTGACCTCTCTTTAGGACTCCTAAACTGCGAACTCCTGGGCAACCTAGTTGCATTCATTTTGCTTGCCTGTATTTTCCAGATTTCCTGCAATGATTGGGTGTTAACTTCCTTAGTGAGAATGTGTTATATCTTAAAACTAATAGAAGAGAATTAACTTCTCACTGCGAAACTGGAATAGAAGAGCGTCCTCGATGGGGCTAGAGCTCAAAGGCAAAGAATCCACAAGCCTGTTTTTAAACAGCGCCTTCTATCTTTCTCCCTAGTAAGAGACCCAGATGGCCCATGACAGCTGCACTTCCAGAGGCCATGACTGCAGCAGAGATAGAGGTTTCTCCTTACCTACTTCTTGTCTACTGTAACAAGAGCCCAAATTATAGCTGGGTCCATAACCATCCAGAATAGAAGGAAACATTTCCCCGCCTCTCACCCACCAGGTACTGCCTTGGGGATAAATTGGGCCGCAGGAGTGAGCAGCAGCTGTGACGTGTGCAATGTTCAGGAATTACCTTTACACGGGAGGGGCGCATTCTCTCTCCCTCTCACCTTCCCACGTGTAGAGCACGAACACGGGAGGGCACCATATTGGACCTTAGCTCAACACTGGAGCAGCTCAAGGATGCTGTCCAGCCACCATATGAATGAAGGACTCGGGACGGTTTTGTGTAAGAGAAACTTCTACCTCGTTTAAGCTATTATTTTTGGTTTCAGCTTTAGGAGCCTAATATGCCCCGAAAGCTAAAACAACGGAAGGAAATGAATCTCTGGGAGCAAGGCTGCTGAAATGCAGGGTTAGTAAAGCCATGGAGAACACCCAGCCTTTTATTCCGCTCCAGGAACAACTGTGCATGGAGCCCTCAAGCCCTGTGAAATGCTGACCCTTGAAATATAGATGTCTGGAGCCTTCATCGTAAATTAACCAAAGCTAGAGACCTCTCTGCTTTGACAGGGCTACGACCCTCCTTTCTGCACGGCGGGCAGATTTCACTGGCACTGGGCCCCCTTCCCTGCGCTTCACGTCGTAAATGAGGCATCTCCAGGGAGCTCTCAGCCCAAGAAACATGTAGCTACAATTTCCCAATTCAGATTTCTGCCCACGGCTCTGTCCCCTGGGAATTAAATGAGGAAGTCTTAAAGCGGAGGGCTTTCCTTGTAAAGGCTTTCAAAGACGGAGGGGACCCAACCGGAGATCTTCTTTCTTAATTCCTCACGTGACCTATTCCTCACCTGCATCAAAGTCTTACGGAAAATGAAATACAATGGATGTTGATTCAGGTCTCACTTCATACATTACCGAAATGGGATTTCTACCTCTAAATCTAATTTACGGATGAGAGCAGGAAGCTTCTACTTTAGACACCCAGCTACACATGACCCGGGATCGCGGTAAAAACTTCAGATTAGCTAACAACTGGAAGCATTCAATTTGACTTAATTCAACCAACGCTTAATGGAGAGCTTCCCATATGCCAAGCCAAGCATTTTCCATAGATTGATTAAATTCGCATAACCACGCTTTTCACAGACAGGAAAACTAGAGCACAGAATGCTTAAGTAACTTGTTCAAATTAGTAGCTGAGCTGGACACGAATCCTAGCTGCAGGATTCACCGCTTCCTGGAATGGGGTGTGACAGGAGGTACAGCACGTGGCCCTTGAGGACAATCAGTGTGCCAGAAATACACCTTCGTAGCTCCCGAGAACACAAGACGGGGCATTAACAGCATCGTGACAGAAGTACACTGTGTTTTCCCAGCACGGATGAGAAGAGTCGCAACTCAACGTCAGAGGCTGCAGAAATGTGTCGCCCACGGGAGCTGCTCCTGCCCCAGAAAAATATACCAGGGCCCAGACAAAGGGACACTCACCCTCACCATATACCAGCCTCATCTCTAGCTTGGCCCCAAATCCAGTTTCTCTGTCCTGCAATCTCAGTTTCCCTCTGCGGAAAAATTCCATGTCCTTGACTGAGGATGGAGACCACTTTCCAGATGTCTCCCCCAAGCCCGAAACTCATGGAATCCGTGAGTCAGAGAGTCACAGGACAGGCCCAGAGGGAGCGCCACCGAAATATTTCAGGCAAGAGATTAAGACAGTGTCAATAGGGTAGCGGGAACTACAATGAGGACAGAGTTTAAAGAAATTTTGGAGGCAGAGTGTACAGGAGTTCTTAACACACAGGATGTAGAGAATAAGAAAAACAGAGAAGTCCGAGACCAGAGACTTCCCTCAGTGGAGCTGTCTGGAGGATGAGGTCACCATTAACTAGGGCAGGTTAAATGGGAAAAAAGCTAAATACAAGAGACTTTTATGGCGCAAATTTTGGGATGACAGAAGGTCTTATTTACCCTCGGTTTGGACATAGTGTTTAGGATGTTTGAGGCCTCAGGCAACTCCAGGGTGAGGCAGGGTCTTCGGAGGAACCGGTAAAGCTGAGCATCGGATAAAAACACCCAGGGAAGGTGTGGGCCAAGGACGGGATTTGGGGAGACATCCTCCTGCAAGAACTGGGCCCGGGAGGGAAGCCGGAGAGAGAAAGAGGACTAGTCAGAGAAGCGATATCGAGGAAGCCACAAAAAGCCCACGTGAGCTTGAACAAATCACTGTCCTGCTCTGGGTCTCTGTTTCCCATTCTGGGAAGAAAGGGTCTTGGACTAGGGCGATCTTTATGATCTCCCCCAAACTCCAAATAGCCAGGCTCTCGAGGTGATGAAAATGTTCTATATCTTCACCGTGGTGGTAGTTATACGGGCGTAAACTTTGTCAAAACTCACTGTACACTTAGAATTGGTGCATTTTATTGGATGTAAATCAGGGCGCCTGGGGGGCTCAGTCGGTTAAGCGACCAACTCTTGATTTCAGCTCAGGGCAACATCTCAGGGTCGTGCGATCGAGCCCTGTGTTAGGCTCCACGCTCAGTGGGGAGTCTGCCAGAGATTCTCCCTCCCTCCCTCTGCCCGTCTCAGGCACGTGCGCCCTAGAATAAATATTTAAAAGAGGATGTAAATTATACTTAAGTTGGTTTTAAAAATTCCCAAAAAAATAATTTCTGGCTCCAAGTAATTACCATTCCATGCAAAATTATTAATGATAGCATGAAATACTCCATTTATGAGTATTTTTTCATTGGAAAAAAATACAGGTCAAAAGACATATATCCTCAGGCCCCGGGGTGGGTGGGGTGGGGGTGGGGGAACAGGCATGAATTAGAAGGAGCTGCTGTAAGAACTTAGTTTCTGACCATTCCAGACATTGGTATGAGTGAGCTGAGGTCTGGAGAATGCTTTACAAACACATGGGAAGGTAACGAGAGCCTCTGGGCGGCTCTCAGACATGGCTCGTGCCCTAGGTGCTTCAGGACAGCTCTGGCCCCCTGGGACCTGCTGCTTACGGGTGCAGATGACCTCTAGACAAATCCGCTCAAGTGACGGCTCTCAGGAGCTCAGCCCGCGTCAGTCACTACACGGATAAACTCGGTAAGGGCTCCTGAGGCGCAGGAACGGATGTTCCTGATACAACATATACCCATTTTTTTTTTTAAAGATTTTATTTATTTATTCGACAGAGATAGAGACAGCCAGAGAGAGAGGGAACACAAGCAGGGGGAGTGGGAGAGGAAGAAGCAGGCTCATAGCAGAGGAGCCTGACGTGGGGCTCGATCCCACAACGCCGGGATCACGCCCTGAGCCGAAGGCAGACGCTTAACCGCTGTGCCCCCCAGGCGCCCCAACATATACCCATTTTTAAAACAACTTGGGCCCCTTGGTATCTGAAGTACCAGTTAGGAGGGAGAGGCTGCCACCTCTCTATATGGAGTCTACTGAGCAGTCTGTCACTTCCCATGGTATTTTTTTCCTTTTTGCTAATTTTGAGAGAGTTTCTTAGGGTAGCAAGTCTGATCCCCTACAACAAAGTATAATTTGGGGCTCTATGATAAAGGCAGCTCTGCAAAGAATCTTATGGGCTACGGGAAGATATGTGAATCTCTACCATTGTACGTGCTGCAATCAGGTTCTGCTAACTGACCATGAACTCCTCCAGAACAGGGATCAGGTCTCAGTTATCCTGAGGACCTAGCCTAGTGTCTGAGAGGTCACGGATGCTTGGCACATCCCGACTGAAGTGCACTTGGCTAGAACTCCTTTCTTAGGGAGAATGTATCCAAGATGGTATTTACATGATAAGAGTAAGAGCCTTATCTTCTTTTTTTCCCCTCTTGGTTTATCTTTTCTGGCCTCCTGTGAGCTCTTCTTCCTTCCTTCCTCCTTTTCTGTATTACAAGGTGCAGAAGGAATTAGGGGCTGGCAGGAATAGGGATAGAGATTAAGGAGAGTGTAACCCTCATAATGTTTCCTGCACTGAATAATGACGAATTGCCTTTACCATCTTCTGCTTCCTGGGACTAAAAATATCCAGCTTTATCTGGAGTAAACAGTATGTGCTCTCTGTCTGAGATGAGGAACTGGGAGGCCAGCTAGTCTAGGCAAGTTGTCCAAGACTGCTCAGTAGTGCAGCTGGAACCGCAATCCAGAGGCCGCTGGCGACTCGGCCACCCTGTCCAGGCTACGAAGCCGTGTCGGGATGCTAATTTTGGATCTTCGCTCAGTGGCGACATAAG
Source organism: Ursus americanus (assembly GCF_024610735.1). Taxonomy (NCBI): domain Eukaryota; kingdom Metazoa; phylum Chordata; class Mammalia; order Carnivora; family Ursidae; genus Ursus; species Ursus americanus. The sequence continues at coordinate 15,805,626 of NC_142145.1, read as the reverse complement.
CCCCTGTGTTTAGGAGGCCCGAATGAATCAAAACAGTTAAACACAAAAATGTGGATGGTATCACTTTATGGACATCTGTTTTAAAGTCTGGCAGACCTGAGTTTGAAACCCAATTCCCCCACTTAGTGGTTTGAAGAATTGATGTAAGTTACGTATAAATTCACTTCACAGTTTCTTCTTCTGAGAAATGCAGTACTGATAACGTACTTCGTTAAGGTTTCAATGGGATGGATAACGCACTTGGTATAGTTCTTTTTATATAAGAAATGTCCAATAAAGAGAGAGTAATGATAACAGGAGGAACAGTCGTGGTTACTGTTATTCTCTGTCCTCTTCCTCGAGTGCAGGGGTTACAGTGTGTATTCAATGAATATTCAGAACAGTGATGACAAACCGCTGTGAAACACCAGAAGGCATGAAGATAAACACACATTAACTTACACTGAATCAATGAATAATAATTGAATGCTGGCCCTGAGCAAGTCACTAATAGATGTCCTGGGAAATGGAAAGAATCCTAGAATAAAAAGACCTGGTATAATCATTGAGGATTCAGGGGTGCCTGGGTGGCTCAGTCAGTTAAGCGTCTGCCTTCGGCTCAGTTCATGATCCCGGGGTTCTGGGATGGAGCCCGAGTCCGGCTCCCTGCTCAGCAGGGAGCCTGCTTCTCCCTCTGTACCTCCCCCAGCTTGTTCTCCTTCTCTCTCAAAAATACATACATAAAATCTAAAAAAAAAAAACAACCATAAGAACAGTTCAACTACAGCTTCACCTTTGAAAAAAATCTGATAGTCAAGATATCAAAAGATACTCAGTCCATCAAAAATGACCACAGAATAGGGCAGGCCCAGACCAGTGCGGTCTGAGAATTCTCCGTGGATTAGATTTGGATTTTATGGGAGGGATAAGATCTATCTAGACAGTGAAGAGAGTGGAAGGCCACTCAGGGCAGAGACAGGACATTCAAAAGAGCATGACGAGGTGCTGTTTATCCTGGCCCGCGGGACACAGCACTGTTTGGTTTTTGTTACGTGGTAAGAGATAACAGTGCCTTACTAGCTAGAGCCTCAAATTACCCAGAGAGGTCAGTCTCTGTGCCTGCCCGCCCACGGCCCCTTCCTAGGGAAAACTGCCCAGCCCGTTGTTGCTTCTGACTGGGTAGCCCGGACGGTCCTCCTTTGTACCAAGAGGCAACGCTCCCGCCCCTCTAGGTTGAGAAGACAGGGAAGGGGCATCTGGAGCAAGGGTGTCCAATGTAGCCATCTCCCTCAGGACAAAACAGCGAGCCAGACCCATCTCCTGCTCCTGGCCAGGGCTCTACACTAAGACACCCCGTGAGGAGGCTAGCTGGCCATAGTGGTACAGCGGAGTCTCCCACGGTCGAGAAGGGTCTGGAGAGACCAGGGGGCTGAAACCCGGAGTCGAGGGAGGAAGCTGGGTATTGGTCAGATTCCTGAGGGCAGCGGAGACTTCATGAGGGAGACGCGGGCAGGGCCACCCCCAAGGAGTCCCAGTTTTCTGACCCTGCGCCTCCCCCACCCCACTCCACCCCATCCAACACCAACCATCCTAACCACAGCCCCCTTTGTTGAGATTCAAGTGGCACTTCTGTTCTTTGCAACCGAGATCTTGATCTTTTCCAGTTACCTGGTAACATATGGACGGTCCAGTTTGGGGAAGTAGTAGTACAAAAGGCTTTTGATTTGGGGGTTAATTGCAAATAGGGTCTCCATGACTGCTGTGTGTTTTATCAAAAGCACAAATATTTGTTTCATGTACAGAAACCACTCATGGATGGTTCAAATATTTTTTTTTCACCTGCAGATACAGCCCTTACTACACTGAGAGTTGGATTCTGTCAGTAACAGATGAATATTCACGTGCTTTTAGCAGTTAGTAAATTATTTACTGGTAACCTTGAGAAAGAGTTGTAGCTTCACCTTAAACAAGAAGCCAGCGGTACCAGGCTGAGCAAAGGAAGCCGAGGAGGAAATGTGTTTCTTAACTGTGAGCTTGCTTTAAAAAACAAAGGAAGTTCTAGTGTCTCTGGCAACGTACGTGTGTAAGTCCCTGGCAGTGCCTTGGTGCTGTCTTCTGAATGGCTTTCCCTGGGGTCTGGTTCCTTATTCCCGGCCAAATGACACGTGTCTATGGGTTCCATTAGGAGGAAGTGATAAGACTGACAGATGCAGTGCTGTTTCGTGCAAGTGACCGCTCCTTGCTGTTGTCAATTAAATGATGCCCCTCCTCCAGATCTTTGAAATTCTTTCTAATCTGGTCTCCTGATGGAACCTCAGGCCACGCGGCTCTCAGAAGTTGGAGAGAGCTGTTTTCTTCTCTCCCCCGAGTATAGCATCTGTGATAATGAGCAAATAGCGCCCTATGATTAAGTGATAACTATAACCTTGAAAATGTGCCCTACTGGCTTCAGTATCATTTAGTATCGTTCAGTATCGTTTACTCACACATCCGAAGCTATGCTATGGACACTAGGAGACACCACTATCCTGGGGCATCAACTGTTTAAAAAAAAAAAAGGATGGTGTTCAACTCAGAGGAGTTAGTCTGTGATGGACTTTTGGGCACTGTGACAAAGTGAAGAATCCCCAGATACCATGTGGGGTGGGGGGGGGGGTGGCAGTGAGGGGTGATGGACACCTTGTGGCAAGGGATGGACTGGGGTCTGATAAATGACACTAGGGAAGCAATGGTCTTCTTATGCTCAACAGTGGCCCACGGAGCCTGAGGTACCATTTCAACACTGCGGTGATCTGCACATCTCTGCAGGGACTGAAGTGTATTTTTATGTGGGTGGCAAGACGGAGCAATGGTTGGGGAGCAGGGGTCAACAGGAAGGACCTTCCCACACAGCCACAGTTGCTCTAGGCATTTCCGGTTTGGGTCAATATCTTCCAGGGATTGGCATTCTGGGGGCTCTGGATGCATATGAGGAAGGCTATCTCAGGTACATCTCATGGAATGAAGGTCCACTTCTAAAAAGCCCAGTTCTACAAGGCAGGACGTTGCCCTCCAGCAGGGGTTTCCCTGAGTCAAGAGAGATCCCCCAGGAAAATGGGGCAAAACTATGCTGGGTGCCACCAAGACCACCCTCTGGCCCAAGGATGCCCTGGTCAGTACCGGCCTGAGCATAGCCCTTGCCCACAACGGTGCTGACCGGCTGGACCCGGAGCACAGGGCTTTCTCACAGATCCCAGGAGACCACCTCAAGTGCCTGTGTGGCTCACTCTGGGGGACAACCACAGCAGCGCCCCTCCCCCTCCTTTATTTCCACTGTGGCAGCTGTGACAGCAGTGGGGACCTTCCGAAGAGGGTCAGGCAGGTCCCACGTACGTCATTTCCCTTTGGTTTGTTGGCTTCTTTCTTCTGAAAGAGACCACAGTCTCCTGAATGTCTTTCTAGAAGCCTCCCAGCAGGTGTAGGCCCAGAGACAACAGCTGGCTCCATCCAGCAACCTGCCAACATACCCTTCGAAGTCCTCATCCCCCCTTTCTAATGAGGCTGCTTGGCCTGGACCCCACCATCTGATTAAACCTGGAAGTCAGGCAAGGGGGCCTTACCTTGGAGAGAAGGGGCAGTGGGGAGCGCACACAGTGCTCCCTCCTTGGGCACGGCTTTGTGCCATCCCACCCTCTAGCAGAAGCTGATGAGCCAAGGGCAATACTCAGGACCTGCTCCCCACTCTTCCACAGACCGTATTCTCACCGCTGTCGGGGGCTCCTTGCCTGGGGCAGTGGAAATCCATAAAGGGTAGAGAAGGGCCTCCCAGAATGAGTCAGGGTAAGAAGCTGCTGTCTTAAGGAGTCCCAGTGAGTCCTCACAAGGAAGGACAAGACAGTCCGCGATCATGCCCATCTCCCAGGTGAACAAACTGAGTGCCAGACAGCTCAAGAATCCTGGCCAAGGTCATAATGTGAAGAAGGGTTAGAGCCAGGATTTCGGTCCCCAAACTACAAAGCATAGTGCCTGGCTCAGAACAGTCACTCATTAAAAAATCTGAGGGCAAAATAATGCAGATGTGGAAAAACCCACGCCCTCGCGAGCAGAGCCTCGTCTGAGCCCAGGGATGGCACGGCTGCTTGGCAGGAGTGTTGGCCTGACGGTGATGTGGGAACTGCATGCTGGGGCTGCCCCCTCTCCCCTGGGGACAACACCTCTCCTTCCACCTCCTGGCTCTAGAGCGTAGCTCTGGACCCATGGTCACTAAAGGAGGACAGAAGGTGGGTAAAGCCCATTTATCCTTCCTGAGACCTGGGCCCCGAGTGTGGGCAGTCAGCAAGACCGAGCGCGTACCAGCTAGAGCTGAATCCTAGAAAATCCACTGAGGTGTAGAGGAAACCCCTTCCCGAAGTCTCAACGCAAAGGGTGACTAGTCTTCCCCGCCTGACCCCAAACACACCTAACCTACCCTTTGAGGTCCAGCTCATCTTCCTCGGCTTCTGGAAGCTTTCTCTGAACTCCTCCCCACCAGGAGGGCTTTCCAGTTCCTGTGAAATCCCCGTACTATCTGTGCTCATCTCAGGATATCTAGAAAAAAAGCCGAACAACGGTGGGTCGCAATCCTGGCGGCATGCTAGATTCTACTTGAGATTTTTTTTCTTTTTAAACGATGAACATACTTACGCCCAGGATGAACCCCTGAAAAACTGAATCAGAACTTCTGGGGTTGGCACCAGGGGATCAGCATTTAAAAAAAAATCAGCCAGGATTGAGAACCAGGGCTTTGGATGTGTCCTTTTTTGCCATCTAGCTGGGAGCTGCTCAGGGCAAAGCCCCAGCCTCCTGCACTGCGGTCGGGAACACCAAGCCCAGGCTTGCCCATCGCCCGTGCTCACCGAATGCTGGCTGCGTGATTGCAGCCTCCACTGAAAATCAAAACAGTCCCCAGGTGGGCTACACGGCATGTTTTGTGCCTTTGTTTTTTTTCCCCCTGGTAAGAAAAGAGTCATATGTTTTCATCCTCTGATACGGGCAACCTAAGAATATGAATTCCAAAAACAACACATCTCCCCCAACCCCATTAACATCCCGAGGGAGGAACAGGCTGTGTTGTCGGTTATCTCCTGCTTTCAATTATGGAGCCTTCAGCCAGATTCCTTTGTGTGCCTCTGAGGCCCCAGCCTTGTAAATGGCACACTTTCAATTATTTATCTAAACAAAGGTGAGCCAGAGGGCAGCGCTAAACACTTGTCTGGTGAACTTGAACCCAATTCTGCGCCCTTGGAATTCTCAGGCTTACAGGACTTGGCTTTGTGGCTCCAATTTCCTTACCCCCCAAAAAAAGGAAAAAAAAAAAAAGAAAGGAAAAAAGGCACATTGGATTCAAAGCCATAAATTCCATTTCAGAAGTGAGAGGCGGGCCAGAGGGGAGCAAGGACCTGTGTTTTGTGGCTGGCGGCTCTTCTGTTGCTAGGCTGCTCAAATCCAACAGTCATAACTCACGGGCAAGGACATGGACCGCTGGCTCCCTTCCAAGTTTGCGCCCTGTCTCCTGTCAGAGGACGCACTGCATTCTATGTCACCAATGAACAATAAATCCCCTTGAAAAAGAACAGACGGACCAACAGCGATCTGCAGATATAAGGAGAGGAAAAGCCCCCTCTTGCTTGTGGAGACAGGCTCCTGGCTCGTTGTCAGCAAGAGTTCTGACCTGTTCTTTGTGAGGATGGGTTCGTGCCCATCGCCCCGAGGACCAGCCTGTGGCAATGCCCATGACACGGTATGCGGTGCTGTGGGTACACTGGCTGCCGCGGAATGAGTGGTGAGCATGACCCGTGGAGATCAAGCACCCCTTCACGTGCCATCGACTGTCAGCTGCAGAGAAAGAGTAATTTGGGAACAACCGACCAGCCGGAGGTCAGGATTCCTAGGTGTCAGAGGAGCAGGTAGTAATGACAGCTAACGTTTACCGGGTGCCCCAGTGTCTTCCGGGCGCTCTGCACTACACAGCACCGTGGAGAGGCGGAATCCCGCCGCACAGAGGTCCAGAGAGGTGAGAGAATTGCTCTGGCCACACAAGTGATGGGGCTGGAATCGGTACCAAGATCCGCCTGACTCAGAAGCCTGGGTTCCTCATCATGCCGTTCTACAACCTTCCCTTGTCCTAGGACGGACTCTCGAAAATGTTTCTGGAATCCACCTCTCCTCTCCATCCCTGCTGCCAGCTACCTTAGTCCAGGCCTAAAAATCTCTCAATCCTTTTTTTTTTTTTTATAGCCTCTTAATTCATCTTCCTGCCTCCCATCTTTCCCACATCCCATCGAGCGCAAATATTTTAAAGCATATCTGTTTTAGGGCCCTGGGTAAGAACGTTCCTTGGCTCCAAGTGCCTACAACTCCAGTCCAATCCTTTGTGAAGCACAAGTGGCCTCACCTCACCTTGTCCTTATCATTCCCCACCGGGATCCGGCCACATCAAATGTCCAGCTCACAAGATCCCTCTGTCAAACATTTCCTATCCCCTTCAGCTCTCACTTGTTTAAGTGTTTGTCCTGCCTCCCCCCAGACCGTGAGCTCCTAGGAGGCAAGGGGCTTGTCTTGTTCGTCTTTGTAATTTCCCCAGGATCTGGCAGAAGGGAAATGCTGATAAATATTACAAAGCTGAGTCACTGACTGAATGAACAGAATCACAAATTAGGGACGTGGGGAAGCAAAGATCACTGAATTTTTGACAACTGACCATATACGCATACGGGTTTCAGTCTAATCAATCTCAACAATTCCTGTGTTATCGTGTTATCGATTTTACTCATTTCCAGAATAACCACAAGACATTAAAAAATTAAATTCTAACTAAAAATATACTTCCTTGACATTTTAGTCTAGAGTTATTCCATTCAAAAGTGTTTTCCTCAGGAACAGCTATTATTAGTAGTATCTGATCCTAGAATGTCCACCTTTTTCTTTCTTAGCCAAAGTGCAATTTTCTTGACTAATCAAAAATTCTCATTGACCATTACTATTCTTACTTGTTTGGATAAAGAGTCAGCACCCAGTTAAGTTGATGGGCGTATTAAATTGAGTCTTTGACGTCTTCTTGCCCTCCCCATGAGAGCTGGAAGTTAGCGTCGGCAGAGGTCGGCATTGAGCTTTATCTCAACAACTTCTTCTTTGACATCATCCCTGGTTTTCTGTGCCAACCAGGAAGTGACTTCCTCTCCCCTTGAACTTCCATAGTCCTTGCTGTGTGTGTCACAGTAGCAAATCGCAGTGGAAAGGGTGCTGTGCGGGGAGCACCATCCCTGCTAAAATACAAGTGCATCACGGGGGACTGGGGGGTGGATTCACCTCTCTGGACCTTTGTTTACTCATTGCAAAATGAGGGACTCACATGAGTTGGGTTACATGGCCTCTTTCCAGCTTCTTCCCAGCTCTACAACTCAATGAAAAATTGAGTTGTATCAATTTTTGAGTTGTATCAGCTATCTTGATACTATTTGAAAGCTCCCTTGTGGGGCGGAAGGTGAAGTGTAAGAATACAGAACTTTGGGTCACACTCAAACTATTAAGAGTTGAAAACAATGATTTGAATGTAACGTTCCCCTTCATTTTCCAAAGGGCCACAGGATGGCATCCTCAACTCAACACACAACAAGGAGATGGCCCTGCAGGGTGAGAGTGACCGTCACTGGGCCTGATGCTGTAGGTTGTGTTAACGATGCCGTGACACGTTCATCATGACAAAGATGGGTGATCGCAACTATGAGCAAACTCAGAAGCACATACATGGGAAAAACGACTTAAACATTCCTCTCAGGCTCAACGACTGTGAATTCAAAACATAATGCTTTAGATGAGCCAAATGTACACCCCCCGAAATGTGAGAATTAGACGTGCAGATGGATTCCTCTAAGGATGAGCTTTAAGTTCCAAGTGACCTGGCCGGAGAAAGGGAGACTTGGAGAACCAGCATTTTCTAAGTTCTATAATTTCATATCTTAAAAGGAGAACAAAATAATAGTCATTCATGGGGAAAGATAAATATAGTAGAAATTTGGGCAAAAGAGAGCTTCTACAGTTGAACACTATGTTTAGGGCTAACTTTCCGGGCAACTGAGCCCAAAAAGGGAGCGACGACAAGTTAGTTCTAATATGTATAGGTCTGTACAAAAGGTAAGAAATTTACCAAAAGGATGTTCATCACTCAGAGTCCCAAGTGGGAACAGAAGGTGCATTAAAATTAGGATAATCCAAGGAGGGGCTGTTCACGAAGGCTCTAAGGTACAAATATGTGGGCGGGGTGTAGGGAAACCACAAGTGCAAGTGCAGGAACTCAGGGCTGACCACATAGGAGCCATTGCCACCTGCGGAGGACTGAACACTGCCCTCCACCCGGAACCTCAGAACATGATCTTATTTGGGAATAAGGTCTATTACAGATGTAAAGATGGTAAGGATGGAGAGATCATACTGGACTGTGGTGGGTCCTCAATCCAATGTAAGAGACAGAAAAGGATACACAGAGACAGAGAAGGCGACCACTTAAAGACAGAGGCAGAGAGTGCAGTGATAGGTTTGCAAACATTGTCGGCAGCCAGCAGAAGCTATCAGAAGAGCACGGGCTTGTTTCTCCTTAAGAACCTGCAGAAGGAACCGATCCTGACGACACCTTGATATCAGACTTCTGGCTCCCTGAACTGTAGGAGAGCACGAGGATATCACCCAGCTTGTGGTAATTTGTCATGGCAGCCCCAGGAGATGAATACAGCACCGCACTTCCCAAAGGGATGAAAAGAGGGCGAGGAACTGAGTGCAGGGGGAGAGTGTGTGCTAAGGGGGCCCCGGGGTGGGGCAGTGAGCTTCAGCGGCAGGCGAGCAGCAGGCTGAGGCAGAAGGGAGCAGAGGAATTAATGTCCCGACCTCAAACCTCTTTCCTCCATCCCTCCCATCTCCCCCGGGGTCTCCCACTGGTTATACCCAACAGGGAGCCAGAGGGGGTGGGAGGCCCGCAGACATGGGCCACACAAGGGCCAGCCCCTGGGCACAGAGCAGGAGGTCAAAGGGTGGACAGTGTATCTGGAGGGGTGGACAAAAGCTACCAGCATGAGATACAACGTCCCAATGATCACTTACTTCTGGGATGAAAAAGCTGGGAAGTATCAACCTAAGTCTTCCCTTCCCATAAAGGAAGGGGCCATTACTCCCCCCCGAAATAAGAGAGGTTGGGCTTCCTTCTTCTATACCGGGTCCTTTTTGGCTGAGGTTTCTCTGACTCAAACTCTCTTTGCCCCCCCTCCTTTGTTTCTTCTGTCTCCATCCCCAGCCTTCATCGTGGCTTTCACTGCAACAGAGATCCCCACATCTGCATCGTTAGCCCAACCTCTCACTCCAGCTCCAGCCCCACTTACCAACGATCCTGGGAAACCTTCACCCAGATAGCTCAACTGTTCAGAGTCAAACATTTGAAAATCAACCATATCATCTTTCCAAAACCAACATCCCTTTGGAATTCCTCATCTCATTTCTCTAACCCAGACAGGTTTAAACTCTCCAATTCATTCCTTTTGCCCAAACAGCAAGGCTGTTGGTTTTAATAAAGACACTGTGTTTCCATTCACTCTTTCTCTTCATTTCAACAACTGCCCCCACTTATGTCAAAGCCACATCCGTCTACACTGGGTAACGGCTAACAGGCTCTGAGCTGGTTTCCACAATGCCGGGTTCCCAGGTCTTCCAAGTTTGCCATAGCCAAGCAATACTGCCTTCCTTACGCCACGCCCATGTTAAAAAACTCAAGGACCCTTTCTGCTGCAGGCCTTGTCAGATCCATGCTCCCCCCCCCCCCCCATGGGCTGCTGATGGTCTTCACGTTCCAGCTCCATCTTCCTCTTCCGACCTTATTCCACATCATCTGTCAAAGGAGAACCTTGCTGTGGCCAAGCTGCTTCCTTTGCGGTCCTCCCGTCATGCAGTGCTCACGCTCGTCCCTTTATGACCTGATGAGAACAGTCACCTACATTCTGTATGCGAATCTGCCACGAGTCCAACTGAACTGAAAGCATTTGTCAAAAATCCTACAGATCTTACATGCAGTGAATACTTTCTTGGCGATCAGTACTAAGTATATACCTGACCATAACCCTGTGCATCTGTCCCTATATTCTTATTTTCCAGATTAATGTACAAGCCACATGTGGTGGGAGTTCATGTTTCTCTGGGTCACGGAAGATATTGCAGCACAGTAATTAAGAGCTTGATCTTTGGCGTCAGACAGATGTGAGTCAGAGTTCAAGCCCATTCACTACTATTCTTGGGACCTGGGACAAGCTCCCTACCTCCTCTTTGTGACTCAGGTTTTGCATCTATTAAATGGCAATTTGACACTCTCCTCATAGAGTCACTGCGGAGGTGAGAAGAGCTAGCTAGCTTATGTGAAGCACTTAGTACAGGACAGGCATAAAATTAGCCTCTTAACCATATAAACAGCGAACAGCACCGTCACACAACTTCTACTCGAGGCCAGTGAGTGTCATTTCTGCAGCCCAGACATGGACAGTTGGTTGCTGGGTCACATCACGTGGTCCCCATTCTCATTATCCTTGTCTCTTAAAGCCAGCAATTTTGTTCCACCATGCTAGGTCTAAGAAAAAGCAGAAATAAGCTTCCAGACCACAGTTTTTCCAAACAACCAAACCTATAATCAGTGCTTCTGAGGATCCCAAACTGTCTTGTATCCTCAGCAGACTCTGTGAGAAATTGGCCATGTAGGCAAATGCCTGTCGTGCCCACATTATCGACAGTTAGCTTCCTTTCGGGCATTGCTTAAGGTCAAAATCAAAAGCTAATCAAAAGGTTATCTATGTAAAGATGCACACATGAATGAAAAATTATATGCACATCGCAGTAGCTGCAATGGATAGTAATCTAGTATGATCAAGAATTTTAATGATCTTATCTATAAATTATTTGCTATCATTTAATACATATAGCAAAATCCAGCAATTTTATTTTTATTGTTGTGCATTCATAGATGCATGGTAAATACCAAGAAAATGCTAACAGTTTAAATTGTGAATGTAATTAATATAAGGGGATGAAAAAGGAAAAACAAAGAACTCGGTCCTTACCCAGAACCCCTCATGGGCACACACTGAAACCATGTGATTTTGGACACATTTGGAATCTAGCACATTTCTTAGGTTTGCAGAAGCACACCACACAAAGGAGGAACTTCAGTACCCAGTGGAAACAAGCCAGATTCATATAGAAGGGGATTAGGAAAAACTCTTTCATGTATACTTTCTAACGACCTTTAGGGAATCCAGATGGTTCCTTTGCTCTGAACATATTCTTAGATAGGGTTGATTTACTGAATGTCATTGTTAATGAGCTGGGTGAGAAAAGAAATAATTGTTTCAGTGCCCCTACTTGTTTTCCAAGCAGTGGAATGGTGATTTTCTAAGGGGGCAGGTGGGGGAAGGGAGTCACTGTGTGAACCATGCTGTTCAAGGGTGCTGGGCTGCCAGAGGCAGGAGAGGCAACAGAAAAGTCCATGAACCCAAACCCCAGGCCACCGCGCTGCTGGAGCTGATGCTGTGAAATGTGAGCCTCTGTCACCGCGGACTTCTTGGGCAAGACAGACAGAAACACCTGGGGAGCAACGGCACCTGTGCTGTGAAGGGACAACCAAGTATTCTGAGTGACCGTCGGTTCTCGCTGCTGGGTGAAGGGCAGGGAATGCTGGGGTCATTTGCCATACTGTGTGCACAGTGCGACATACTTATTAGGATTTAATTATATTTTCTCCATCTTTGCTCCAACACCCTGCCCCCCACCCCATCTTTAGTCTCAAACCCTCAACAACCTCTGCTCTCTGCTTTCTTTCTTTACTACCTGTAGGACATTGTTTTCCTAATAACCAGGATGACCTTTAAAAAATGTCAGTAGTCCCTCTGCTCAGACTGCGCCACTGGCATCCCACTGTACACAGAATAAAAATTCAAACTCCCTGCTCTGGTCCATAGAGTCCTATGTGATCAAATCCCTGGCTTCCTCCCCTAATGAAGGTCCTCCCTCGTTCCCGGGGCTGGAGCTACACGGGCCTGCTTCTGTCCCCTCCCTTCACATCACGGCACGCCCCGTCACTCCTGGTGTTCTTCGCAGACCCAGATGGCTGACGTTTTGGCACGCTTATATGAAGCACGAATATGGGGATTCCTCAAGAACATTGCTGTATTTACGGACTGGTCATGTGCAATTTATGTGAAGATATGTTTGCTGTGCAAACCCTGCCACAAGACAAGTTCCCAAGATTTCTCCCCGCACAACCGGACCCCTACCCTCCTCTAAGCTTCTGCTGGTTGGAGTTCTGCACCCCCTGCTGTTCACGACGTTACCGTATTTCACTGAATGCAAGGCATTATCAATTGTAAGATGCGCCATTATTTCATGCAACAAATGGTTTTCTAAGTTGCCAATTAAAATCCGACACAATGTTTTATCACTGAAATTCTATGCTTGCTAAGATAGTTCTTTTCATCCTAATTAGACACAGATTGTCACATGTCATGTGTGTGGAGATACACAAACGATAAGAGATTGGTTAAGATGGTCTTAAAACATCCTCACATATGAAGTCTGACTCCTCAGAATCCATTAGCTGAGCGTCACCAATTCCTGTGCTTTACCGTAAAACATCCTTTGTACCACGGGAACATTGGTGATGGAGCTTTTTTAATAGCTATTTATTTTTGGGGGGGGGGAGGGCGGAGGGAGAGGATCTCAAGCAGACTCCCCACTGAGCGCGGAGACCAACAGGGGGCTCGATCTCATGACCCTGAGATCATGACCTGAGCCAAAATCAGGAGTCAGATGCCCAACTGAACCACCCAGGCACCCCTGGTGACGCAGCACCTGTAAATTAGTACCCTGAGTACCAAGAGCCGACTTCTGACTTCTGCTCCAGGAATGCTGAAGATCTCGGATTCGCTACCACCCACCACCTTTTTGTTCTACGGAGTTAAAATTCAACTGTGTACACCGAACTATTACTTTACTGTGTCCCCGGGACTTTTTCCCAAGCAGCTCAAACCCGTGACGCACATTGTGATGCTGGCACGTTTGCAAGTAGAGTGCTCTCAGATGTTACAAAAATATCCCCACAGCTGCCCAGACACAAGTGAGCGGAAGATACCCCCATATCTTCAAATTTATGACAGTTGGTCATCACCACCATCGTCACGACAAACATTATTACATTCTAATTCTGGGAATTGACCTTGTCCTAGCTCCTGCAAGGGGCCCCCAGTGCATCACAGTTCAGAACCCCTCACTGCCCTCACCAGTGGACACTGGCTTTGCAGAGTGACCATAAACTGGGCTGGGCCAAATTTGGGCAGGAGTTTCAACTCAGAGACAAGAGATCCATGTCAGCAGTCAGCTGTGGGGTGCAGAGCAGAGTATCCACGGACTCTAAGGTCGGGGTAGCCCTTTGCGGGGGTGCTGTGAAGACAGTCAAACGAAAGAGGCAAAATGAGTGGACTGAAACCCGAATGAGAGTGAACAGACGTTTCATGAGACAGAGAAAATAACGTTAGCCTTTGACTTTCCAATCTTGATCATGCAAGGCTCACACATACGTCATTTTGTTCTTGGGTTTGGTGGTTCCTCTGTAGCCTTATAACTTATTCCCATTCTCCCCTGAGGTAGAGTTCTGCTTCTGGCAGCCAGAGGAGCTACGGCTATAAGAGCTGGAAACTCCCCTGCCCTGAAATCATCCACCACAGAGATGGGACTAAAGAACGTGTGGGGATGGTGATGTCCCCTCTGAGACAGGCAGAGGGGGTGTCCTTGTGTGATTCTGGCAGCCCAGGGCAGGAGAGAGCCCACAGCTCCTCAGCCCACATGGGGATCCCCCTTCCCAGGGACCTACTCCTAGGAACAGCATCCTTTCTGCTGGATGAGATACGGACGTGCTGTGGATGAGGAAAAAATCAGTATTATCAGGAGAGGTGCTTAAAGAACAAGCTCCCTGGTAAGCAGCAGAGGTTCACGGGCCTCACTGGAGGGGTGAAGGAGCGAGAACACAAGCACTCATCTCCTCTCCATCACCTGCCCTGGGTCCCACCTGCCTCCCAGCCCAGGCAGGGCAGACAGCAGGGCTCTGCTCTTCCACGCTGAAGCCAGGGCACCCCCTGATGACAGAAGACTCAGGGAGACGGGGGAAGTGAGACTTCTTTGGAGAGTGCATCATTTTCTTGAAGCAGAGGGTGCGGTTTTTCAGTGGAAGAGAGCCGGAGAGTGACATGGGTATAGGAACCAGGGAGAATTTGAAGGGACGCACCAGTTCAGTCAGGAGGGAAAGTAAAACACAGATAATGAAGCACCTTTCCTGTCTGGCTCTTGGCCAAAGTTCAGCTGGATTCTTCCTTCTGAGGCTTTCTTTCTAGGACTGCCCAACCCTGGCATCAGTCAACAACACCCTAGTCAGGTACGTGGAGTCTGGTGGCAGGTGGGGGACAGGTGGCCAGCGTGCGGTTCCATCAGGGACACGGAGGGCAGTGGTCTTCCGGGTGGGCTGAGCACGGAGCCAGTGGGAGCTGCTGGGGGCAGAAGCAAGCCTGTGAGTCTGGAGGTGGTAGATAAGATAGCCCTGGCTACCCTGCACGTTGGCAAAGGCTATCCTTTGAGAGGAAAAAAAAAAAAAAAGTGGGGGAGGACCAGGCGACACTTACATGAAAGAGCCTCCTCTTGAAAACTTATGAGGCCTGAGTTACAGGTAAAGAAACGGAGGCTCAGAGCTGAAATCCAGTCCCAGGTCTGACTGGCTCCAACCATGCATGCTTCTGCCATCCACACCGTTTCAGGAAGCGAGGAAGGGGAAAACCCCTCCTGCTCTGGGGTAGCCTGTGTGCCACGCTAGGACCACCGTGGGCTGGCTGCACAAGGCACAAGGGACTTGAATGGCCCTCTTGACCTCCACGGCTGGCCGCAGCTGGGAGCTCTGGGACGCTAGAAACCATCCCAAGAACAGCAGTATGACCACCACCTGGCATGAGGCTGTTGCTTTATTATCCTTTCAAAGAACTTCCCCACCCATGTCACCCCACTTGCTTATCCCAGATCTATGAGATCAATGAGGGAGCACTTCTGCACCTTGCACACCATCTAGCAGACTGCTGCTAGGTAGTACAGTATCCAGTGGCACTTAATAAGTGATTACCATGCCCGGACTTTGGGGGGAGCTCCCCTTGCTTGGCTCCTCCACAGACACATGGCCCTCCCACGAAGTCGACTTGAGAGCAGCGCTCTCACGGCTTTGATCTGCTACTTTGTTTTCCCGAAGCTCAGCCTTCAGCGCAGCCAAGACCAGCGACCTGAAGGGCTCGTCTAACTTGGAAAGCCACGGGTGACATTTTCAGTTGGCTCAGATGCTGAGGTTGAAGCCCTGTGCGTGTAAGGGTAGCTTCTGGCTGGGGCTTTGTTTGCTATGTAATACAGACTTCCCTTGGGGAATTCAGGCATGTTTTCTTTTTTTTTTTTTTTTTTTTCTTAAAAAAAAAATGTTGCAGCCCTAATCTAAGTGGCATCTGTTGACTTTAAAGAACACACACTTAATCCTTACCCCGGAGCACCCTTGCCACGACATAGAATGCCTTTTGGTTTTCAATCACTGAAACACAAGGGACAAGCCATCTACTATTTTAGTAGATACATTTTAAGTTGTTTTGGCCACAGCTCCCTAGGCTTTTCAGTGGCTGTTGATAAATTTCTATAATTTCAATTTCTGACCCTCCTGATCCTAGCTCAAGGGTACTTCTGGATGACACCTGGAATTACAATAACCAGGGGGCCAGGGTCAGATACACATGGTTTTAATGTTTGCAAAGCTGAGAAGCAGGAAGTTCGGATATTTATTTTACTTTTTAAATGTATGCATGTCATAGTTTTCTCCAAAGAGGATATAAAGTAGTGTAAAGTGATATGTGAACAAGGGCAAAATGTGCGGGGGGCTCAAGGAAAAGAAGGGTGGGAAGATGAAGCAGAACTACAAGTTCCCCAAGGGAAAGCAGCACAGCTATCGCGACCGGCCTGCTGGCCTCCATGAGCCACACGTTTGTTTCTCAAGTTTTCGAGCTGGTATTGTAGTCATGCGAATAACAGCTATGTTTTATTTAAAGACCAATTATTCGGGAATCAATATAATAGATCTTCCCAAGAAGGGCCCTGAGCTTCAATTTGTCCATAAATGGTATCATTTCCAAAACTGGGCTGTTAAGATTCTCCTCCGCCCATGTCTTTTGAGATCTTCTCAGAGCTACTGTGTTCCGAGTTTCTGAGCCCAGAAAACTCACGGTGTCTGATTCTCTGAGCAGTAGTTCGTTTGGGCTGTCAACACAGACCCTCCAGGAAGCCTATCTTGGACACAATTTCAGGTTAGAAGGCCAAGGTAATCTTTGAGTTTGGCGAAAATTAATTAAATAGTAGGAAAAATGATCCTTTGGGAAAATATTACCTTAACAATTGGGCTGGCTCTACACTGCTCCTCTGCAGGCCTTGAAAAATCCGCTCTGGAGGGAGGCAGGAGTAAAGAGGCTGAGGTGTCAGGCTTTCGGAGTTCAAATCCTGACTCTGCCACTTTCCAGCTGTGCCTTGGACTAGCTAATATCACTGAGCCTCAGTTTCCTCATCTGCAACACGGGCACAACAGGAAGCTCTATTTGATAGGGTTGAGGGGAGACTGAGGAGACCGTGCGAGTCCTGCTCAAGCATGGTGCTCGCCTTATCCTGGTGCTCGAGAAACCTTTGTGTTTCTTCTTCTAATTTACTTTGCAGAGCACAACTGCTCTTCTTCATGGAACCATGTTGCTAAGGAAAGGGAACAAGGACAAAAAATTTTCTTCAGAAAGACCTCTACTTTTTTCTCTCTTTGGCTAGGAATGCAAACATCTACAACTCTTCGTTAAGGCTGAGGGATAAGAGTGAGCCAATGAAAATGAGAAAGGCCAGCAAACATGTCAAGTGGCCGATAGTGGCTGCCAGTGTTTGTTGTTGCAACAGGACCGTGTGTGGATGGATGTGAGTCATTAACATTCCACTGATAGGGGGTAAAAACCGATCCCGTACTGAAAAGGAAAGTTGGGTGGGGGGGTCGCCAAGGTTTATCTTTGTTTACTCTCCTGTTATGACTCATCTTGAGGGTTTGTTTCTCTTCATAGGAGATGATTTGGCTCATTAGCACAGACATTCCCGGCTTGCTTACCAAATTTCCACTTAATTGGTTTCCATGTTGTGACCTGGCTCTTGAGACTCCAGATGCTTTGGAGTCCAGTCCTCAGTCCTCGTGGGCAAGGTCATAGTGAAACACAGTGGGGGTGCATAGCAACACGCACGGTGGTTGCCAGAATTATCACGGCAAACACGGAGAATGTACTGGTAAGTGTCCGCAATGGCTGTCCACACTCCTCTGCCAAGAGAGTCCAGAGTTTGGACTTGGTCCAGACTCAACTTTTTCACTGGGGTCTTCCTTAGAAAGCATTGTCTGACCTTTTTTCCAACCGTAGCTCACATTCAGGGCATCTTGAAATAAACCAAATATCAATTAAGCTTTTTAGTGCCAGCCAGCTCGCCTGACCACCACTGCTTCCCTGGCACTTCTGTCCATAACATAAACTTTAACTATGTAAGACAGCAGTGTCTACACCAAGAATGCACATTTTTTCTCATGGAAGGTGGGACACTGGCTAGGAGCTGCTGATGCTACACATGTCCTTGAACATCTATGCTTCTATTTCCTTGTTTTTACAAAAACGGGAGGTGAGATTGCTAGGGCCCTTCTGAGCACAGGATGTGGAGAACAGGGCATCCAACTGAACTGTGTCACTACGAACAATTCATTGGCTCACTCATAAACAAGTCGTGTTTTACATTGTTGATTACAAGGAACCCCAGGTATTTGACATTCTTGGATCACTCAATTTGGCTTCATTAGGGGCAGGGTTTCCTTCTGTTGGGGTAAGAAGAATTTTCACCTGTTTGTGTTCAGAAGGATATGCATTCATGATGACCCTCTGGGCTCTACTTCAGGTAAAAAGTCATTTACTCACCTATAGAGAATATAGTGCCATACAGGCATTATGTATAAGCTATATACCCCTTAAACCAAAGCTCACTGCCTCCTCTACAATGCACATCGTCTTATTCTTGACCTGTCAAGTATCATTGGACCCCAGAGCCCCTGGACATATGGAAGCCCCATTTTAAGACTGAGTATGTGTGCACCGATTAGGTGAAAACATCTGATAATTTTTGTTCCTTTCTTCCTAGAGTCATTTACACTGAACTTAAAACCAGATGCTCCTAACAGCAGGCATGCAAAGAAGTGGGGTTTCTTTCTACTGAGCCATTAGCAGTGGGGTTGGCAGGGGGTTAGAGCCACAGTCACTCAACAGCCCATGTCTTGACTTTGGAAGAGAGACCCATTTTCTTGACCACACAACATACATGGTCCAGGAGGTGGGGGAGTTTCAAAGATTATAAAAAAGATGTGTCACAGGATCAGCACGTCCAAGATTGTTGGGTTGGCAGGGGAATGCTGCCTTCCACAACACTGTCCATGGTTCTGAACCAGGCAGGGCACTTCTCTGGGGAAGGTGGGGCAGAGGGAACGTGTACTCTTGTTGCTAGGCCTGTGATCAGCATCATGAGAAAGAAGATGTTGTTCTACTGGTTTGAATATAAAACGGTAGGTTCAAAAAAGCCTCGGGACCTCCTGGTGGTTCCCAACATTTTTCCAAGGATACGAGTCTAAAGAACACAAATTCCTCAATGGTAATGATAAACTTCCCCTTTGGGGGACTTCTCAGGATCTTGGATGGGAGTCAGCTTGCAGTAACACAATAATAATAAACACATTTAGCACTTACTCTGTTCTAATCATTCTCTCTCACACACGTGTGTGTGTATATATATATATTTCTGTCAAGAACTTAAAGAGCCTTGACATGAATAACTCCTAGGAAAATCAGATTTCAAAATATCAGATATATTTAAAAAGGTTCTTCCTTCAGAATCATTACCAAATCTTTGGTGGATATCTTCCAAAGTTTGTTTGCGTGACTTAAGTGTTTAATTTGAATATGTTTGTATGTCATAAAGCCTGAACCCCATAAAACTCCTAGAACATAGTAATTTCTTTAACATCAGCAGTAGCAGTACTTGCTTAGATAGGTCTTCTAAGGCAAGGGAAATCAAAGCAAAAATACACTACTGGGACTATATCAAAATAAAATGTTTCTGCACAGTGAAGGAAACTATCAACAAAACAAAAAGACAACTTACTGTATGGGAGAAGATATTTGCAAATGATATATCCAATTAGGGGTTAATACCCAAAATATATACAGAACTTCTTACAACTCCACACCCAAAAAACCAATAATCTGATTAATATGGGCAGAGGCTAGACAGACATTTTTCCAAAGACATACAGACACATGGAAAGATGCTTATCATCACGAATTCCCAGGGAAACGCAAATCAAAACCACAATGAGATATTGACCTTACACCTGTCAAAATGCCTAGAATCAAAAAGACAGGAAATAACAAGTGTTGCTAAGGATGTGGAGAAAAAGGAACCCTCATACACTGTTGGTGGGAATGTAAATGGGTACCGCCACTGTGGAAAATGGTACGGAGATGCCTCAAAAAATTAAAAAACAGAAATACAGTATAATCCAATAATTTCACTACTGAGCATTTACAAAGAAATTTTCAAAGAAAATGAAAACGTTAATGCAAAAAGATACAAGTGCCCCATGTTCATTGAAACATTTACAATAGCTGAGATATGGAAGCGAGTGTCCATTGATAGATGAAGAAGATGTGGTACATACATGTGTGTACACACACACACACACACACTACAATATCATGCAGCCATAAAAAGGCCTGAGTTTTTGCCATTTGCAACAACATGGATAAACTTACAGGACATTATGCTAAGTGAAAGAGGTCAGACAAAAGCAAACACCATATGATTTCGCTTACATGTGGAAGCTAAAATACAAATGAATAAACAAAAAGCAGAATCAGACCTATAAATACAGAGAATAAACTGATGATTGTCAGAAGGGAGAGGGACAGGGGGATGGGCAAGATGGGTGAAGAAGAGTGGGAGAAACGGGCTTACAGTATGGAATAAGTCACAGGAGGCTCTCTGCTCCTCCCCTTTGGACAGCTGCATCTTCTGGCACAGTGCCAGCTGTGTCTCTGAGACACTAGGGTAAAGGCTGGAGTAAACGGATTTGACTATAACGGGGGCCTGATCACCAGGACTGCTTTTAACTCAAACAAAGTGGATACAGTCTTCATCAATGACCCCTTCTTTGACCTCAGCTACATGGTCTACATGTTCTAGTCTGATTCCACCCACAGCAAATTCAATGGCACAGTCAAGGCTGAGAACGAGAAACTTGTCCTCAATGAAAAGCCCATTCCCATCTTCCAGGAGTGAGATCCCACCAATATCAAAAGGGGTGATGCTGGTGCTGAGTATCTTGTGGAGTCCACTGAAGTCTTCACCACCATGGAGAAAGCTGGGGCTCACTTGAAGGGTAGGGCCAAGAGGGTCATCATCTCTGCCCCTTCTGCCGATGCACCCATGTTTGTGATGGGCATGGACTATGAGAAGTACAAAAACCTGCTCAAGATTATCAGCAATGCCTCCTGCATCACCAACTGCTTGGCCCCTCTGGCCACGGTCATCTGTGACATGGCAGAGGGACTGAGGACCACAGTCCATGACATCATTGCCACCCACAAGACTGTGGACGGGGCCACTGGGAAGTTCTGGTGTGATGGCCGAGGGGCTGCCCAGAACATTATCCCTGCTTCTACTGGTGCCGCCAAGGCTGTAGGCAAAATCACCCGAGCTGAACGGGCAGCTCACTGGCATGAGCTTCCATGTTTCCATCCCCAGTGTGTCAGTTGTGGATCTGACCTGCCGCCTAGAGAAAGCTGCCAAATACAACATCATCAAAAAGATGGCGAAGCATGCTTTGGAGGGCCCCCTCAGGGGTATACTGGGCTACACTGAGGACCAGGTTGTCTCCTGCTACTTCAACAGTGACACCCACTCTTCCACCTTCAATGCTGGGGCTGGGATTGCCCTCAATGACCACTGTGCCAAGCTCATTTCCTGGTATGAGAATGAATTTGGTTATGGCAACCAGGTGGCAGACCTTCTGGTCCATTTGGCCTCCAAGGAGCAAGAGCCCCTGGACCACCAGGGTCCCGCGAGAGCAAGAGGAAGAGAAAGGTCCTCAGCTGCTGGGGAGCCCTCACCCTAACTCACCCCCCAACACACTGAGAATCTCCCGACCTCTACACAGTTTCCATCTCAGACTCCCTGAAGAAAGGGAGGGGCTTGGGGAGCCCAACTTTGTCACAAACCATAAATAAAGTATACTGTACCCAGCCAAAAAGAAAAAAAGTCACAGGAATAAAATGAGTATGATTGTATGTGTTTGGATGTCATGAGACCTGAACCCACAGAACTCCTAGAAGAGAACCCAGGCAGTAATCTCTTTGACATTAGCTATAGCATCATTTTTCTAGATATGTCTCCTAAGGAAAGGGAAAGCAAAGTACATAGGGGCATACAACACAGGGAGTATAGTCAATGCCGTGGTAATCGCGTTGCACGGTGACAGAAGCTACACTCGGGGTGAGCACAGCACAAGGTACAGAGTTGTGGAATTGCTATGCTGTACACCTATAATTAGTGTCACATTGTCAACTATACTAAAAAAAAAAGTATGTCACACAGGCTGGGAGGAAGAAAAAAATAGTGTCTTAGCTGCCAGCTACCCCCCTCCCTGCAAACTTACAGATTAGGAGAGGAAAAAAAAAAAAAAAAGCTCCACTCTGATGAGTTGCTGATAGGCTGGGACTCCAGCAGCTGACCAGATCCCTGTCTGGGAGTCCTCCTCTATTTATCATCGCTCAGTTCTCAACCAGTAGCAGGCACATTATTCAGTTAGTGCTTACGCACATTTGGTTATAGGGTCATGATTAAGAAAACAAACCATTCATAACACGACTATAAACAGAACTCTAACTCACTCATTTGCTAATGGATCTTCTCTGTTTGGCCATCACATTCACCGCTGTCTTTATTCTTCCCGTAATTTAAGGCCCATGTGTGAAACTTGCCTACTTGCCAGTGGGATGACCGGGAT
The DNA here is from genome assembly GCF_024610735.1 of Ursus americanus. NCBI lineage: Eukaryota > Metazoa > Chordata > Mammalia > Carnivora > Ursidae > Ursus > Ursus americanus. The sequence goes on along the minus strand of NC_142145.1, from coordinate 15,783,428 downwards.
GAGGGGGGTCGTAACTCCCCCGCAAACAGCACAGAAAGTAGCATTCGTGGCATACGTGTGGTGTGGCCATGAAGTTACAGGGAGACACACGCAGCACTTACCATCAGGGACCCAGCCGGCGTCTGTCTCACTTTGCCTCAGCGCCTTGTCCGGCTACGAGAACCCGCGTGCCGACTGGCAGGGCCACCCAAAGGGAGGAGATGGTGCTGGGGAATTAACGGCTCCCTGGGAGCAGCTCTCAACCAAGGACTGGATCTACCTCTGACTTTATACTATTCCCAGGGTTCCCGGCAGGATGAAGCCCCAGGGCCCCAGAGCACTGACTTACTTGACGCACACCCTCTATTGGCTGCCTTCCCCCACAAGTGTCCCGTGGGATCAGCTCCCAAGTATACCACAGACCTATAAATCCTGGTCTCCGGGTCAGCTTCTGGGGGAACCCACAGCATGTCCACCTGTGTTGTTACAAAACCATCCTCCAAGCAGGCCAGTGAGCCACAAATTGACACCGATCAGGCAGCCTGCTCTGAAAGCGGCTCCGCCCCGGGTCTCGGCCACCGTCCGGCTCTTGGTCCCTCCACCAAGAGCCTCGCTGCAGATCAATGCCAGCTCGGAGGTCCTCGGACATACTTGAAAAGGAGCACAGGAAGAGGAATGAAGCAAAAGAAAAAGACACCATGAAGTTGCAGACTATTCTTATGAAATAGGAGAATGACTGCGTCCTCTGGATGCACAATGGTCTCCGTGAACAGCTCTGAATAAGCTGGAAAAGGTATGGCTTCCCAGAGTCTTTGTTTCGAATTAAAATCTATTTTAAAAACGTTTAAAAAAGCACTCTTTCAGTTGTAGAATTGTTAGCATGGTGTGGCAGGGAGAGAAGGGGACCCAAGAAAGTAGACTCGGTACTTGATAATCAGACCTGGTTTTAATGCTCAGCAAATCTGAGCGATTAAAACAAGAACAGTCTAGCACCCCTGAGCAACGTACGTGATGCGTGATTGAGATGGGATCACTTTTAGTTTTATGTAGGCAGTCCTCCGAAGCTTCTGGAGTTTATCCACAGCGCAAAGTTTCAGGCTCATTGCAATGCACATCAGAAGTGACCCCCACACATGCATATATACACACATATATGTATGCAAACATTTCTATCCCTCTGTCCATAAACGATGTACTGAGAGTAAATTCGCTGAGGTTTACTGCTGTGTGGGAGGCACTGGGGAAGGTACTGGCAGGAGAGGCTGGGTCTGTCCTCAGAGAGCTTACAGTCCAGTGTGGGAGAATGATGGTCAATCCTCACACATGTAACACTGCAAGTGTGAAAGAGGAATTTTTTCTCCCCCCAAATGGTAAGAGAGCAAGAGTGTGAAGAAAGAAACCTTGTCATACGATGCTGCTGGAAAGGTCCATTGCTATAAACTTTCTGGAGGACAACTTAAGAGAAAAGCCCTTAATATTTGGTTCTCCCTCTGACCCAGAGAACTCCAGTATCTAAGAACTTGTTCTAATAAAATGATCATGAACACACACACATTCGAGGATGTTCTTTGTACTGTCCTAGACAGGAATGAAAGCATAAGCAGAAACCTAAATATCTAACAATGGGACATTGTTTACATAAGTGATAGAATCCATAGAATGGAGTACCAGGATTTTTAAAATGTAGTTGGAAAATATGTAATGAGTTGGGAAGAGGTCAATTTAGTAATGAAAAAAAAGACTAAGAAATTACCACATAATCCTATTTTTAAATATCCGTAACATTTCCCAGTCTAAATGTTAAATGATGTTGTCTTTGTGTGACAGAACTATGGTGGTTTTCATTTTTAAATTTTGGATTATCAGTGTTTCCTGATTCTGTACCAAGAAAATCTCTGTACCAAGAGAATCTCTTACTTGATAAGAAAAAAGGAACAATTACCTAAAGACGAGGCTTTTTAGGTCAGCGCAGAGTAGTGAAGGATCAAGGATGAAATTTCCACACATGCACGGTTCCCACACTTTAAATACAGACCAGCCTTGACAAATAGGAGGTCAAGTGAAATGGCTCGTGCCAGCTGATCTGACAGAAGAACAAGAATGCAGGAAGGCTTTTTGCTTAGAAATGGTGAATATTGGCTCTTTAACGCCTGTGGTGCCGTAACACAGATTTTAACAGGCAGGGGAACCCACAAACTAGATCTCCCGGGAGCCCCGTTCCCAGAACTCATGTCGCACAGGAAAGCATACTCAGAAGTTGTCTCCTCAGCCCTGCTTTCCAACATCCACGTTCTCTAAACACTTCCCGGTGAAGGTGTGCCTCACCCTGCGAGGGTAAGGGCAACAGGACAAGAAAGAGGAGGACTATAGGTTGTGCAACACAGCAGGGGACCAGCGCAAACGTCACAGTGTATCTGATCACCCTACTTTCCTACATGGTTTCTGTACCAGTTGGTATTCATGCAGTTGAAGGAGAATTTAACCCAGATGAGACTAGGGTGGAGGGGAACTTACTGGCTCAGACGACTGGAAAGATTTAAAGGGTGGCCTCATTCCAGGGTGTGAGAAGTGCCATCGGGATCCATCTCCCAGCACTGCAGCTCCTGGGTCTGCTCCATTCTTAGATCGGCTGGACACCTCCCTGCAGCTCTAGGCACACGTCTTCACAACATCACGTCCAAAGGTCTGATGTTTCATAGGATAACATCATTGCCATACAAGTCCTAGGACTCCCTCTCTCCCACCAGCCCAGACTGGATCCCGTGCCCAACGCCGCGCCAAGCAATGCGACTTTGGGGCTCACACTCTGGCTCGCACCTCAGCCCCAGGCTCTGACCAGCGTGGGAGGTCTACTCCATGCTGCACTCAGAGTGAGAAAGAATGATTTCTCCGAAACAAAATGCGGACGGCATTACTAGGAAGACAAAGTGGATGCCACACAGTGAAAAACAATGTGTTCACTAAACTGATATGTTTTAGAGGGAAAAATATATGTACTGGGTGAAAAAGGATTCTCTTTGGTTACTTCTGAATTGATAGGCATTTGAATCAATCCAGGGATACCTAATTTATGTTTTTATATTTTTATCACTATTTGGAAATGGTTAAGATTGGTAATTTATATTACCATTTTATGATAAGTTAATATGCCCATATATCTAAATATATAAATCCTAGAGATTATAGAAAGATACAAAGAACAAGATAATCACCCATAATTCTACAACCCAGAGTATCAAGTATTTGGTAACTCTTTCACTTTTTTATATGTATTTGGTAAATAGCTGAGATCATACGGATATGCTATTGTGTATACTGCTTCTCTCACTTCATTTCACCGAATAAGCATTTTACCTCAAACTTTAATTTCTAATGGCTGCAAAATTTTGTCCTTTTTAGACAGCATTATACGACCATGGTCTATGCTATAGTCAACAGAGCTTTTAATAACCTTTGGCCTCATCTTTAAGATTTCCTTAAATTCAATTACTTGATCTGAGTTTTTGGATATATTTTTTTAAAAATTTACTTGATTGAGAGAGAGGAGAGCACATGCACGCAAGTGAGTGGAGGGGCAGAGGGCGAGAATCTCCAACAGACTCCCTTGGAGGCAAGGAGCCTGATGTGGGGCTCGATCTCACATCTCACGAGATCCTGATCTGAGCTGAAATCAAGAGTTAGATGCTTAACTGACTGAGGCACCCAGGTGCTCCAATTTTCAGATATTTTTAAGGCTCTCTTATTACAGCAGAATAATTTGAATAATTAGAAAAACAGCTTATTCTCCCCATTTCAACTTGCTTCTTCAAAGGAAACATGTCCCAAATTACTTAGGACTTGTACCACTACCAAAATTTAGATGTTCAATGTAAACTTTGGTCCACTAATGAGTTTGGGATTAACCAGAATTCAACACAGGCTATGTTTACCTGTTTGGGTAATGAATCAATGACAGCTTTCATGGGAGAAACATATGTTTGAACTTTCTCCAAGTAACTTGTTGCAATGGGGACTTTTCAGATAAACGTCAAAACACCCATACAGGGAGGGTCAACATGTTGCAATTTTGCAGGCTCCTGCACACAAAGGAGCAGACAAAACCCATCGAAGGAAACAAGGTTGACTCCAAGATTCAGAATAATGATGGATTTCATTTTCCCTGACAGGGCAGCATCCACCGGAACCACATGTCTCCAATTTTCCATAATGATTTTCAGTTGAGTTGGATTTGGCTGATTGCCAAAAGGAGCATCCTGCTTTCCACCAACCTCCTTCTCTAAAAAATGTTCGTTCAAAGCCTCAAGATCCAGACATGCTAAACACAAATACGAATTAATCCAACCTGGCACAATGCCTCTGAACTGTAGCAGTGTAGGCAGTTGGGTGTTTTGTTGAAATAGTGTTTTCAAAAGTAATAGATTTTTGCTGGTTTTCATCAGTCACAAAAGGACCATAAAGCTATTTTTCTGGAACAATATTCTCTGAATGCTGAACTTCTCCCGTTACTCCATCCATCTGTCTTCATCTCTCAGCCAGAAGTGCAGATTTTACAGTCCAAAGTGGAATCTTGAACCCTCCCTGCCAGCAACATCTAAATCCCATGTGTCAGACTCACATTCAAATGTTGCTTCATAAGAGCTGAGATGACTATTTTAAGCAAACAAAAATTTTCACTAAGTTGAAAATTAAGAGCCAAATTCCAAAAAGCATTACACACATAAAAATCCCCCAGCTCTGCCTTTCTTACCCATCATGAACTGTGATTTTTTGGGTTTCATGATTTCAACACAACTGTTTCCCACCCCTCACCCCCAATACGGATTTCCCTGGCTCTTGGTTATGGTGACGAGAAATGTATTCATGAGTAATGTGGAGGAGTCTGAGTGAACACATCTTCTAGAGAAAAAATTCCTTTGTTTTTTCGGGAAGCATTTCCCCAAAATATACAGATCAGCAAGGAATTTGGGGAATGGCACATAGCTTTTACAATCAGCAGTGGACCCAAGGGCTCTGCCGTAGTGTCTTCCGGCTTTCTACCCCACACCTGTGGGTGCTGCCATCAGTCAAGGATTTCCTTTCTCTGTTTCTCTCACTCTAGACTCAGGTGGAGAAATAAGGGATTTAACTAAGAGTTCGATGTCACCATCGGCCTGTGATTACAAGTCATCATGCCACTTGATCTCACTTTATTTTTCAATGTGGACAAAGTGCTACAGGAAATCTGTAGGCTTTGCAGAATGAAAAAATTGTTAGAAATTCTATTCTTAAAAGACTAAATTCATTGGACTTAGTGAACACTGAGAAAAGATTTTAAAGTAATGCTTTTCTAAAAAATAACAAAATCCTACATGGTGATAACATAAAGTTGGAAAATATAAAGCATGAATAAAAATGTTCCATAACCCTACTTCTCATGTATAAACACTGAGCACATCTTATTGTATCATACATATATATTATACATATTAAAATAAGGACTGTACACTATATGGTTATGTTCTTGGCTTTAATTTGAAAGTCCCATATTTTCTGTCATCAAACACTTTGTGAACACAAGATATTTATTGGCTACATTATATTCTACATGATGGATAAACTATGGTTGAACTTTTTCTTTCCACTGTATTTAGAGAGTCTGAAGTTCTATGCTAAGATACATAATCCTTTAATAGACACCTTTTACGTGAACCTTGGTTATTTCCTTATCACAAATTCTTAAACAGGACTTCAAGGCTCTTGATCGCCAAATCCCTCTCCAGAAAGTTCTATCGATGAACACTCCTGTTAACATGAAGTAAAAGTGTCCACCCTGTCACCCTCATCAGCATTGAGGACTGAGTTTAAAATCTCGTTTGCCAGTTGAAGAGGCATGTACTGAGATTCACTGCGGGGCAGAAATAGTGGTCGGAATCAGAGGGATCAAGACATTCCCAGCTGAGACACAAGCTTGCGCAGAGACCACCAGCAGGCAGGCTACTTTGGCAAAAAAGCCGCATGCACACCGATAAAGTGCAGAATCCTGAGGTCAGACATTCCAGATTCAAAACCTGGCTTTGTTACTTACCAGCTGGGTGGTCTTAGGTAAGATACTTACTAATCTTTCTGTGTCTTCATTTCATCAACTGTATCATGGGAACTGTAACAACCTCTATCTCAAGGGTTGTGCAGTTTAAATTAGATACTGCATATAGAAGGTGCCTGGCTACCATTCTGTTACAGTTACAAGACTATGAACTGTAATAATTAGAACATCATTTTGTAACTAATTAACACATTAGGGTTGTCAAGGTGCTTTCATGCACATTTACTAAATTTTGTTTTAAAGACCACAGTGGATGGTAGTCAGGGCTGGGTAGTGCTAAACCCTTTTTAGAGATGAGAGATGAAGAAACATCGAAGCTGAAAGAGGTCAAGTGTCCATGGCCCATGATGGGCAGGACCAGGATAGTCCTGGACCCCACGTCTCCTGTGCCTGGACTCTGCACAGTGCCATGCCTTCCATTCATACAGGACGGCCTTCAGCATCATTGATGTCATCCCAAGATAGGTTAATTTAAATCAAATCCATGTAGAAGTTCCACTTTCTGTGACTGAAGTTTTCCACCTTGGGTAACAACAGTCCACCTCCTGCATCAAAGCAGAGTCATTTGATTGCTTACCACGTGCCTTCAGGCTGGCCCACTATAAAGCCCCAAGAACCCTGGGTTGTGAGACGCCCTACGCACAGAAAGCCAGGATATAGGCTCTGCAAAAAGTCTGCTGATTAGACAAATAGTTAAGGGAGCACAGGATACGGTGACCAAAGGCCCAACTCCCCAAGTCCTGACCAGCTCTGCAGCTTCGTTTGCCTACAAAGTATGTGCGTACATAGTGTGTCTTCCAGAGAACCTCGCCCTCTGCTCAGGTCTCCTAGACGCACTTTTCAGGGCTCAAGCTCCTCTCCTTACCTGGCGAAGCTGTTTGGAAAAGGAAATCTGCTTGAGAGATGATGGAAGGCCAGCGTTAGCAACTGCTTTACAAGTTAGTAAATCAAGGCAAAGAGGTTAAACCAACTGTCCTGGCCTCTGGATAGAGAACCGACCTCTCAGGTCTCCAACAGAGACAGGGTCCTTAGCTTCTGACTCTATCTAGCCATCTAGACTGCTTCTTGGGTCAAGGGGAAAAGTCAGGGTCCTGCATGTCATGTTGAAGAATCCAGACTTAATGCTGTGTTCTCGGGGGAGGGGAAATGCCATGACCATATATGCCATCTGTGGAAAGGGGACTCCAACTGGAACCGAGCAGTAGGATCCGACGATGACAAGACTGAAGTCTGAGGGACCAGCTAGGAGGAGAGGCTGTCACAGAAGCCCAGAGAGGGAAGATAAGGGAAAAACATCAGGGAATGGATACGAGAAATAATTACTCAGAAATTTAACCCAAAGGCATGCTGATAGATTGGACATGGGAGATGAGAACGAATCAAAGACAACTTCTGTGCTTCTTTTTTTTTTTTTTTTAAAGATTTTATTTTATTTATTTGACAGAGATAGAGACAGCCAGCGAGAGAGGGAACACAGCAGGGGGAGTGGGAGAGGAAGAAGCAGGCTCATAGTGGAGGAGCCTGATGTGGGGCTCGATCCCAGAACGCCTGGATCACGCCCTGAGCCGAAGGCAGACGCTTAACCGCTGTGCCACCGAGGCGCCCCAACTTCTGTGCTTCTAACAGAGCTGTGGGAGGCACTTCCACAAACACTGGAAACACCACATGAAGAGGAAGTAGGTGGGGGCAGAACACTGAATCCGAAGTTCTTCTGGAATATCGAGTACATGAGTTCAGCCGTCGCAGAGCCCAGAGCGGAGGGAAAATTTGGGAGCCCTCGGCCGCAGAGGTAATGTGAACGTTGAAATCTTATGTGCCATGAGGGAGCCAAGAAAAGAGTGGTGGGCCACAGATGAAACCCTGGGGAACCCCAGTGAGTGTACTGGGGGAACTGGTCAGAGAGATAGAGAGAGAGAACGAACCAGGGAGACCATGTTTAAGAAATCTGAAAGGGTAAAGAGCTTAAAAAAGGCCGGGGTGGGGGGGGGATAAAGAGCTTTAAGGAGAAACAAGTGCCTCAGTAAGAGTGGGAAAATGAACACCGCACACAAGAGGGTCTTCTGTTTATCTGAAGAACAATTTCAGAAGAGCAGTGTAGGCAAAAGGCTTAATACTGTGGGCTACTTGAGGGAAAAAGGGTAAAAATGAAACAATGGAGAGAGTGAACATGGATGATTCTTTTAAGAACTCTGGATGCTGAGTGGGAAGAGAGACTGACCATAGCCAGCACCAGTGTTGGAGTATTTATTTTTAGGTGAGAAGCCAGAAAATAACGGAGTGAGGATGACTAATAGGACAAGTTCTTTCAGGAAATAGGAGGGATTGGGATCAAGGTTAGGTTGGCCTTGACTAGTAGGCTGGACGTCCCACTCTCTGAGGCTACTTTTCAATTCCTCTATCAGCTGGCATTCTTAAAAGTGACATGGCTTCTGTAATTTTCTGGAAAACCTGGCTTGAGCTGTGGTTCATGGCACAAAACAGAGGATGAGAATAGTGACATATACTTTGCATAAGTAACACTTCCCCATTGTTCTAAAAACAGTCTTCTTCTCAAATACCGTGGTGATCAAAAGCACTTTTACTGTTGTTATTATAGATACAGATTTCCCAATTATTTTGACATTGTCTTGTTCTAGTACTGGATCTATAGTTTCTCTAATTAATGATATTTTTCTTAAACAATATTTTAATCAAATGCTTTATTACAATGAGAAAAGTCTTCCATTCTATGTCAGCTAACTGATGGCCGTGAATGGATGGGTTCAAGACTGTTCAAGCAAATACCAAAGAGCCCAGGTGGACCGTCCTCTAGAGAGGGCTGTCTCGTGAAATACATCACAGTAGTCAGTGTTCTTCCAAAATAATAAGGGATCACAGGGTAAGCTGAATGATTTGATACCCCTCAGATCAACTTGCTGGCCACACAACCCCTGAATAAAAAGAACTCCCGACTTTAAAAAAGAAATGACCCAGACTCATGAAATACTGCCTCATCAGTGCCCCCGTCCCCAGAATGAAAAAAAGAGACACATTCAAGATAAAAGACCACATTCACTTTCAACCACACGTGATCTTCCTCTTTCTCCTGCCCAAGAATCTCGTATGCTATCAAATCAGGCCTCTTATTAGACAGAAAAAATGAAGGAGGGGAGCAAAAAAAGATGTTCTCAGGAATGGAAAAAATTATGAAGTACCTACTATGCATTTAAGGGACTATGTTTAAGATAGGAAGGTGACACCCTCAAATGGCATTTCATCTGGGGAGCCAAAACACACAAACATAAAATAAAGCCATTCGAGTCAGCGTACAGCTGGGACAAGTAAGCAGCAGAGATCTGAGAGGGGCAGGCTTGCCAACAATGGGGACATAACTGCGAGCAGCAGCCCAGGAAGGATTCTCAGATGACGGGAGATCAGAACCTTGGTTATTATAAGTCGTGTCTTTGACATTTCATCGAAAGGATAGCAGATGAGCAAAGGGATAGTTCAAGACCGTAAAGAATTTCTCCAGGGCATGGCAAGAGCAGAAAATGCCTACAGAATGGCAGAGATACACCTCCAGGCAGGAGAGAAGGGGCTCCAGGGTAGAAGGGCCTTGGGCACAACACGTGGGAGCTCTGACGTGAGGAGCATGTGGGTACAGTAGCTGTAGTTAATAAGCATACTCACTTTAGCGTGGGATGAAAGCCCATTTTGTTCTAAAGAGGGTCCCGGAAACATATTATAATAAGTCAACTAAGGAGAGATAGAACCCAAAAGAGGATCATAAGGAAAATACAGTGTAACAGAAAGAACACTGGAGTTCAAGGTAGGATATGTGAAGCCCAGCCCCAACTCCATCAGTTGACCCTCCTGACTTCAGACAACTCACTCTGGCCATCTGCCCATTGATTTCTTCATTAAGGTGGTGTGGAGTCAGACGACACAAAGTCTTTACCTTATAGTTCTAACCTCTGGCTTTCATGTAACAGCCTTTACCTCACAGGGTTGTTCTGATATACAGCAACATAAAACATGTAAAATGCTGGGGCGCCTGGGTGGCACAGCGGTTAAGCGTCTGCCTTCAGCTCAGGGCGTGATCCTGGCATTATAGGATCGAGCCCCACATCAGGCTCCTCCGCTATGAGCCTGCTTCTTCCTCTCCCACTCCCCCTGCTTGTGTTCCCTCTCTCGCTGGCTGTCTCTATCTCTGTTGAATAAATAAATAAAATCTTTAAAAAAAAAACATGTAAAATGCTTATCATGATGCCTGGTACAGAAATAGCACTCCGAGAAATGTCAGTTGCTTTTGACGTCAGATTACTAAGAATTATTTAGGATTTGGATGCTTCATACACTCACGTGTGACTCAGATTAACACGGAATTCACTTGACTACTTGTCCATTTTGGCAACTGAGTAATACAGATTCCTGGTTAACAGTCCACCTACAAAGATCTCGGGATAATACACGGGTCACCTTAAAACTAGACTACATTGATTATAGGATATCCTGTCATACACATGCTAAATTTTCACCGTAATCCTTAATCCCTGAAAAACGTCCACACGCTTAAAAAATGCGAGGTGCTCAGAAGCACGCCTGGCGGGGCAGCAAGAATTCCTGCAGTAGGGACACCTGGGTGGCTCAGTCGTTAAGCGTCTGCCTTTGGCTCAGGTCATGATCCCAGCATTCTGGGATCGAGCCCCGCGTTGGGCTCCCTGCTCAGCGGGAAGCCTGCTTCTCCCTCTCCCACTCCCCCTCTCTCGCTGACTCCCTCTCTCTGACAAATAAATAAATAAAATTAAAAAAAAAATACTGCAGTATTCACTATTATCCCTGCACAGCCACCGCTTTGAAAGGATGGTCCCTCCAGGTCATCACAAAGATGCGGCCCATCTACAGTCACGAGATAACCCATGAGTCCTTGTATTCTAATTCAAAACACACACACACACACACCTCAGCAAATTAAAAACGAAGTAGGCAAGGACCCTGAACACTGTTCTGCAGAGCTCCAGTCCTGGACTCAGCCTCCAGAAACCTGACCCTCCTGAGAGTATCATGACAACATCACCACGGCAACACACATGCTGGGGCAAACCTAGAGGTCCTCTGTTCAAATGCTGAGGATTCATTCATCCAATGGACAGGTGCTGGGCCAGGTGCCGGAGTGCTGAGCATGAGTGAGTTCTGGGCTCTTGGGAGGAGCGGGCACCCAAGAGGGAAAGACACAGACCCATCAGTTACTGCACTGGCCAGTTCCCGATGGCCCCTGAGAGGGACCCAGTGGAAGTGGCATCACTTTTCCCTTTGGCCCCCAATATGACCATGTGCCACGCTAATTGAATTTGCTTTACAAACCTACTTCCGTGTCATTTTCATCTACTAGGCACCAAATACACACACTTGAGGCCTTCTATACATCTCTCCGTTTTATGTTCTTATATTGTGGTCTTTTTAGGTGAAGGTCCAGAAGGCAGGACCCGTGTCCAGAAACATGGTTAACAGCCCATTCAATTCCTCTCTTCCAAAATCGGGGCCAGGCAGGTGGACCTGGCCCCACAGCCTGTTTAACCTACAAAGCAGCCAGTGCTATGATTCGCTGGGCAGGGACAAGCGGGAAGTAATATTTACTAAGTACGAGTAATCCGCCTCTCCTTTTTTCATAGGTTGTCTCGTGTCATGTTCAAAATCCTGTGAAAGATCAGGATACCAGGTCCATGGACTGAAGAAACATTCTCACAGATCTATGGTTAATTAACTCAGATTAATTATAACAGCCAGAAATGGGAGGGAGTGTGAATTCCCGGTTGCAAAGTTCATGTTCTTTCTACCATGTTAAGCCACTTCAGAACTTGGAATAGAAAGATTTCTCATTAAACTTTCCTCTGGAGACAACAGTTATATAAAATGAAAAGTTACCCTGGCCTCGCCCATTCTCCTTACAGCTAGGCCTTGTCCACTTCCACCAAATCCCATCAGTGGAGCCCAGGACTGCTGCGTGTGCTGGTAATTGCAACCTTCTGTCTGGTGGGTCACCAGTGCCTACAGGCTTCAGAGGACTTTACTCAGTGTGGAGGGCGAGGAACCAGGATGAGAGGATCAACATAAAAGGGAAGTATTGCGTTTGATTATTTCCTTTTCATAATATTTTGAAACCTTGGTCCTAGTTCTTTTTTCCCCCCTCCCCATGCTATTCTTGGTTTTCATTCCATTATGTTAAATAGATGTTCAAAAAAATCTTCAGAAATAAGAAAACAAAGACTACAATTAGAAATGACATTTTATTCTGAGCATGGTAGTTCAAAAGAAATGGACCGTGAGAATTGTCAGGGGACAGTGAGGTGTTAGTGATATCCGAAGTACATACATACAACTTTCCATTGCTTCGATTATGAATCTAAAATTTGTCTTCTGAAATAGAAAATAAGAACTGAAACTTACACCCAGGAAAACTTGGTTAGAACACTTAAAATAACTAAATCCTCCCACAGAAGACCAGTTATAAAGACAGATATTATATGTAGAATAACACTTTCTTATTTTGCTTTTAGTCCATACTTTTCCAACTTTACATACACACACACACACACACAAATATACGAACTCTAATTACCATGCTTAACTTTTTTAAAGAAATGTAATAAGCACTATGGAAAGAAAATTATTTGGTTTTCACGTTATTCATATTTAAAGCATTTTAGTGTGAAACCTACACAGAGATCAACATGAAAATTATATATTCGGTTGAAACATATGTTTATCAAATAAAGACCTGTATAAATATCATCCAGGTTAAAACACAGACCTTGACCAACACACTAAAATTCTGGAGCGCCTGGGTGGCTCAGTCGTTAAGCGTCTGCCTTCGGCTCAGGGCGTGATCCCAGGGTCCTGGGATCGAGCCCGCATCGGGCTCCCTGCTCTGCTGGGAGCCTGCTTCTTCCTCTCCCACTCCCCCTGCTTGTGTTCCCTCTCTCGCTGGCTGTCTCTCTCTCTGTCAAATAAATAAATAAAATCTTTAAAAAGAAAAAAAAAACACTAAAATTCCTCTTTCATGCCATGTGTCTGCTCCTAATTGTTATTTTTTTAAAAGTTATTTTGCTTTTCCATGCACAGAAACGTTAGATCACGTTGGTTACAATAACCAAGTTATTCAGGTGATTCATTTCACATATGGCTTATAGATATGTGCATGTGTCCATGTATATACATAAGGGCAAAAATACATCAATCCATTTACCTAAGTAGGTCATAACTTCAGTTTCTAATGACAATCATCACATGACTATCATCACATGTCCTGGGCATCCACAATCTTGGGCTGATTCATGTCGTTGGGAGATCTCAAACAACAGGAAAAAAACCAACCCCAAAACCGATTTGGAAAATCATCATCGTGACTGTTTCTTTTAAAAATTGTGTGATTCATTCTTCATAACCTGGCACAAGGCAGAGGATTACTAAAGGTGGGATAATGATAAATAAATGCATGACTACTATGAGCATAGTTTTCCTAGCCATACATTCCTAAAAGTCTATTGACCTAAAATAACACACTTGCAACATTCAGATCATGTACTAAAACTTTTGCTTGAATTTTAAAAATTCAAATTCAGAATGAGAACCATCTGTTATTTATTGAATCCCTAATCTGTGAGGCCCTGCAGCTTCACTTGCTTTTACTTAGTCTCGTCCTTAATATTTAAAAACACATGCTTACTTTAAAATATGTAGGCTACGCCTAAAAGCACCAAGAAGAAAACAGAAATCACTCATACACCTAACCAGCCAGACCTTTGCACTATACTATCACATATTACCTGTGTGTGGATGTGACCCTGAGTCCCACCAGGAGCTCCATCCTGGTGCAGTACCACCCCTACTTTGGGGTAAATTGCTCTAAAGCGGTGATTCTCAAAGTGTGGTCCCCAGCATCAGGGAAACTTGTTAGAAAGGTCAATTTTCAGCTCTAGTCCAGACCTACTGAATCAGGACCTCTGAGGATGGAGCCAGGCCACCTGCATTTCAACAAGCCCACCAGTTGATTCTGATGCTGACATCTGAGAACCACTGCTTTAAAGAATGGGTTCTCCCCAGATTCTGTTTGGTTCCAGAAACCTCTCTGCACTCCTTTGGAAATGTCTCCTGGAACTTTGTGGCCTGGGACCTAGACCTGTGTAACCTGGAGTTCATAGCCTGTTCATCTTGGAAGTCACCAAACTGACCCTGCACATCAAAGTCGAGTACTCACTGGGCAAATGGGAAGGAGAAAAGTGATAAGTTATGGTGCTAAGATCTAGAAAGGAAAAAAATCCCATTTTATCCATTTTTATTCTGAAACTGAAAAATTATTCCTAATTTTTAGAGAGGTGAATAAAATGTTACACCACAGTTTCTACAAATGATTTCTTAAGTCTATATAACAGACTTATGAAAATTGTACTACAATTTCTTGGATCTTAGGGAAAGCAATTCAGAATGTTGTAGTTCTGCCTTCAGCAATAATGAAATCAATGGCATAATTAAATCTTGATGCTGGAAAGGTACTAAGAAATGTTGAGACTCTCAAAGTTGGTGAATGGAGACTTGAGATTTGTCAAGATGAGGGTACTCATTAAGCACTGGCCCTCTTTTGTAAAAGGAAGAGATTCATCAATAGTAATTACAGCTATCCAAATTAAATTTATTTCACACTCACCAGAATAGCAGAAACCCAAAAGTGTGATATAACCAAATGTTGATAAGCATGGAGAGCAACAGGAACTCTCAAATACTACTGTCGTAAGTGAAAATTAGCACATTTTGGAGAGTGATGTGCACGCCTGGGGAAGTTGGAAATGTGCGTATTGCTAAGCAGCTCCAGTCCTAAGTGCACGGAGGACTGGGACACTGAGAAATTCAGGCACGTGTGTACAAGGGTGTATATATATAGGTATGTTCAGTGTGGCACTGTTTTTCATAACTAAAAATTTTGGAAATAACCCAAAAGTGCATCAACAAGAGAATGGATACATAAACTGTGGTTTAACACACAGAAAAGTATCACATATTTGGACACAGTAAAGTACAAAAAGCAAGCTGAAAGGATAGGTCATGATACCATTTCTATCAAAGTTTACATACTTGAAAATATTAGTATTTATTGTTAAGGAATACATACATATATCAGCAAGAAGACATTTCAGAGAAATAGAACAATCCAGATTTGGGATAGTGTGTACTTCTTCCACGGGGAGAAGGATACATGGATTTCAATTGTTTGTCATGTTTTATTTTTTTCCAGGTGAATACAAGATGTTTTCATGGTATTCTCTAACATTTGTGAAGTCCAAATATTTCATCTAAAAGATACTTTCTGAATCTAGTAGGAAGACTTTGGTCAAAAGAACCTCTATGAGCCTTCATTTTCTTATCTGGTACGGGAGAATTTTGAGGGTCCAATGACATGCCATCTTTGAGGTTCTTTACATTGTAGAAATACATATTACATTTACTATGTTCCATACAATCTTCAAGGTATTTTAAAATAACTCATTTAGTCCCCATAATACCCCTATGAAACAAGCACACAGCAAGTACTCAAGAAATCTTTGTGTCCCTTCATTGGGCTCACCATCTTCCTCCTTCCTTCTCATTCTCTCCCTGCAACATGATACCACTTCTAGAGCTCACTTCTCTTGTCAACCAAACTCCTTTGAATGTTTCAGCATATGCAAGAAAGAGGTCTGTATTTGAAAATATCCAAAAAATTGCAAGAGGGAGATCTTTATGTACAAAGTTAAGGTTATCTTGGGCTGGGAAAATATCGACTTTCCCAGAGAAAAGGAGGGGAAAAGAAGTCCAGGAGAACCACAACATGGTAATGACGACAGTAGAGAAACAAATGAGAAGAATGAGAGACGCAAACTTGTGGAGCAAAATTGTTTTAAATGGACATCCTCATTTCTTGATGCTAAACAAAATAAAAGAACATTTTGTGTTCTTCTTGTTTTTGCTATCTTATAAACTAGAAAAAAAGGAAATTCTCAGTGCATAGTTTCTGGGAACATTTGTGAGACCTCTGATGTCATCAGCTAAGATTTAAAAACTATTTTGGGCTGGGGTTTGTCAACTGTTAATGTCACCCATTTTATACTGGCTCTGATCCATTTTCAAGGCTGCCATTTTCTAATCTTGTCCCTAAATTTCAAATTCAGATTCTAGAGTTCCCTATATGGTATTTATAGTCTCTGCAGGACAAGGCAAGCCAAGCCAATGTGACATATACTGAGTGCGGCTGCCAAGTTTATCAAGCTAATAAAGTACACGGCATTCAATGTGTATATTCATTAGGAACCTGGCTAATCCTTCTGTTCTCAGTATGTTTTCCATCTCATCCATCAAAACGGAAGTTGAACTACATGATGTACCTTAATGGGATCTGATTCACAGTTCCACCCCTTCCCATGTGCCATAGGGCAAGTCACAAGCTCTTCGATGGTACTTTCGCCATCTAGAAGATGGAGATGATATTAGTGCTTACTTTATAGTGGCATTATGGGGACTAAATGAGCTATTTTATACAGTAAATTCAATATGTATTTCTAAATGAATATGGTTATAGGGGCACCTGGGTGCCTTAGTTTGTTGAGCATCTGACTCTTGATTTTGGCTCACATCATGATCTCAGGGTCATGGGATCAGCCCTGTGTCAGGCTCTGTGCTCAGGGGGGGTCTGCTTCTCTCCCTCTTCCCCTCCCCCCACTCTGATGTGCAGGCGCTTTCTAAATGAATTTTTTAAAAAAATAAGTGAATATGGTTATAAATAAGCTACACTTGCAAGACAAGGTGATATCTAACAAAACATCTTGCTTTTCATTAAGTATGTCTTATAGATAATACATCTGAAGATTTATGGTCCCATATAACAAGGATGAAAGGAATGATATGAACACATTTTAATATAGTACAGAATAGCTAGAGTAAAAGCTATGAAATGGATGAGTTCATTCTAAAAAACTCCACAGTAAATTTCAGATAATCCCCAAATTTCAAAGAACTTCAGAACAATGTTCATCTTCAGTTGCCAAAATATACATGCGTATTTGTTTTCTCTTCATTTCCATCCATAAATATCTCTGATAAAGCCATTATTTTTCAGTACAACTTAGCTCCATTAAATATAATCATAAACAGGTTTGTATCTATTATTGAGATGCTTTCAAAAAGGAACAATGGTAAAAAACAAAGAGTTCAGCGGACATCTCCCAAACTGTCACTCCTTCCTTCCCTCTATAGAACACAGACATCTTCTTGGCTATCCTATTAAGTAATACAAATTCTCAAAAGGATAATTTAAGGGCATTGAAATATTTGTTCTTAATTATGGGAACTATTAGCCAAAGGTG
The DNA here is from genome assembly GCF_024610735.1 of Ursus americanus. NCBI lineage: Eukaryota > Metazoa > Chordata > Mammalia > Carnivora > Ursidae > Ursus > Ursus americanus. The sequence continues at coordinate 15,765,995 of NC_142145.1, read as the reverse complement.
CGACCCATGACAACTCAAAGATCAATACCTAACATGAGGGAACAAGAGAAAACAGCCAAGAGTCAATCACATATTGCAGACACTAGTGACACAGGCTCTCTCTCTCTAGTCAACAATTAGGTTGGCCTGGCAGGAAAGAACTTAGGAGTCTGAGCAGACTTCTACAATGACCCCAATGACACCTGTCTCCTGGCATTTATCCCCTTTGTCATCCCCTCCCCTTGTGGGTAGGCTGAATGTAGTGACTTGTTTCTAACCAATAGATATGGCAAAGGTGATAGGATGCCACTTCTGATTAGGTTATGAAAGACCGACCTCCATCTTGCAGGCTGGCTCTAATGCCGCCTTGGTTTGTATGCTCGATAGAGCACACTGAAGAGGCCCATTTGCAAGGAATGGAGGATGGCCTCTGGCCAACAGTCAGTGAAGAACTGAGGCCCTCCATCCAATATCCCATGAGTAACCGAATCCTGCTACCAACCACATGATCTTGGGAGCAAATTCTTCCCCAGTTGAACTTCAAACAGACCACAGTCCACGGATGTTTTATTACAGCCTGTGAGAGGTGATGAAAGAAAGCACCCAGCTCAGCAGTGCCTGAGTAAGTCACCAACGGAAACTAAGATGATAAACAAGTATTAAGCTGCTAAGTTATTTTGTTATACGGCAACTAATACAAGGTCTGTGAACCAGTAAAAATCAGACAAGGCATAAAGCCATTCGCATTAATATTATCCTAATTCTCCGGAGCTCCAAGAATCTGACTAGATTTTTTAAGATTTTATTTTTTGAGAGAGAGAGAGAGTGTGTATGAGTGCACGTGCACACGCACGTGCACGCGTGTGTGAGCATGGGGTGGGAGTGGCAAAGGGCAAGGGAGAAGCAGACTCCCTGGTGAGCGTGTGACGCTCTACCCAGCATTCCAGGATCACAACCTGAGCCAAAGGCCGATGCTTAACCGACTGAGCCACCCAGGAGCCCCCTGACTATCTCTTCTGGTTCCTCAAGATCTCTAAACTTCCATTAAGCAGTTTGGAAACTAAAATGAGAAATTCTCCGAAGTTTCTCCCAAAGGTTGTATTGCCAGATTTGCTTTATAACCCACATAATAGTAAAATAACATGATTTTCAGCTTCTTTTAAATCATGTGATATCAGACAGGGTTCTATTAATTTTACTTCTATAGTCTTTTTGTTTTTGAAAGATTAGTTTGTAATCATCAACAGGCTTTTTCAAATTCTACATGCCCTTGCACCATGGGGAATTCTGTTTGGTAAATTCTCCCTAGGGGTCATGCCTCACTCCCCACCTCTAGCATCCTCTTTGATGCACCTGGTTGACTTCAAGATCAATGCATAATCTTGAGTCCATAAAATTCTGAAATTTTACATAGTCTTCTCATTTCCCATGATGAATAAAAGAATGGAACTAGGAGGCATTTATAAACAACGTACACTTAATCCATTGCTATCTTTGAGAAATTAATGAAGTTACTATAAACACTCCTTAACATTTCCTCCATAGAGGAAGGTAGTTAAACATTAGGATTGTATTTATTTATTTGTCTTGGGGTTTTGGTTTCTTCATCTTGCCTCTAATCCAAAGGCGTCCACAGCTCAATCTTTATCCATTATCTGAGAAAATTATAGACAGGATCCAGAAAGGCAATACAATTTAGGTCTCTTATAAATGTACTGGAATAATCAGGGTCAAGTAATGTTTCAGTGAAGTCGAATGCCAATTTTGGCCATGTTATATTTGGATTCTGGCCAACCCCGGTATTAGGTGGGTTGTAATGGAGAGGAGGGTAAAGGGTGCTGTCATTCTATGATTGTGGTTGGTGGGGTGGGGGAGGTTCCTTTTTGAGTTCTTACAGTTTCAAACTGCAGTGGTTTAGGTTAAAGTGCCAATATAATCAATTTTCTTAACATCACTGCTTCTAAAAAACGACCCTATCTAGGTTGCGAGGTTTTATTTCTAAATGAATTCAAGTTCTAAGAGAGCTGTCAGCAAACAATGGCCCTCTGTTTTTGTAAATAAAGTCTTATTGGGGCATAGCCACACCCTTTATTTGCATATTGTCTATGGCTACTTTCGCCCTACAAGAGCAGGATTAAGTAAGTTATGACAGACCACAAAGCCCTTAAAGCCTAGAGTATTTAATATCTGGCTCTTTGCAGAAAAGGATCACAGACTCCTGTTCTAGAAAATCATGATAGAAATTAAGGAATGGTGTTTGTCCAGCCAGTACTTCACAGTAAATTAGGCAGAACTGTCAGAAAAATAACAAATCAAAGACAGGCTAGTTACCTCTTCCCTTGAGGCACTGAATTTGGAGTCCAAAGAATCATATTTGAATCTTTACATCATCCCTACGGACATGGCAATCCTGAACAACTCATTTAAGTTCTTTGAGACTGTTCCTCATTACACATGAGATTAATATCTGACCCGTTTCTCAGGGTTGTTTACGGACATGGAACAATTTATATGGGGTAACTTCGTGAAGAACGCATCTTTTTTTCACTGTTTATCAGTATTATGTCTACTATTCAATTTGAGGAATTAAGTAGGCTTATCTTAAAAATGTATTCACTTAAATTCTGTTCAGTGTTCTTTAAAAGTAAGAAAATCATGAAAAATGTGATGACTGGAAACCAAAAATAAGGAGATGATGATGTCTATAACCATAGGACAAACCACAGGCAAAATTCCAGATTAATTTAAATGAAGCTTTGCAATACTAAGAGAGATGTAGGGATCATTTGGAATCAAGATGGATTTACTAAGTATATGCACTTTCAAATATTCTCATTACTTTCCTGGAGAAGGGCAAGGGGAAGTGCATGCAATGGGCATATCTGAATTTCAACAAGATATTTAGCGATCTCTTATAATCTCATTGAGGTCAAGCTGGACAAACGTGTTGTGGATGGAAGGTACTACTAAGTCAATTGTTCTAAGAAAGACCAATGGATTGGTATCTACCCTTGGCCTGGAATTATTCTACAGTCTTATTAATGACTTGGATAAGAATTTTGACAAAAACGTGCTTAAATATGTAGGTGACCTGAAAATGGGATGGAGGGCAAATGCAGAATATAAAATTTTCCATAGTATTTCACTGTCTAAATAAAGTTTCATATCCATTTTGTGTGCTCTGCATCTCAGTAAACCACCTGTTAAATAATCTAGGCTTTACAAAACTTGGTTAAGTGGGTACCGTTACCATCTTCATTTTACAAGGGAGGAAATGAATTCAGCTGATGGGGGAAAAAATTAGGACTTAATCCTGTGTTCTAGTGACATGTCTATTTTCTCTCCACCATGCATGAGCTGAGGCAGGACCCCAAAGGTTCAACAAGCTGTAAAGAATAAGCCAGCTCTAATAAGATAGTAAGTATAAAAAAAGTCTAAAAACCAATTTCAGAAGATTAGAATGGGAAAGAAGGGGCTTAAAAGCAGTCAATCTGCAAAAGGCTGAATTTCTTAGTGAACCAGAAGTTAAATGTGGGTTGCTCTATGGTACAGCTGCTATTAAGAGGTGAGAATACTATTCAGCCATAAAAAAGGAGGAAGTCCTGCCATTGGCAACAACGTGATGGACCTTGAGGGCACTATGCTAAGTGGAATAAGTCAGACCTAAAAAGACAAATCCTACATGATCCCACTTATATGTGGAATCTACAAAAACCCAAACTCATAGCAACAGATCAGATTGGTGGTTGCTAAAGGCAGGGGGTGGGGGTGGGGTGGGGATTGGGAGGTGGTGGTCAAAAAGCACAAAATCCCAGTAAAGATGAATAAATTCTAGGGATGTAATGTACAGCATAGTGACTATAGCTAAATGCTGAACTGTGTATTTGAAAGTTGTGAAGAAACTAGATCTTAAAAGCTCTTGGCCCAAGAAAAAAAATAATTTATAACTAGGTGAGGTGATAGATGTTAACTTCCTGTGATTATCGTTTCTCAATATATACATACATCAAATCATTAGGTTATGCACCTTAAACTTGTCCGATGCTATACCTCAACTGTAACTCCATAAAACTGGGGAAAAAGATAAGACTTCCAGACACGTGGTATCCAGAAGATCCCGCTGAATGCTGTCGTTCAAACTAGCTAAAGGACAGGAGTTGAGGCCCAGGTGTCCATATTTAAGGGTCACTGGTAACAGGATCCATCCAACAGAGATCAGCAGGTGCAGCGAGTGGCCATGATACTGGCCATGGGAGGAAGCCCTGAAGGAAAAGTACCTTGAGAAGCAAGACATAGGATGATACACCCACTGTATTCAAACAGGTGACGGGATGTGACGGAGAAGACCTTGGACTTCTTCCAGCTCTTCTCACCAAGCAAGGTCAGAATGAAAGAGTCAAGATACCAGGAGACATATCTGCTCAATTAAAAAATCTTACAAACTAGAGTTGTCTCTAAGAGAATTATACTTTCTTGGTGAAGTCTGCATCTCCTATTGCTGACCAGTAGCTTGTATGTGCTCCTACTGAAAGCCTTGAAGAATTTAGGGGGTATTTGTACAGCACGAGGTGTAACAACCTCTCCAAACTTGAGATTTTAGAATGTTTATGAACAAGTTGTTCACGTGACATGATAAATTATTCGTTCTCATACAAAGACAGAACTCTCAGTGCAAACCTAAAGCACTACAGAGAAATGGCAGAAACTGAAAATGATATTTTAAAAATTCTATACATATGTATGTTTAAAAAGAATACCATAAAGGATCAGGAGAGATGATACTATCACTTTAATGGACTGGTAAGTCATTCTTAATGTTCTTGAGTTCTGTGCTCATCTCAAAAGTGAAATACACGAAAAGAGACACGCACTGTTCTTAAAAATTCATGTAATATTGCTGGGAAACTAGTAGCACTGCTATAAAGTGTCTTGGCCAAGACAGTCCAAGAAAGGCAGAACCGAAGAATGCTTTGGAGTGGTGAAGCACCACTGACCGCATATCCCTTCTTGCCCTCGGGTAGGAATTCCAGCTCATTCTCCTCCTGGTGCCCTGAAGGCCCACTGTGGAAGTGCTCCATGTAACTGAACCTCCTCTGAAGCTCTGACCCATCAGCGTCCCTCTCATCTTGGCCACAGTTGGCTTCCCCATCCCCGCTAACCTCTTGAACCCCACCAGGGAGGAAGACTGATTCTTCCAAGATCCAGCCAAACCCAGGCCACCCAGAAGTGACCTCTTCCCTCTTTTTGAAAAGTTCTTCTAAATTTTTTATGGAACAAGCCAACAAGCATAATTAGAATCCTCCTTAGAATTTTGGCTTCCTTCTCAGGATAGTCCTAGACTCTTCTAGCTCAATTCTAAACGTTTCATACTTCACTATATATTAAAAACTACCTGGGGAGTATTTAAAACGTAGGGGCCATGACTCTGTCCTTGACTCAGTGTGGGGGAAATACTGGGATCCTGCACAAGTTCTTCTCTCCCCTAGAGCCTATGGGTCACACCTGGAGAAACCCTACTACAGAATCTAGAACTCCATGCCAATATTCATTAAACATTATTTAGGGAGTCTTACAAGAAGGATGCAATAAAGTATATTTATTTTTATTTTCTACCCAGAGACAGACAATTTTTTCTATGACAAGTATTTTAGGTTGTAAGAAGGAAACTGTTTCGTTATGGATGTATGATTTTCAGGTAAGTTAGGCAACATATCTTAAAAAAACCTTAGCCATCATCACGTTTACCTAAGACTCAATAGTATAAGGATTCTATCCATGAAACCAGTATGTGAGAAGCTAAAAGCAAGTTCAGATTTCTCAGTTCTGGGATTCTCAGTTTGTGTTTCAATGAGTGCCACATGTCCTGCAAGATGCTGAAAATGGAACACAGGTATTCTGGAAGGAGCACATTTTTTTCTTTTCATTCTAAAAATACTCTTAGAAAATAACACATTGCCTGCTCTATTTAAATTTTACACTGTCTAACGTTCAAAAACTAAATTATAAAATATCTAGCACAATAAAGATAATATATAAACAGCTGACCAAAGCATAACAGAAACAGCCACTTTAATAAATTGTATCAGTGACGTACTAGGTGCTTTTCCTAAATGCCGGAAAGAAGTGTAAATGATTATCTGGTGCTACCTTTGTCTTCCTTAGACTTAATGGATCCCCCTCCACGTAATTATAAACCAAGATATAATAGTCCCAAACATATTTGTCTGTTAAAAAACATGTTGCCTTCAGATGCTTTTTATTATTAAACACATTTCAAGGAAATGAACCCCTCTGTTATGAAATAAAAGTGCTCAGTATATTTCTACACCATTGCTTTATCCTTGCAAAAAATTGCCAGATCTGATATCATCTTGCAAATGATCTCCTCAAATTAAATGAAGCTTTGTCTTGGGTCTCACACACGCCTGACCTTGCAGGAGCTCTGAACTAGAAGAGAACAAGGCTTCCTCTGGGCGGGTTCTCTTCCACTGGTGTGGCGAAAAGTGCTTCACGGCACCGAAGCTGGTGGCATTGTTTTTTCGTTTTTTTTTTTTTTTTTTAATAATAATTTTTTATTATGTTATGTTAGTCACCATACAGTACATCCCTAGTTTTTGATGTAAAGTTCCATGATTCATTACTTGTGTATAACACCCAGTGCACCATGCAATACGTGCCCTCCTTAAGACCATCAGCATTGTTCTTTTACTTGCAAAGGAGAGGAGGCTGAGAGACAAAGAGGGGAGAAAGGAGGCAGGGATTTGTTCAGGTATCCGGAGGAAACACGTACAATAAATCCCGGCTCTGACTTACTCCCCCGGAAGTGAGTTCAGACACTAATTAAAGGGTCCATTTGTCCAAGACACCTTCCATGAAGCAGCCCTGGGGTTGAACTGTACACATTTCACACTGCTGTCCCTGAGTAGTTTATGCTGCACTGGACATCTAACGGAACAGGTACACTGAGTCACATTTTCTAACCACCCCTCATTCCTAATATGAAGTTTAGATCCAGGCAGTGAAAAAACAATTTATATATTTTTTTATTAATATCTATTCAAAAAGCTTAATATAAAATCATTAAAAAATATGCCTTTTATTAGGAATTACAAGGGACTCACAGACCTCTGTTTTTCTAGAAGAGAGAATAAACTTGAGGGCCCTGAAGAGAACAAGAGGTCAACAGAGAGGCTCTAGTGGCAGAGCTTCAGGTATCCATGGAACCTTCTCCTGCATCTTTTTTTTTTTTAAAGATCTGTCAGAGAGTGAGCGAGAGAGCGAGCGAGCGAGCACAAGCAGGGGAGCAACAGGCAGAGGGAGAAGCAGGCTCCCCGCTGAGCAAGGAGCCCAATATGGGACTTGATCCCAGGCACACGCTTAACCCACCAAGCCACCCAGCCATCCCTTCTCCATCTTCTACTGCACCTTTACATACACCTGCACATGCGTGTATATGTCCATACATGGACACGCTTGTTTTAAGGAGGCTCCACTCTTCCCTATCATGAGTGCAAAGAGTATGCATCAGAAAAGATTCCAAATAATCAAAAGTTAATACAAAACTAAAAAGTAAAAATACACTCCTCAACCCAGTTCCACTCCTTACTCCAGATCCTCTTCTCCCTCTGGTATGCATTTACCCAAAATTTTGTTTTCATGAAAATGGTGACACACAATGCCTATTTTTCCACTCAACAACGTATCTGGATGTCATTCTACATCGGCATACTCTTAACTAATCTTAATAAGGCTGCTGGATATTCCATAGTATATAGATTTATTACAATTCATGCATTCTCTTACTGATAGGCTCCTATGTTCTAGTTCATCGGCATTACAAGTAACGATATGTAAACATCCCTCTGTAATATTCTGGGGAACTTACAGAAATATTTTTACACATATAAGTATTTTTACATGCAGAAGTGGAATGTGCTGAATCATGCACATTTCACATTTGGATACACGCTGCCAAATAACCTTCTAAAAGGGCCACACTAATTTATACTCCCACCCAAATGTAGAAGATTCTCCCACAAGCTTATTAACACTAGATATTAACTAGCTACCGCAGATTTGTCAATTTCCTAGTGAAAACAGCCTCTTACCATTTTCATTTGCATTACCTCGACTGCTAACAAAATTGTGCATTTTTCATGTTTATTACTTACATTCCTATTTCTTTAAGTCAATGACCTGTCAAATAGGCTGTTACACTGGTGTTCTATAGTGAATCATAGCTCATGTTCATGCTCTCGTGTTATCACCACCTACACTGGCACTGGACTTGGCCAAGTGACTTGCTCTGATCAAAATGTTATTAGCAAGCATGAACCACACAGAGGCTCTTGGAGAAATGCTTATGCATTTCCCTTTGGAAAGCTCACTCTTAGAACCCTAAGTCACCACCTAAAGGTCCAGCTTCTTTGCAAGAAGGATCTCATGGAGAAAGATGCCTGATTGTTCTACTCACCCCAGCTGAGGCTCCAGACGTGCCAGTGAAGAAGCCACCTTGGACATTCCAGCCCCGATGGACACCATATGGAGGAGAGGCACCCAGCTGAGCCAGGCCCAGCGTACAGAACCATGAGGCTTACTGAACTGGTGTTGACTCAACCCGGTGCATTTTGGGTAGTTTGTTCAACAGCAATAGAGAACAAAATCCTTCATCCATTTTTATACTTCTGATTTGTAGAAACCTGTTCCATTTGAGGAATATTAATCCTTTATAATATCCCAGAATATTACATATTCTGTAACTATTTCTCTCAGTCCACATTTTAAACATGCTGATCTTCTGTATGGCAAAGGTTATGTAGTCAAATCTGTTAATCTTCCAGATGTTGTCTATAGAAATTTTAAGGCAATTTATTATCTGAATTGCTAGAACTCTGAGTTTTCCACAGTAATCTCACTTTGTCTAATCTCTAGAGCTTCTCCTTTCCTCCTCTTCTCAGAAGGAAAAGATCTGGATAGGATTTACTTTATACTCACTGAGGGTGGGGGGAAACTGTTGTGCTGTTCTTAAGTTATTTTGAACTCTTGCATTTATATTTTTTGGCTCACACCAATACTTTGTTAATTTGTGGGCAGTTCTAGACAGAGGAGTACCTATAAGAGGCATAAAAGACTTTTAATGCCCATTTAAGATAATTTTTACTGAATAAAACACAACCTAAGTTCATTAATTGATCAACTATGAATTGGATGCTTATGTGGGGATGATGCTTTGGGGTAGCTAGATTCACAAAGCGATAAAGCATGGTCTGTGGCCACAGGATGTTTACAATGTAGATGGGCCGGGATGTGAGGACAAAAGATCATTACTCAAAGGTTGGAAGTGTGGGTGGTCAAAGAAGAAATCAGGCTAAAAAGTGGGAGGAGCAGAAAGATCCAGGTGCCTGGAGGTGGTGCCATGTGGGCTCTCTAGCACTGACGGAATTCGGATATGAAGTGTACATACGTGAGACATCAGAGGGAATTGCAGGCACATGGCCCCCCAGTGAAGGTGTGTGTGTGACAACAAGCTGCTTACTTGGAACCTTGGAAAGGTCATCGTGGGCCAGGTCAAGGGTGACAGCCAATGCCAAGTTAGAGTGGGACTCCAGTAGCCGGGAGTAGCCTAATGAGATCTGGTTTGCAAAGATTATTCTGGGAGTAAAATGGATTAAGGGAAAGTAAACGTAGTGTAAATGCCCAGGTGAGAAATAAGTGGAGTTTGAAGTAGGACCACTCAGGTGTGGTTAGAAGAATGGAAAAGGCAAGAGGGAGGGAGGGGAGGGGCATTTCCAGGACAGAATCAAAAGGACTTGGTAATGACTAACTACTCCTGACCTCTAAGATATCTGAAAGAACAGCAGACAGATATCTCAGGAATTTCCATCCGTGATAAGAAATCACACATCTTGCTTAGCCCACGGCTTACAAACCTGCAGGAAACCGGGAGGTTGTGATTCCTGAAACTTGGCAACAGGAGACACTTCGCGCTCTTCTAAAATTCTGGCACCAAAATGTTACCTTTGGGGTTTATCTACATATGCAGACCCTCTGCGTAGGCAATTCTCTCATTTCCTTCAGTTCCCTGAGGAGGTGAGCCGGGATGCCTCACAGAGGAAACCTTGGGAAAGCAGGATCTGTGCATGGGGACACCCTGGAAACCCAGCCATCGAGTTCAGGCCAACCCGTGTGGATTGAGGCCAAGAATCCGGCTGGGATGCGAACAGACCGTCCTCGCTGGTCTCACGCTGCAGGAAACGACTTCATCTGTGGAGGACTGAATAAGCAAAGGAGATAGCTTTTCCTTCCAGTGCCTCGTGTGACAGCATACCCGCAGGAGGCTTCTTCCTCTGATACTGAGGCATTTCCTGATCATAAAAAACCTACATCTTTCTCCCTCGTATGTAGCCCTGTCCTCCTACCAACCTCTCCCTGATAAATATTTAGGTCAAAAAGGTCAGCTAGGTCCACAGGAGACAGCCACACGCAAGAGCAGGTGGTCCATATGTGGACTTGAAATCTCCAGATGGGGACACACACGAAGCGCCCCCCCTATGGAGCTTTTCTTATGAACATTTGCTTCAGCCAAGAAATGGCCAAGACTCTTTGATCAGCTCTTCTTGTCCCAAGGGAACGATGTGCTCATCGGTTCATGTTCACCTCCAAGAGACCTTTCAGGATGAAGTGCCTTAACTGGCAGCTGGTGGGCAGACCCCTTTGGATATACTCTAAGCCGAAGACACAGAAGGGACTTGGGGTATCAGCATCAAAGACAACAGAAAGAGGCCATCTGGAGACCTCTAACCAGCAGAAAATCTATGGTTCTGTGCCTCGTAGCAAAGTAGAGTATAATCCAGTTTAAGGCTTCCTTCAGGCCAAGAGAGAATTGTTGTGCAGGTGAGGGGAAGAATGGCATTCTTGAAGGAGAGAAACAGGCTGGAACCTCCGTGTGAAGGAACAGCCACAGAGCTCAGCTCCTGCAGCAACCAGCAGGTCACTGGCCAGTCCATTCGCGGACAGTCTGCTGCGGCTGCGGGTTGTAGTGTGTAGACCAAATGCCTGACAACTAGGTTTTCGGATTGTTAAATAAGTGCCCGACATTAAGCTTTTGTTTGCTGAGGGACCCATTTCAAAGACATTCGTTCCAAAAAACATATTGCCAGCTACGCAACCAGACGAAGAGCCAGGCCACCCCACCCATGAAGTTCTCCTTTTAGAAAATGCTGGGTAACCTGGACTACTGACTGCTTGAGTGACCCCGCTTTTCCCTTCCCATGCTTTAATTCCCACTGTTATGTTTTAAAGTCACCAATAAAGAGTGACCCCGTGAAACCCTAGGCCCCCACCATCGACTCCAGTAAAGGCAGAATGCCAGGTCTGCGCTTCCTCTCCTGCTGTGTGGCCCTGGGCTTGCCTTATACCCTCCAGGACGCGTCATAAGCCTTGTTTTATTCAAAGTTGCCTGATGGCTGTTGCTGAGCTATGCCTTGAAATCCTAAGAACCACAGGGGCCAGTGCAGTCACAACATTGGACTGGGGTGGGGACATGTCTGCAAGGCTCACCACAAGCAGCACAGACCCAGGTCAGGGCCCCGGAGGCATTCCTAGCCAATGGCATCAACTCTGGATAGGCGGAGACCAACACACAACAGTGTTGCCATGACAACTACTGGATTACAACCTAGCAAGGGAGAGAACACTCATCCATGCGAACATGGCTAGTAACGGGACCAGACAATGCAGGATTTATACTAGATGACGAGAAGAAATTCAAAGAACAGCGAAGTTAGGGAGGACTTGAGAGAGTGAAATTCAAGTGAAGGGTGGGGGAGGCCACCCTGGAGGGTATTTTGGATGAAGGGTCCCCACGGTTCAAGGCACAGAAGCAACAATGAAAGGTATGGTTTGGCGACGGGCCAGAGCAGAACCAATCACGTTTCCATACGAGGCCACAAGAACGAAAGCATCCAGGACTCTGGAAACCAAGCGCAGAGGTTCAGATTTCAACTGGAAATGAGAAAACCACGCAGAGTTTTTGGGCGGGAAGGCTGGGGACTACGTTGGCTAAGTGGAGCCGAGGACCACTGCCGTCCTGCAGGCATGTGGTAACAAGATGGTGGAAGAGAGATGAATGGCATATTCTGTAGGAAAATGAGAACAGCTTGGGCTGGAAATGGTGGTAGTGGGAGGGAGGTGGGATAACTAAGATTGCAACACAGAGCTGAAGCTTAGGGTTCACCTTGAGAGAATGGCAGAGCCCCTGGGAGAGCAAGTTGATTTGGGAGAGAAGAAGAGCTGATTCAAGATGTCAACCGAAACTCCCAATTGACATGTCCAGCAGGCAACACTAGAAGGTATGGCCCCAGCGGGAAGGACAGGTGTGAAGGGGATGCTAGGGCATCACCAGCAGAGCCACAAGAACAGAGTTGCTTAAATTAGCATGAAAGCCAAAAGGTACATCAGAAGGGCCTCACCTCACAGCTCATTAGAAGCACTAATAGGACGTGGGTCACACACCTGATAAACATTTCAATACAGGAAAGGTATTTGCTTCCAAATGAAGACAAGTTTGGTCTACATGCTGGAAATACTTGTGGCTATTCTTCACAACATGGCTGAGACTGAGATAGTGCACACGTACGAGATATCCAGGGACCCCTAAGGCCCTCCTCCAACGGCATGGGCTGTGTGTGGAGTGTCCAGGAACATGCCAACAGTGCTCCCGGGCCCCTAGGAGGACTCTCCCTGGTCGCAGAAGAGAGCTCTGATCATTCTGCTCCTGCAGGGAAGGATAACCTGACTGAAATACAAGCAGCGGACATCTCAGCTGAGAGTCTGAAGATTTACACACTGTACTTTCGTCTTCCCTGAGAATGAAGAAAGATGGCTGCCTTCTCGCTGTGCCCTCACACGGCAGAGAGCAGTGTGCCAGTGAGCTCTCTTGTCTCTTCTCATGAGGGCATCAACCTCATTCATGAGGGCTCTATCTTAATACCACCTATAGCCATCCCACTGGGGGCTAGGTTTCAACACATCAATTCTGGGGAGAACACAGACATCCAGTCCATAACAACATCTAGAAAACATACAAGCTTCCGGTTATGGAACAAGTCACAGGAATAAAAGGCACACAATGTAATCAATGATATCCTAGTAGTCTCTTGGGACAGATGGTAGCTACACTTGTGGAGAACACAGCATAACATATAAACTTGTTGAGTCATTATGTTGAACGCCTGAAACTATTGTGATGTTGTATGTTAGCTCCACTCAAAAGAAAACCAAGCAGGGGCGCCTGGGTGGCACAGCGGTTAAGCATCTGCCTTTAGCTCAGGGCATGATCCCGGCGTTATGGGATCGAGCCCCACATCAGGCTCCTCTGCTATGAGCCTGCTTCTTCCTCTCCCACTCCCCCTGCTTGTGTTCCCTCTCTCGCTGGCTGTCTCTATCTCTGTCAAATAAATAAATAAAATCTTAAAAAAAAAAAAAAAAAGAAAACCAAGCAAAACAATAAAAAAAACTTAGGAAGAATGCTTTGATTTTTCCGGTCTATGAAGGAGGAAGGGTAGGGACTGCAGGGCCTGGCTCGGTAACCACTAAGATTCCTTTCAGATCTGGCAACGAACAACTACATAAGAAAAACCCCCAGGAAACTCTTCAGATTAACCCCAAAGAGGGCACATGGGCTGCTGCCACGCCAAATGAAATCATGGACCAACAAAACCTAAAATACTCCACACTTCAAAATGGCAGCATCTGATTCAAGTGTAGTATCCAGAAGTGTAACACTGGTGAACATAGACTTTTAACTCAGCTATTCTTACTATTCTACCATCTTCAAATGAATTCCAGCACAATCAGTCGGACAAACTGCAGTTTGCAGGAGCGAACAGTACCAACGGGCATCCAGGGAGGGAACAAGAGCAAACTGATTTAAGAGCAGGGACTATTTGATCTCAAGGATTGAGGCTGACTTTAGAAATAAACTCCATCTGGTGCACCTGGGCCCCAGGTAACCTCTGCCCATCAGCTTCGTAAGCCCTTGGGAAGATGAGGCACCAAACCCCCCATCGGCCCTGCGCCGTCTGTCACCAATTAAGCGAAAAGCAGTGATGGAGATGGGAAATCTCAGACCGGGGGACGAACGAACAAGGCCAGCAGCCAGCAGCACTGCGGCCATACGGTGTCGGGCAATTAGCAGGGCCCTAGCACAGCTCGTGGACGGTAATTACTTTAACGACCTACAGCTGCTCTCCACACCTGGCGAGGCTCGCACAGGACTTGCTTCCTCCCCGGGAGCATGGGGGAAAGACACGACCAGCGTGGCACAGAGACCTCACTCATTCTGCAGAGTCTGCTCGCGATCATCCTCCCCGGTGTAGATAAGCTCGCTACGTCTCAAGGATAATTTGCCCAAGGACGTAACTGAGGAACTTCCCTGGGCCACACGGCTGTCAGCCAGCCACCTGGCTTCCTAAGGAGTCCACGGGGATGATGACCATTGGAAGGTGTGCTTCCGTGAATCCTTAAAAGCATCTTTTGCTCTGATCCTGTTGGCTTATCTACTCCCAGCTTTAGCTTGTCTACACAACAGCTACCTGGAAGCTATGGACTCACTCAAACCAGATGGACACCCAGGCCAGCAGCACAGTGTCAGGTGGCCTCTTGGTGGGCAGGGTTCCCCTAATTCGGAGGTCAGCACACTACGATCCATGGACCCATGGACCCATTCTGGCCTGCCACCCGTTTTGTAAATAAAATGTTACTGCAACACAGCTACGCTCACTTGTTTACATATTCCTCTAACTGATTTCAAGTTACGAGGGCAGAATAGAGTAGTTGTGACAGAGACTGTATGGGCTGCAAAGCCTAAAATACTATCTGGCCCTTTACAGAGAAAAAGGTCTCCTGACCCCTTGTTGGTGGCCTCTTTAGAAGGGCCCTCACCCGTAAGACTTCACAAGCTTCAGACCACCAAGTTCTGCGGTGGGCTGACCCCTTGGTAAATCTTTTGGGTCCTTCTCTGAAATTGTGTCTGCCTGCGCCCCAGCCCAGAACATGAGCTCAAGAATCCTGCTCCTAAAACACAGGGGACACATTCTCCAACAGTGTTTTGGAAAACACTTCCTAACGAATAAAAACAAACATACTAAAAAATTACACTTTAGTCTTTATCATCTGTTTGTAAAAGCCTAGGTCCTTACCACTTCCTGAAATTAAGGACGTGTTCACTTCAGGGGTACAGTTTTGACACAGACAAGCAATGGAGAATTTGAGATCACAAAGACTTAGTTCAAATCCTGACTCCACCACCCCTCACCTCTACAAGTGTTGGACAAGTTCTTTAACATTCCTGATCCTCGACGTCTTCATCTGCAATGTAGAGCTCCGCAGTCGTTCTCAATTGCTATGTAACAATTCACCCCGAAACTCAGTGGCTTCCAACAATCACCACATGTCCAACCATCGTTCTCAACGGGAGCTGGGCTCTGCTGGGCACTCTTGCCTT
Source organism: Ursus americanus (assembly GCF_024610735.1). Taxonomy (NCBI): domain Eukaryota; kingdom Metazoa; phylum Chordata; class Mammalia; order Carnivora; family Ursidae; genus Ursus; species Ursus americanus. Next base: position 15,750,511 of record NC_142145.1, on the reverse strand, counting down.
GGCTCACTCCTACGGCTACAGTCATTCGGCAACTGGAGCTGCAAGGTACAAGAAAGCCTCACTCGTGCAGCTCGTGCCTCGGCACCGACTATCATGCGGGCCCCTCTCTTGCCAGGGGCCTGTCATCATTTAGGCAGGAAGACCGGAGCTCCTTACGTGGAGGCAAGAACATTCCAAGAGAAAGGCAGGAGCTGTATCGCCTTTGCCAGTGAAGGCTGCGGAATTGCACGTTATCACTCTCTCACATCCTATTGGCCAGGGGATGCCACGAAAGGCGGAGAAATGGACTCCACCTCTTGATGAAAAGAGCTGCAAATTACCATAGCCACGTGTCCCCCAGGATGTGCAGGCCTTTGTATCTGTTGAGATCCTGAGGTAACACATGTAGAATGTGTCGTCAGAACATAAGAGAAAGAACGTCTCTCCATACAGTTTTTGGCAAGACGGTCTTGAAGACATTCCTCCCGTTAATGTGCATTCTGATGCTGTCAGTGCCTGGAGCCAATGTGACAACTCCTTCTGCTTCAGCTTTCCTAAGGATCCATTTGCTCACTTAATTCAAAAGAAATGTATGTCAAAGTTGGCAATAGTTCTAACGTAGTTTTTCCATCAGGAAAAAATGAAAAATGAAAGGGGAAAAAAATGAAAGATGATTTCATCCTGGGAAGTTGTCTATATCAAAAAGGAAAATACCTGGTCAAACTCCTTTAGTAACACAATAAATAATGCTAAGTGGCAGCCTATGGAAAATAGGGAGTATTGTCATTTGCCTCTTTAGTGAAAGGACCCATGTAATCACTTTGGGGGGAAAAAACACTGTATATGCTGGGTTTGTTAAGAGAGGGGTTGGGGAGAGAGAATCCCAAGCAGACTCCACACCTGGTATGGAGCCCGACATGGGGCTCGATCTCATGACCCTGAGATCATGACTTGAGTTGAAATCAAGAATCTGACGCTTAACTGAGCCACCCAGGTGCCCCACTGTATATGCTCTTAAAATGTTTAGGCTTGGTTAAAGTGTTTAGGCTTGGTTAAAGATGGAGTTTTTCTTCCCTTGAGCTGAAGCTGGCCTTCCTCTGATCATGTAATTGACCCATGCGTCCAGCCATACAAGGATAAAATAGTAACATCGGGAAGATACGGTGGAGACAGAACAATGATCTCCCAACTACATGACTACACTCACACAGTCTCTTGAAGGAGACCGTCTCCATGCGCTGGGGGATATCCCCACTAGCCAAAGCTGGCTGCAGCCTATGTACCATCAGAGGGTTGACCAGCCTAACCCTGGAGTCGATAAAAGACAGCAAAGTCCCGATTTCAAGTTCCTCCTGTTCTCACCTGAAGCCAAAGAGTCTATCTGCGGGGACAGAGTCTCTAATGACAGGCATGACTCTGAGAAGGGGTGACGGGGCACTGTGGCTCAGCTGATGTACTCAGTCTCCCCTGACGCCACCAGAGACCTCAGAGGCACAGGGGACCTGCTTACTTGACAGAGGAGTAAACTGAGGCCCAGAGAGGCCCTTACACTCAACTAGAGCGACTGCCACACACATGGCTATGGCACAGACCAGCCATATGCAGCCCAGACGCACCTCGGAACTGGCAGATGGGCTGCGGGGCCCTGGGTGGGTATAGAGTCACAGCTGCTGAGAAATGCTGTCAGGCCATTTCAGTCGCACACTTAACCCACTCAAATCCTTTCCGTCCTCGTGGCAAAGGAAAGGGGAGAAAGTTTGGGGCCAACTACAAACCAGCCACGGTACTTTCTACTTGGGAAAAGCATTTTTTTTTTTAGGTAAGCATGTAGGGCCTTGTAAAGTCCCCTGCTATGGAGCCAGGAACCCTGAGAAGTGGAGGTGAAACGCCACAGCTCTGATTTCAGTAACCTGGGTCAGCCCCAGACGCCAAGCTGCTCTCTAGCACCGTGGCCCGCCGCCACCGCGGTGACTTGGAGGCCTGAGAAGGGGTCATCCCTCTGGTCCTAGAAATGGGAATAAAATACGTCTGTGGTGTTGCAAAGCACAGCCAAGGATGGAGGGGCCTTCTACTCCCTTCCAGACTTCAGATGAGGCGCTGCTGTGGACAACTAGCATCTACAAGAGAACCTGGTTATTTTTTTTTTTTAATAATGATTTTTTATTATATTATGTTAGTCACCATACAGTACATCCCCGGTTTTCGATGTAAGGCTCGATGATTCATTAGTTGTGTATAACACCCAGTGCACCATGCAATATGTGCCCTCCCTACTACCCATCACCGGTCTATCCCATTCCCCCACCCCCCTCCCCTCTGTAGCCCTCAGTTTGTTTCTCATAGTCCATAGAGAGAACCCGGTTATTGATCAATGTTCAAGGAGAAGAGAGTTCACTTCTTTCCAGACTGGAAGCTTGATCTGGAATAAAGGACTTAGGGAGGGATGCTGGCTTATAATTCTCTGCTTGCATCTGATTTTAAAAATGTAAATCCAGTTCATCACATTTGATCATACCTCTGTGTGTGTGTGTGTGTGTGTGTGCACGCACGTGTGTGTGGACCCATTAATATGATCTGTCTACGTGATTGGCTTAAAACACATCCTCTGGCACAAAGAACTTCATGATTTCACTGTGGACCACAGGTCTTTCAAGAAACCAAAATACCTTTATTGTACTGATCAAGTTTAGGTCTTTGTCACTTTCCTTTGGGTCACCAGAATGACAGGCCAAGGCGGTCAACTCGTAAGCTCTTCAAAGTTAGGCCTGCCAGATATCCACAGACTACTAGAATCTCTTCTCTCCCTAGCACACTGGAGACTTTATGTGAGAAGGTGTGTCATAGACCATTAGGGATGACAGTCTCATGGAGGCAGATGAGGACAGCGGCTCGTGGCTCTTCTGCCCTGGCCCAGCCACCACCTGGAAATGCACTCACAATAAAGTGGGACCACAGATCTCCAACCAAATGCCCCACTGTCTGGAGAGAATAAAGCAACTTTAAGGTATCGTGGAAAAAGGCTGGAATGGGAAATCAGTGTGTCAAATTCTAGTCCTCTGTCAGGAACCAGCAGAGACCTTAATTAAGCCAGGCATTGATTTAAAGTTATTTGTATAATTAAACAGTTGGAGGACACAATTTCTTAGATTCCCCCGGTTTTTGACATTCATTTTATCCGCTCAGAGCCAACTTAACAGACGCATGTGTATTCTTCATACACACATATGAATGGAAAATCGTACCCATCTGCTCCAATGGGAACTATAGCAAGAAGTGGTTTTGGAATCTAAAACTTTTTCTTGGGGCGCCTGGGTGGCTCAGTCGTTAAGCATCTACCTTCAGCTCAGGGCATGATCCCGGCGTTATGGGATCGAGCCCCGCATCGGGCTCCTCCGCTGGAAGTCTGCTTCTTCCTCTCCCACTCCCCCTGCTTGTGCTCCCTCTCTCTCTGGCTGTCTGTCAAATAAATAAAATCTTTAAAAAATAATAAAAAATAAATAAAAAATAAAACTTTTTCTTGAAATGGTTCATTTTAAAATCCTTCCAGAACTGTTGATTGCCCAATATCCAAAGGTAAAAGACTAAGTTTCAACCAACATATGGATCCTTGGCTTTTTTCTCTTGGGGGAATGAGCTGAATTCGATGGTAAATTTTAATAGGTATGTTACAGTCGATCAAAACCGTGCCAAGTAGCCCAGGACTGACATCCTCCACTCTGCGGTCTCTCCTGTTATGTTTGCCAAAACAGGTGACGTTCGGCTTCTGCTCTGAAAGTCCAGGTCAATATCATAATTCAAGAGTCTGGTTCTTGGGCCAGCTCCTTGCATTTGTTTCAGAAAAACCAAAGTGACTGAAGTCACTGTATTTGCCTTAAGAGGAGTTACGGTCGGTGCTTACAGTAGAAGTCTTCGGTTACACTCAGAATGTTCCACAGTTGAAAGAAATGTTGCTGGATCACGCACAAACGCCAATGACCTGGAGTCATTCTTTATATTCTATTCTACGAAGGGAAGTCAGTGTCACAGTCACAGCTCACACTTCCTGAAGAAACAGGCCCACTCCATCTGTTATAAATGAAGGAAGTCCTGTCTTGGCAGTGAAACCACAGCTCAGGAGTTTGGCGGTGTCACAGTGTGTGCCCGAGGGAAGCTTTGCTGCCTGCAGCCTTGATGATGAAATGTACTTTCTACACATGTCAGGATATTCAGATGTTCATCATTTTCAGGGCTTGCTCAGAATAAGGGTACCCAGGTCTCAGTTACGCCAGCTCCCCGGGAGGCTATTCTGTCCCAGGACCTCCCCCCCTCCTTCTCTCATACCCAGCCTCCTACCTCGTGACCACCTTGAATGATATCTCAGTGGACCTACCTGCTACGGCTTCGGTGGGGGGGCTGCTTTGGGAAATGCATAAGACAAGTCGTCTTGTCCTCAGAGCCCCTGAGATCTCAGCAGGGCCAAATCCCAGCTGTGGACAAGTCCCAGGAGGGTTCAGGGCCCAGCTGGGTTCTGTCTTCCAGGAACGATTAATGTGGAGGACGTGATGGAGTGCAGAGCACGAGGCGTCCTCAGAGCAGTAGGACAGGAGAAAGCGACCTGCAAGAACATCGCCTCCCCAGCATTCCTTCCTGCAGATGATTAATGAAAGCCCCGGGAGTGACCTTAATCAGATGTACTGTAATTACTTATTGAATGTGACCCAGCTGCAGAAGACAAAGGTTTATACAACATTAAAGGCAGCTGGAGAAAGAGCCATGACAATGACCTTGTGTGCTGGAATTTAATTAAAAGGCTCCTTCTGCTCAGAGAACCAGCCATTTTTTTTTTAGCAGAATATAAGGATATAATCAGTTCTAAAATTATTTGATCAAATACCTCATAGCAACCTCAACCCACACTGAGGTTTTTTCCCCCCTGCTTTTTGTTTGTTTCACTGAAGTAGTAGCATTCAAGGGAAGAGGTATTCCATGTAAGTCCATTTTATGGTTAGGTTAAAACAAAGATAAAATTGTTTGTATTGTTTATGGGAATATTTATACATTTTCAAACCCTGCTGCATTCACTCACGCTGCATCAGCTGAGCTAAGCTGGGACTGCGTTTCTTAGAATTCCTGGCCCTGCACGGTTTTACATGAACACTGGTCACCAGTAACAGTGAGCCATGGAGAAGGTGAAGCGCAGCAGCAACCGTGCTTCGCATGCTCCAAGGTCACTGGAGGGCATCAGATGCTGTTGCAGCTTGCAGGGCAGCAGCTGGGCACCCATTTCCTTCGACCTCTATGTATCCCAGACCAGCTCCTCCCACAGGTTGCCGACATCCTGCTAGCTGGAGGCCTGGAGGCAGCAGGAGACAGACTCTAGCTCATCCTTGCTCTCCTCCACTTCATTCCCATCTTTCCTTGTGATGCCAGCCCCCCAGACTTCAAGTTCAGCACCAGATATAGAAGTGACAGCTTAACAGAGACCGTCTAACCAGCACCCACAAGGGTGGACAGTTAAACACCTGTGCTTCTCTAATTCCCTCATACACATTTTTACTAAACTGTATATGGGTACGTAACTGAAGGTTTTTTTTTTTTTTTTTTTAATGACTCTGTCATTATCACGACCACTCCATGTCAAAGATGAGAAGGTATTGGGAAGAAAAACCCTCAAAACTCTCCAAAGGAAGAGTGGAAAGCAGCTCTATATTTGGTGACTCAGGTGTGTCTGTGTTCCACCTTCTAGGTGACTTAAAATATACCGGTTAAAACTTTTTATAGTGTATTTATGTATATATTATGCATGTAGTTATTGTAGGAGGACTGTGAACACCTGACCCACAGGAAATGAATGCATGGGTAAGCCAGGAACCAATCTGAATCTCCCTTTTTAGAGATGTAAATATGATAGAATTGGGGAGGAGAGTAGCCTTTTCCCACCACGGGCAAATTCACACATTTTCAGACAGGCAAGAGAATCAACCACATACAGAGAGAAGCAGGGACAAGACCCTGTGGCCCCAGAGAGATGGAGAAAAGGACCCAGTGTGGGCCTGAAGACTTGCCACTTTCCAAGGGACCTAGAGCACTTGCTGCACCTCATTTCCAAGATAGCCCCCTGATCTTTGCAATAAAACTGCTTTCTACTTGAGCTACCCAGAGATCTGTTTCCTACAGCCGGATGAGTGCTGACCAGAACCCAGGTGTGGTTTCCCCATCCACCCCGTGTGCGCTTGTGTTACCTATCAGCCCCTGGCCCACGCCAGCTCTGGCTCCCGGCACCGCAGAGAGCTCAGCACTTCCTCTGTAGCCTTCATAGTGTAGCTATGACCAACTGTCTTGCATTTTATCAGTGGTCTCACCGACTACATCATGACATCTTTGGAACCTGTCTGAAAGCACTCAGCTTCCTGCACAGTGAGCATGTTCAAATCCTGTAGTCGGAATGAAGGGCAACGTACACAAGGCCATTCGAGGTTGATGGAGAGGAGAAACGTGGGACCATCAGAAAGGCTTTGCCTTCAAGAATCCAAGAACGAAGTGATAAGCACCCGGGCTAGGTCCATGGTGCTGAAAGTAGGAAGCATAGAACAGACCTAGGAGTGATTTAAAGGCAGATAACAAGGGGACTTCAACATAGGAGTTCAGTGTCCGTCACATGAACCACAGCTAAAACCAGCATACATGATGGCTTCAGTAATCCAGGATGACCACAACAGAACTGAAAACTTAGCTTTGGTTCCCCGTGTTCATGTCTGGGCTGGCTGCCTGGCCTCCACAGAGAAAGCAGAGCCAGGTGGGGGGCTAGGGAGAGCCACCAGGGGGAGAAGCAGGGGTCTAGCGGGTTGAGGTAGTGGCCTTCTTGGGCTGACTCTGCCTGTCAAAATGCAGGGAGGCAGGAGGAGGAGGAGGGGAGTAGGCAAGAGGAGGGGGGAGGTCGAGATTTAATCAGGTACGAGGTAGGTCAGATTTCCAGGAAGTCTGTCTGCTTTATTCTGAATAGGATCCCAGCCAGTGGTGCAGGCTGGGGGCGGGGGGGGGGGGGAAGGGGACGGGCGTGAGATCCAGCCCCCATGGAGAACACCCGAGAAGGACAGTCAAGGGCTGTGTCAGGGGAGGCTGGAGCACAGCATTTAGAATGCATTCTATGCTCCTGACCAGAACCGGGCGACCACAGGCCAACTTCAGCGCCTGAAGGCAGGGTGAGACTGAGACTGGAGGCAGGCCGGCCACATCGTCTACCAGACTCAGCGAAGTTGAAAATGTGGGGCCCTTGTTCAGACATCATGAAGCCTTCTCCGGATGGTGACAGCAGAGCACTCAACTACACACCGGGCCCCGTGCGTGCGTAGAGGCCGTGTGGCCGGGAAGCCCGCCCTGACTGTCCAGGGAGACAAGCCCACACCCTGCAGCACAGAGGGCAAGATGGGCCGCCAACACTTTAACACCACAACATCCTGTGAGCACAGGATTTTTTAACAGCACAAATTAACTGTTTGCTCCCCCAAGTCGAATGCAAAACCCAGCTTAATGTATAAAACAGTGGAAGGCAGAGCTCTTCGGGCTGCTACTTCAGGACTCGTGTCCACAGCTCCCCGGCCCCAGCCAGTCGTCACGCCACCAAGGACTCCGAAGTGCCCACCTCCGACCTGGACACACCAGCAGGCACAGCTCTCAGCCCACGGGAGGCTCTACTGGACGCCCGGAAAGACGGCACCCAAGCCAAGGATGCCGAGAGCAAAATGCCCAGGACACATGACAAGGAGCCCCAGAAACAGCAAAGCCAAGCGTTCCATCCAGAGTGTCTCTTCCCGCCCACGTGGCAGCACAAACCGCCTCTTCCAGGACCACTCACAGCACATCTGTTTTCATTATACAAAATTACTCACTTGACTCTTAGGACCATTCTGAGAACAAATTTCTGGGACCAGGGTGTGTGGGGGGGAGCAGGGGGACACTTTCATAGTGGACATGTTTGCTTAAAGCTCAGATACATAACTGACTAGCATTCCCTAATTAAACCTGTCTTTGGAAATGTAAAATTTCAGCATAGGCACAGAAAATTAACCTAAAAGGATGGAAGTACCGTCATTAAACAAGGTAACTTTTTACAGGGGGTTAAATCCTTAGTATGGGCTCTTCAGACACGTGCTTGGAGGAAGCCCCCATAACACAGGAGGAAAGGGGCGCCGGTGCTGGGAAAGGAGTGTCCTGCTCTTCCTTGCACTGCCAAAGACCCTGTTTGCTGATGGCGTCCATCTCATTTGAACGTATTAATAAAATCCTTAAATTTCCTTATTAAGAAACACCACCACTGACGTGACGACTGGTGAGCATTTGCCTCTTAAGAAAGATCACTCCCCACCACTTTTTTTTTCCTCCAAGAAAAATCATGAGGGCTGCTTCCTGGAATGTCTAGCTACCAAAAAAGCCTCTAAAGCCTAAGACATTAAGAATAAAGATGAAAATCAGGGTGATATGAGCAATTAAGATAAACTAACAGGATTTTCCCCCCGTTTCAGACAAGCTTCCTAGGCCTACCACGTCACCACCGCCAAATACGCTGCAAATGGTCCCCTCGCTTATCTGTGATGTGGAGTCGCTCTCCCTGTTCGAGGGCTCTGGCTTTGCTGAGAGATAGGAGACACAGCTTCTGTCCTTTGCTACTTTATTTTGTGTGACATTCCTTGCTCGCGTGAAGCTTTGAGGACACGACTCTTCCGTTAGCTAATGGGAAACGCAGGAGGCGGCGGTGGGGAAGCAAGTGGAGACGATGCTTTTTCCTGGACTTTACCCTCAGACCGTTCTAAGCTGCTGAGTGGATCCTGCGATCCTGTAGTGATTCTGCTGGTCACTGATACTCTTTCTTGGTGTATTCAGGGCTGATGTCCTGCTCCGCCTAGGACGGTCTGAACCGTATCCAGGACTGGCCAACAACGGGACCTTGTACAACAACAAAACCGTTCCGCCGCGGATAAAAGTCCTTGTCAATTATGTGCAGCTTTAAAGCAGGCCCCACTCCGGGTTTGAGCAGTAGACTCATATTTCATGCACTAGAGCATGGATCCAAGACATCCCTTTCCTGATGCTATTTTTAAATTGCACAGTTTTCAAAAATTTTTAACTTGTTTTGAACTTTTAATTTTGTCTATTTATTCACAGGCTATTCAAATATTGCTGTTGCGGCTCTTTTTCTAATTTTTGAAATCTGAATTCACACAGAAAGAGAACCACAGCGAAGAAAATCCTTCCTGGGGGGCAAAAGGGAGTCCCTCCAGGGATCCTTCCAGCACTTTCCAAACTTGAACCTTCCTGTATTAGCTCAGGCAGCCATAACAAAATTCCACAGGCTGGGTGGCTTAAGCAACAGATTTATCTTCTGGAAGTCCAAGATCAAGGTGCCAGCTGGGTTGGTGTCTGGGGAGAACTCTGTCCTTGGGTTGCAGACAGCAGCCTTGTGTGTCCTCACATGGCTTTTCTTTGTGCCCTTGGGTGCAGAGAGCGAGCACACACAATGGAGCTCTCTGGGGTCTCTTCCTACAAAGACCCTACCTAATCCTGTTGCTCAGAATTTCACCTTTATGACTTCACGTACCCTTAATTATCCCCACAGAAGCCCTTTCTCCAAATATGGCCACAGTGGGGGGTTGGGACTTCAACATATGAATTTGCGGGGGTGGGGGCCATAATTAGTCCTCAGAACACCTCCCAATCCTGACATCTCAATTAAATTATCTGGTAGGAACAAAAGGCCAAGATTTTCTGCAGAACCATGTTAAATTCTGCTCTGCTGTCAAAGTGCTGTCTGCTCACAGCTATTCAGCTGGCTTATAAAAAGAGATCTAATCCAAAATTCTGCCTCGACTCTGTCCAGTGACAGATTACTGAAGGCTGTGCAAGTGGAACAGGACAGCCAGAGGGGGGGGGTATTTCAACAGAGGTGTGACTAGAAGTAAACAGTGTTACTTGTCCCCCAAAAGGCTTCTTGAAAGGAACTAGCACAGAGGGTCCGCGAACTGTCTTTTGAGCTCCTCTTTTTCCTGGCTGGCATCCCACAAAATCAGTCAACTGATGAATGACTTTTCTTCTCAGAAGGGTTTCAAGAGAGTCTCTAGTAATGAAGGACTTCCAACTGCTCCCTTTCCTGACCATGAGAATGAAGGAGAAGATGGCTAACCTGAAGTGACCAAAGCTAGTCTTCCAGAAGCCAGGCAGCATCTGGTTGGTTTACCTGCACAGAAAAATTAAGTAGCAAGCAGTGCGCTACTGACCGTCACCACAGTCGGGCACGACCCATGAGGGAGAGGAACCCTAGAATGTGCTGGGGGACACAGGCCCACACAAAGGAGGGACAAATTGTTATCCGAGGCCAAGCAGGGCTGCTATCTGAAACATGTACTGGGTGGGGGAGCGCTTTGAAAAGTCAGGCTTCTAGGCCAGACCTTAAAACAGGCCGCAGTGAGTTTTGATCAGGAGAGCACAGCGGCGTTGAAGAAAGATGCATCCGGTCCCGGGTCTGCTGGCTCTAGCACTCCCGGCTTCTCCGGGCTTTGCATATATTCTCTTGGATCTGACTTAAGCTCCGAGTGAGCAAGAATAGTTGCTAGGGCAGGGACCCGGAGATCACAGCCGAGGAAGAAGAGTCCTGTGTGACGTGGTCAGGGCAACGACCTCACAGAAAATGAAAGGAAAGTTGCCTTCAGGGACGTGCTAGGGAGCCACGACCTCCCAGGGGCCCAGGGCAGCTCACCAACAGCGATGTTCAAAGGGCTCTGTGTGTGAGGCTTCTGGAAAGGATAAAGGGCAGAACTGCTGAGGGGCAGAGGAATCAGCAGAATCCTAGCACACCAGTCCCGAGAGAGCTGGATGCCCCCTAGGCTGCCCACCAACCAGGACGAAAACTGAGGCCTCAGAGCCGCGGTCAATCATGTGGTCCTCAGCGGTGCTGTGGGCCCAGATCCCACGAAGCAGGTCCTTCAGCTGGGGGCCATATTGCTTCAATTTCATGCTCCATCAGAAGGGTAAGTTGACCATTGGGTTGGAATGTATGAGCTTGAGTCAGAAATCCACCCTACCATTTCTGATTGTAATAATAGTCATCAATCCCCAAAAGTAAAACTTGCTTTTTTTGCTCAACAGTGGAGCCAGTCAAGGTTATTTCCTTTCAGAGGTCGACTTCCTAAGGGCAGGAAGAAAGGCTGAGGCATGTGGCACATTATATAATGCTTTGCTATATCATCACATGACTCCTATGTGGTTTTTAAAAAATAGATTATATGGTCTCTGGTGACGGTGTTTTTTCTTTATTCATACAGCAGTCTCACTAAATAGTAAAATAAATGAATAGATGGATATAGATGGATAACATGGACAATAGGTAGAAATACCTGCGTCTTATAACAAGATTGATTTAATCTATTATCTCTGACACAGAAGAGTGATTCTCAATGTCTGGTCCGAACCTGGGAATTTGCTGGGAATGCCCTCTCTCAGACCCCACCCCAGACCTACTGAAACAAAGTCTCGGGGAGGGGGCCAGCGATCTAAGTCAGTTTTCAACGTTGTCCAGACACAGGACAGAGCTTACTCTTTAGGCTACTGGAGAGTCTAGTCTAGTCCAGTGGCCCCCTGCGTACTTTTCAGAAAGATCTAAGATTGACACCGAAATGGGTCTTTGTGGTACTAGTTTTGGCAGAGATGGGATCTGGGGGAAGAAAACAAAAAATGAAATCATATTACTTGGTATCACTTTAAGATTCACTGGCATTTTCATCGTTACTGAGCGTAAGAAGAAATAAACCTTGCAGCCCATTAACAGTGAGTGTGTTTTTCAGAAAACGTCTTGTGGCATCAAATCAATTCCCTGATCAGCTTGCTCTCGAGTTTCATCTAGCCAAGCCGGTATTATTGTAGCTGTCACAGATTTTGTTTTTTCCCTTTGCCCTGTGAGGCTGGAACCAATTGTTGTTATAAGGAGACTAAATAAAAGAGGTCCCGGATTTCCTGTTATTACGGATCGATTTTTTGAGATGTTAAGATAGTATCACATGGGTGTTTGGGGGGCTTTTTTTTTTTAAACATAATTAAACCCACATGAAGTGGCACCACACAGACCTTGTCACGGATTGTTTTGACAATGTTTCCAAATGAAATACTTCAAGGAAGAAAAATGACTATATAACATTTTTTTCCTTGCTCTTATAACATTCTCATGATTTTATAATACATTGTTTAAAAAAAAATACCCTAACTTTATGTGGAATGTCAAAATATGTAAATCAGTCAAGATATTTATATTGCTTGGGCAAGCTTGGCTGGATTAACTTCATTTACTTTCAAACTTCAGCAAATACAGATAAGCAGGGTGAGCTAGAGTTCCTGAGACGGCCTTTCAATGGCAGCAAGCAGAAGCTGAATCCCAGCACAATGTTCAAGAGGACGATCGATCTACAACCCCTTGCACATTTGGGCTCCGTTTAGGATGCAAGGTCTGGAGACCACGAAGACAGTACACATGCGTGCCACTGAGATGGTTAATTTTATGTGTCAACTTAGACTCTGCTGACTGTTCGAATGCTCATCTAGATGTTACTGTAAAGTTATTTTTTGGATGTTATGAACATTGGAATCAGGAGACTTTGAATAAGGCAGATTAACCTTCATAATGTGAGTAGGCCTCCTGCAAGCATTTGAAGACCTCAGACGTGGGGGTACGGGAAAGAGGGCTCTGCCTCCAGACACCCCACCCAAAATCTGCCTGAGCTTTCCACCACTGGACCCAAGATTGCTACAGCACCTCTTACCCGAATCTCTAGCCCTCTGGCCGGTCCTACAGATCTCAGACTTTCTGCCCCCACAACTGCATGAGTCAATCCCTTGAAATCAACCAATCTCTAGATATAGATCCTACTGGTTCTGTTTATCTGCAGAACTCTAACACAGCCCCCCAAACCCTAACTTTAGATCCATTATCTCCATAACATTTTTACCATTCTTCCGTTCTCATTTCAGTTGACATAATTTGGTCAAAACAGCAGAGGAAAAAAAAAAATCAAAGAAATTTTCAAGAGTTTATATTAAACCTGAATGTCACAAACTCTCCAGGCAGAGAATGAAGTTCTTGCTGTACTGGGTTATTACAAATTGGAGTAACCACCATAAAACATCGGAAATCCTACAGAACCGTGTCTACACTTCATTATTTCATTTCCTGTATAATTTCACGCTAGCGTCATGCTTAGCTTCCCCCATCCATTGGGAGCCTCTTGAGGACAAAACGCCTGAAATTTCGCAGGATGTACAGAGTTGTTGAATCACCATGTTGTATACCTGTAACTAATGTAACATTGTGGGTCAACTATATTAAAAAAAAAAAGTCTTCATGCAACAGGTGTTAAATATATTCTTTGCTAAATAGACGAGTTGTTGAAATCTTCAGAGTAAATGCCATTCTTGGGCCCTTCTGCTCCTTCACAGCTTCCCCCTCCCTTCAGGTGGCACATGTTCTATCTTTGCCAAGCCCAACAGGAACAGCTGCTGGCTTAAAAAAAAAAAAAAAAACTACACAGGTGCCAAATAATTTCTGAATGACCTCCGTTTAATCCCTGCTGGTTCACACCAATGTCGCCCCGGCGATCTGATTAAGTGAGACGGCATTTCATGGTGTTTGCGACCAAACCCAGGTTTTACCTTTGTGAGTTTATAGCATGGTGATTTGGCCAGACTCTCTTCGCTTCAGTACTTCCAGAACTTCAGCTGAAGGCAACGGATGATCTAAAATTGAAGCTCACGCTCATACCACCACATATTTCCTCACTCAATAAATCCCACTTACAGGAAATGACTTGGTAACACTGTGCATTAGAGAAATGGGGTCTACGTTTAAAACATCATAGTAGGAATGTCACTGCCCATGAAGTGCTTGTTAAAAACTGGGTCAAAACCGCTAATAGATTTCACAAACTCCCTCACATACGGTATTCTGGTTGAGCTCCACATAGAAATTCCATGAAAATGTACCTTTAATGTTCTAGTCTCTATTTTGGAAGAAAGGTTAAATTAAAAGTCTGCTTCTTGATGTAGCTTTCATGAAATAAATTTATAGGGAGAGTTTGTTTTACTGCAGCCCGGCAGGGTGTTTAACTGTTACACAGGTCTTGGGGCATCCGGGGATCGGCCAAATTTGGGGTGAGGACAGACTTTTATCTCCAGATAGTTGCTTCCTTCCCCGGTGAAAAAAGCAGCTGATACACTGTTATGCGTTGAACAGTGTCTCCCCCCAACCCCCACCAAATTCGTATGTTGGAGTCCTAACTTCCAGTACCTCCAAAATGTGACCTTAGAAATAAGGTCATTGTAGATATAATTAGGTTACATGAGGTCATACTGAAGAAAGGGGAGCCCCTAACCCAACACATTGGTGTTATAAAAAGACAAATATCAGACATAGATGCACACCCAGGGAGAACGCTGTGTGACGATGAAGGCATTCAATCATTCTGCTGTAGCACGAGCTAAGGAATGCCAAAGGCTGCCTGCAAACCTCCAGAAGGTATGAGAGAGGCATGGAACAGATTCTCCTCACATCCCTCAGGAAGCACCAACCCTGCTGATACCTTCAGCTCAGGCTTCTAGCTCTGAGAACTGAGACGCAAATCTTTTATGAGCCACCTCATTTGTGGGACCTTGTTGTGGCAGCTCGAGCAAACTGATCCCCACCAATCCATGCAAAACCACAAAGGGGCAACTGTACAAATTACAAGCCAAGAGATACAGCACAATGGAGTCAGAGTGTGCACACCCACCCTGGGTTATCCGTAAAGCCAGCAGCCAGTCTCTTACTGAATTCATTTATGACAACAAACCTATAGGAGTAATGAGTGTACATTTTCATAAAAGTGACCTCAGACTGAGAATGTTCAAATTGTAATTAAGGTTTTAATACTAGGAATGAATATCTAATATAGATGAGCACAATATGATCAAAGTGGACAAAACCTGAAAGCAAAGAGAATGGGACTGGAGATCAGACAACCCTGGTAGAGTTTTGCCTATGTCACCCCTAACGGCATAGTTTGCATTTCATTCTCGGGCCTTCAGTCTGGATGAATGCTGCTTTGCCAATCACTCATAAAGTCCTAATTTAAAAGGAGACTGGACCCAATCCACTTTGGCCACCACAGTTCTGATGCTCCAGGTGGGCAATCATGGGTAAGAACCCACCATTCTACATGGGTGATTTCGTCTCCCTCTACCTTTTTCTTTTCATATATATTAAGGCATGATTCACATACAGTAAAATTCACCTTTTCAAGTGTATAGTGCTGCAAGATTTGATACATGTAGAGTCAGTAACTGCCTTCACCATCAAGATACAGAACAGTTCCATGTCCCTCAAATCCTGCCCCCAATGCCTCTTTAGTTAATCCCTCTCCTCCAGCCCTAGGCAAACATTGACCTGTTTCCTGTTCCTGTAACTCTTCTCTGCAAGAATGTCACATAAAAGAGAAATCACACAGGAGGTCACAGTCTTTTTGTTTTTTTCCACTTAGCCTAAGGCATTCGAAATCCATTCACCCCCCTACATGAATGAGCAGTTCATGCCCGTTTATTGCCGAGTAGTAGTCCACGGCAGGGAGGCACCACGGCTGTCACATTCCCCCAGATTAAATGTAGTGGGCTTGTTTCCAGGGTTTGGAGATTACACACAAAAGCCACTATAAATATTTGCATGCACATTTTTGTGTGAACATAGGTTTTCATCTCGCTTGGATTTCAATACTCAGCAGTAGAACTGCTCGGTCATAAGATGAATGTATGTTTAACTTTATAAGAACGTGTCAAACTGTTTTCCAAAACAGCTATACCATTCAGACAGTTGTTTTTAAAGTAGCTTCCCCCTCCGTCTACTCCATGGGCTCTGTATTACACTCAAACATTCAGGAAAAGATTAGTCAGTCAGTAAATGTTTTTGTTAGTGAGCAGTTTCATTACAAATGTCAATGTTATTTTAAATGGAAAGATGTCTAACACTTGTCAGAAACCTCAGTATTTATAATTAAGCCAACAAACAAAGGGAGCAAGGCTGTAAGGGAACAGGGGCCTAAGACTAAAAGCCACGTCTTTCTGCTTTTATTTTTGCTTCTGATTGAATGCGGGATTAAATTGCTTTTGCCATCCCCCGACATCCCCCTCAACCCGCAGTGATGAGCTGTGAGTGGAACCAGGCCTTGCTTTTGACCCCGCCATTAGCCGTCTGCTCGCCCTCCTGCCTACAGCTCCCACCACGGCATTTCTGGGCCGGATGACCGGGCACCTCAAAAGCACGGAGGATTTGTGCAGGGCCCGCCCAGAGTGCGTCTCCTCCAGAGATCTGTCTGCCATCGTTGGAGGGGGGGATGCCTGCAGGTCTGTAGAGTGGGGTTTACTTACCGAGAGAGGTTTTTCTGACTACGCCGCTCTCTAATCCCTTCCTTCGGACTTCAGGCCAGTCATGGATGTGCCTCTCTGCACGTAAGTCTAAAGACTAGCTCATTCACGGTTCATTAAAAAAAAAAAAAAATCCAATACCCCAGTTTCTTCTCTGAAGGGTCTTCACACGAACCTGTGTTTGTGGGGAAACGGAGTGCCTGAGAGGATACGGCTACCCTGGATCTGGACATGGATGGGAAAGGGGTGGCAGAGTCTGAGAAAGGCATGAGCATCAACTACACACTCGGGCAAATGCACACTTCGGGAGAGAGGGGTTGACGGGGTCACCAGGGGCGGCAGCTCTCTGAGGCTGCTGTAAGTCTCCAGGCAAGAGCTCCAGCTGGAGCTGGTTTTCTAACCAAAGCCAAGTGTGGCAGTGCAGCGGAGGTTCCAAGATTAATTTAATAAAGGAAAGCCCCCTGGAAAGACACAAGGGACCCGCTTAAGCTGCCCTTGATTGACACTACTTCTGCTATTCCCCAAGTTCTAAACTTAAGTCATCAGAAAGTATACCCCACATGTCTTAGATCATATTTGATAAAAAAAAAAAATAGGCTCAAATTCATTTGCCACTTAGAAAGAAGTGTTAACAGGCTTCGTGGGTTTTTTAAGAATCCTATAGATATCTATGAATAAATCAGCACGTAAGTTACATAGAATGCAGCCTGTACCCACGCACATATATGGGAAAACCCACAAAGGAGTTGTGGTGGAACTGTATCAAATTAATTTTAAACAGATGTAAAGAAAAAAAATAATCGATGTGATTTATTTGACCAAAGCGAATTGGTCACACGGGGAAAGGGCCCATCTACAGAGCTGACACAGTTTAAAGAGAAGATAGGACCAACGTGGAGGTCACTTTGCCTCATTGACTGAAGCCTAATCCCTGGTGCTCAGACAGAATAGAAGAGAATTTCTCTCCAATTTCTCTCAAAGCACAAGAATCCCCTTGAAAAAAAAGCCTGACAGGGGATTCATCATTTTGACCACTTTTGAATCCTTTTTGACAACCGGTGTAGCTGCATATTTGGCAAATGTGATTATTGGCTTCTTGATGTGTTAAAATTTGTTGGAAAAGCAAGAGTAACTATAGCAGGAAGAGGAAACGAGCAACAGCTGACAGCTCCATAGATGTGCACGCAGGACAGATCACACACCTGATCCCCACTTCCCAAGAGGAGATCCCTCAATCTCGCCCGCACACCTGAATCCCATGGGATCTTAAAAAAAAAGGGGGGGGGGGCAGGGGACTCCTGGGTGGCTCAGTTGGTGAAGCACCTGCCTTCGGCTCAGGTCATGATCCCAGGGTTCTGGGATCGAGTCCCACATTGGGCTCCTTGCGGAGCAGGGAGCCTGCTTCTCCCTCTGCCTGCCGCTCCCCCACTCTCTGACAAATAAAACCTTTACAATAAATATTAAAAATTTTTTTTAAAAAGCAGATTCCTTGGTCCCACACGCTGAGATGCTACTTGAAATGCTTGAGGAGGGGGCAGCCTCCGGGTACTGAGTGCTTCAAAACGCCCCACTCACTGTTCAGCAGAGGTTGAACACTACGGCCGTGCTTCCAGGGGGGACGGTGTTAATGGACTCACCTTCATAACACTCTGTCTACACTGTGACCCATCAACTCTGAACAGAATTCCAGAGGACCTTCGTTACTCCCCACGCGGTGTGTGGCGGTGCCAGTAGAAGGAAGTGTTTGGGTTCTTGCTGCATGAGTGTCCCTAGGGGACAGCCGCTGGGGACTGGCCCCGAGCAGCAGCATTTCAGTCACCGTTCCAGGATTTCTACTGACCGCACCAGCACACGCGGACCTGACTTGGCCCCGATACGACAGACACGCCTTGAGTATGCTGAGCTACCAGCATCTGCATTCACGGTCTTCTCTAGAGCAACGGGTATGCTGAACCACCAGAGAAAGACGCCTCTGGGATCTGGAAACAGGAGAACAACAGTGTAAGAGAACCTTCCTGAAGCTCCTCTCTTTTCTGTAATTCAAGGAGAGCAAGTCACGTCTGGTTTATAGGGCATTTCTTTTCTAGAGAGAACAAAGAAAGCAACCCGGATTGAGAGTCTGAGAGGGTGAAGCCAGCTGTCCGTCTGCTACAGAAAGCCTGAGGGTTCGGGCAACTGTGGGTATAGTTTAGTCCAACATTCTCACCTGTGATATGAGGCCATGGAGTCCTCACCATAGCAGGGACCTACCCAAGGGTAAACAGTCCTCAATACTAGGCAATACTCGGGGACCCAAGAACACTGAAGTGTTGACTATGTGCTGGCCACACTCAGAGCCTGTGATTTTTTTTTTTTGAAGATTTATTTAAGAGCGTGCACATGCTGGGGGGAACAAGGAGGAGAGGGAGAGAAGGATCTCAAGCAGACACCACGCTGAGTGTGGAGCCCCCCACAGGGCTCGATCTCATGACCCTGAGATCATGACCTGCGCCAAAATCAAGAGTCAGATGCTTAACCAACTGTGCCTCCCGCTCCCCCTGGCATCCCTAAGGACCTGCGATTTTAATCCATCTTTACACACTTCTCGTTGGAAGCTGCCTTAGAGTGGATGGGAACGGCACCAGGGCTGTGCACTATTTCCTTCGGTTAGTTTTCTTTATTTCCTTTACCTTGAGCAACAGTTGCCAACACATTTGAAACCGAAGTGACAACTTTTCATACTGTGTTTAACACTGAGGAGAAGCCAAGCAGAATAGACATTGACAGGCGAAATATAAACTCACCCGACAGGCTTTCTAGTTCTTGCAGAAAACATTCAAGGCACTCCTACTCCTGTCTCTTCAACTTTGGAAAGAAAAGCCCCAGAGTAACAGACATCGGATACTAGGAGTAAGAGTTATGCCCAAGGGTAGGAGACCCCGTCTTGGGAGTGCCCAGATTCATGGGGGCACAAAGCTCGCTCTTGGCTCCCAATGCATAGAAACGTGCCAAGGTTGCTACCATTTCCGGTACCCTAAGGAAAAGAGGAGTGGAAGGGGACTTCTCGGTCCCTCCCAGTACACCAACCACAAGTGCATTCCGCACTTCGGTACTACCGACGTTTGGGGCTGGACACTTCTTTGTTGGCCGGCAGGAAGGGGAGCAGGCCCGCACTTTGCAGGACGTGCAGCAGCATCCCTGGCCTCTACCCATTAAGATACCGACAGCGCCCACCTTCCACTGGGACAACCGGAAAGGTCTGCAGATATTGCTGAAGGTCCCCACCCCACACAGTTGGCAACCACTGCACTCCAGTGTCTTTACCCCATCTGCGGTTCCATTAGACGTTTTGGGTCTTCTCCCCTTGTCTTATTGCTAATAATAACCCTTCCTGTCACAGGAGCTAAACGTGAAGATGAAAGGAGAGGGTGAGCAAAACCAGGGGTCACCATCTGACTTCAATGCATCTTTGAGGTTCAGGGTTCCTGTTCCTACCACAGAACTCCGGTACCACTTACCCGGCCTGCCTCTGTTTATTTTCTTTCCGCTGAACTTATTCTTGCGAAGAACAGTAAAGAGATTAGACTGCACTGTGACCCAATACAGTGCAGGCTCCATTGATTTTGTTTTAAGACCTCGGGGTGTCAGAACTCAGGTTATGTTGTCCAAGCCCGAGGCTTTATTCAGCTGAGCAGGTACCAGGCGTATTTTAACCACCAGACAGACGAGTACTAATGCCAAGTACTTGATAAGAAAAGGCTGGAATCTGAATGTGCTATGGGCAAACAGACCTTGCGAGTCACTCAGGGGAGGCGATCAGTGGAGACTGGGGCAAGAGGGACTCTTGGCTTAAGAAGTCATGCTCTTCCCCTCAGCACCACGTGCGCCCTGGGGTGGTGAGCAAGGGAGGCGCACCTGCTGAGCCGTGGTGGGGACCATCAGCCCTTGTCCACCAAGGGTGGCCACCAGCCCTGTAGCCCGATGCCTTGGCACCCACGCCCTGGACCAGGACTCTCCTCAGGCTCACAGAGAAAATGAATGCCCTTTTACAACCTGGTAAAAATATATATATATATGTGTGTGTGTGTGTGTGTGTGTGTGTGTGTGTGTGTGTGTGTGTGTGTGTGTGTGTGTTGAACTTTCTAGCTGTAAAGTGGTTATGTGCTTTTATAAAGGAAAAAAGTCAAGCTTGAAGGAGCATATTAACCATTATTAGACTAAATTCTAACCCTGTGTGGGGTTCAACACCTCCACTCAGCACGTGGGTGAGTTCTCCCAATTAAATACTTTTCCTAAACGGAAATGTATGTTTTCAGCTTTAAGTTCATGTGAAAAAATAAAACATTCCCATGGAGGAAAAGGAACTTCAAGGCAACTTTCTAGCTTTCCATTTTAATGCTTACTCTTTCTGAATTTTCTTCCATATATAACCAAAACTTGTCTCCTGGGGGGCGGGCAAAACTGCCACCAGATGGACAGCTCATGATGACAAGAACACGCTCTGTTCTTTGATTTGGTTTTTCATTATCCAAACAGCCAACGTCCTTTTCCTAAAGCGCCATGTGACAGCTTTCCCTTAGGATTTATTGCTAGGGGAAAAAAGTTTCCCCCCTATAGATAACAGCCAAAAGCTTTATTCCCGCACCGTGCTTCCTGGGTCTTGGACTATGGAGTCGAAGTGGAGATCTTTCCACACAAGGGCAATTCTTTGGTCCTAAGGGTGTGTGACTAGTGCCATCCTCCTTTGGAACCTTTAAACAAACTCCAGGCCTTCTGTGTGTAGCCTGAGAGAATGTGCTCAAAAGACAACTTTGATTCGGTCGCTTGAGACCAGCAAAAGTTAGCAGCTTCCTATCACTGCAAAGGATCAAAATCGCGCACACGGCCTGCCCTCAGCCTGTCTCAATGCACCGTGGACCACGTCTCTCCTGGAGGTCCAAGCGGAAGCCACACTGGCCTTCCTTCAGCTTCTCCAGAAGGCCACATTCCTTCCTACCACATGGCATTTCAACACGTCCCCTGCACATGGAGTACCCCTACTCACCCTTCATATCTCCTAAATGTTACCTCCTCCCGAAGCCTTCTCTGATGCCTACTTCACTCCCAAGGTACCCAGGTCTTTCTCATTAACACACTCCCCCTCTCCCCCGATGTAATCACCTTCCTAGCACCTCCCACAGCAGTAACTTCACATTTACTCCATGATTACTTGGTTACTATTTGCCCCTAGCCTTCACACTCCTGAAAACAAGGAGGCACAGCAACCATGTGGAGAACAAGGACCGTGCTGGGTTTTGCTACTACCAAGCCCCCAACACTAAGGCTACTACTAAACTCAACACCAAGGTCAGAGCCCGACACATCAAAGAAGCTCAGGAAGGACCTGGTGGGTGAGTGAACCCTGAATCAAATCCATTACAATTCGCAGAGCGCCACTCTCAGACACCCCCAATTCTAGCTTCTCCTCTCAGAGGTAGAAATGTGGCAAAACGTCTTACATTGTTAAGTATCAGCAAAACAACTTTGTTAAGCTGTCACAAGCCGCCATGGAGGTGAAACTATAGACCCTGAAGATGCCCAGCACCCTAATGTCCTCGGCACCCAGGACTCCATTCCTCGTGTGTGTCAGGCTCACCCCTTTCTCTTCAGTCTGTGCAAGCAGCTGACACCACACGTGTAGGCACGGACACTCCAAACATCGAGGCAAGCGGAGCCACTTAGTAAGAGCGGCATATACTATGTAATTCCATCTTGTAATCGCATACCTGTATTTCAACTACTACTTTCTAAGTCCACTGCTGCATTTTGACGTGTGTAAATTATTTTAAATAAAAATTTTAATAAACATGATTTCAAGTGTGTGAGATTTTTGAGTGAGATCTTAAGTGTGAAATCAAATTTTAGGTAAAAGTAGTAAATGTCGGGTCTTAAAAATATTTGCTACAAAATTGATACCAAAATGGAAGAAAGTCTCTCAATATTGACCTTTCAGTAATAATCTGACTTAAAATTTGATGTGCTATTTTATATCTCAAAGGGGCACACAAAAACTAATTTCATGGAAAAGGAAGGACATGATTCAACTTTGGGGTAATGTCCTACTTCAATCCTAAGAGGTTTCTCACCCATTTTGAGTCAACAAAGAAACAGGAAGTTTAAAAGTTTAAAAAGAAAAGTCACGTGATAACCACTGGTAAGAGGGAGGGAGCTCTGAACTACTTTGTTCCTTTTATTTCAAACCCACAGGGAGGCTAGAGAGCACATAAATATTTGGGCGGTGGGGGAAGCCAATCTACAGAGGCACCCTTGGAAACAAGAAAAATCTCCATGTCTGGAAAGGGAAAAAGCAGTGCTGAGTGGCTGAAACCCTCTGGATCTGGGAAGTGGTCTCCACTGGATTTAGGAATTGTAGCCAAACGGCCCTCACGAGCACGCTTTGGGACAAAACAGAACCAAGTTCTCTGGCAAAGTAGTGGAGCGAGGATCTGGCTGCCACTAGGCCTAAGATGCTTCTGCACCGGCTCCTAGACAGGTTCAGGAACATTCTGCTCTCCGAACGGTCAAGGAGGAAAGCGCATCATCAGCCACGTGAAAGAGAGCTTGCCGGACCTGCAAGCAAGCACAGCATCCAGAAGGGATTGCTGTGGATGACAAACCCACACTTCAGTTTAAGACCCCTCCGTTGCTTCGCAACCTTAGCTGAGACACACATGGAAGCACAGGAGAGGAGCTCACAGGACAAGTACGGAGCTCAGTAGGAAACTCTGTAACAAACATGTGGCAGACCCACAACTGGGAGAATTCAGCGGATAAACCACCTGATGAAAAAGAAATAGGGAAGCAGCCTAAAAAGGACTTCAAAAAATATTCTTTAAAGAGAATGAGGGGCTCAGGTCATGATCTCAGGGTCCTGGATTGAGCCCCATGTCAGATTCCTGCTCAGTGAGGAGTCTGCTTCTCCCTCTGCTCCTCCCCCCAACCTTGTGGCCGCCCCCCCCCCCCCGCACCTCAAAATCTTTAAAATAAAAAGGAATAGCAAATTTCCAATGAGTCTGGAGATTAGGGGAAAAAAGCAGGTATGAGACGAAGCCAAGTGCAAACCGTGAACACTAAAATCTTAAAAAAAAAAAAAAAAGATTATTTCATCAAATAAAAACTGGTGAATCTGAATGAAGAATTGAAAACAGCTTCACTGGCAGATTCTACCAAATATGGACTGAATAATTCCAATTTCATGAACTCCTACAGAGACAAGAAGATATAAACTTTAAAGCCCAGGTTAAAAAAAAATAGGAGAAAGGATGCTAATCTCAATCATGAACCTCAATGTGAAAATCTTAAACAAAATATTAGCATTCCCAACCTAGCAACAAATATAAAATAATGCATTATGACCAGTTTGGGTTTATTTCAGGAAAAGGAGTTCGTCTTCACACTGATAAAAATGAATATAGTTTGCTACATAAAGAAAAAAAAATCAGGATCATCACAGTGGATGCCAAGAAAGCAATTGCTAGGACTGAATACTCGTGTATGATAAAACCTTTCAGCAAAGTAGAAATTGAAAAGAATTGCTTTTACTAATCTGATTGTTTTAGTCAGGACAGGATACACTTTAGTAACAAGCTCCAACTTTTCAATACTCTAATATATAAAAGTATTATTAAGTATACAGTCTATAGGCAGCATCTCAAGGTAGCTCTCTTCCCCGTGAGATTTATAAATAAAAAATGTGAAGATTCAAAAAGAAATAAAACTTGTATTAATCATTGATAAGATTACAAAACAAAATCCAAAAAAACCTTCAGATAAATGTCTAGCCTAGGAATTTATTAAGTTTGCTGGATACAAGTTTATAATTGAAAGCAATTTTAATTTATAAAGAGACCACAAAAATGTTTTTAAAAGATACCATTTTAACAGCATGAAAATGTCAAGTGACTAGCAGTAAATTGAAGAACTCTACAAATACAAAACTTTGAGATATAGTTAAAAAGGCCAAGGAAACAGACTCATAGTAATGAACTGGAAGACTTATAAAGACATCAGTTCTTAAATTCATCTATAGACTTAATGAAATCCTAACAGATTTTTTTTGGTGAAATGTGACACTGGTTCTAAAATTTACACAGACTACCAAAGGGCCACGAATAGCCAAGATGAACTTCTGAGGTATGCCATACATAGTAAATTCTGCAACTTGCATTTATCTACGTGTACAGCCTGATTATCTTCCAAGTAGGTAGGGTTTGTGTAACTACCACTCACATTAAGATGTACGTATTTCCAGCCCCACTCAATAAGGCTCCCTCATGCCCTTTCCAGGTTATAACCCCCCCTTAAGAGACAACCACCATTCTGACTTCTAGCACTCCCAATTAGCTTAGTCTCATCTTGTTCACATAATTGGAACCAAACAGAACATTCCCTTTTTAACTGGCTTAAAACATGTGAAGAACAACAGGCGATTATTCTATCAGAGAGCAAGAAGGACTCCTCTGCTCAGTTCTGGGTGCACTTGTTGCTAAGCTTCAGCAGAACATGGCACCTCTCAGGATGGGTAGCAACGGCAGCATGTGACTTCTCAGCACCAAGCTCTGGAGGCGCTAAGCGGTCAGCAGTGCCCAGCATCCATTAGCCTCCTGCAGCATCCCTTCGAGCAGATGCTCAGGGAAGGCCACCTACGAGGCGCCTCGAAATGCCTCCCTGACACCTCAGGAGACCTTGCAGCAGTGTTGCTGGCAAGGAACATCTCCGTGAATGGCTTCCCCACCACGTCCTTGGGTAGTTTTACGGTGCTTTTCAAGGTAACCAGTGCTTCCTGATAGATGACTTCTGCCAGCATCCTAGAGGGAGTATTGCCAGCAAGTTCCATTGGCACAGGATCTTAGCAACTCCTGCCGCCATACACAGTGATGCCCTTTTCATCAAGGTCTGGGTCTCACCACAGAGAAGCCCTGGAGATTGGGGGGGGGGCTCTCTTCCAGGGGCTTTATCGCAGCCTTAGGGGTAGGTAGTAGCTACTCCCTATATTATCAATTCACAAACCTACGTGAAAGGTCTAATTTCCTAGAAAAGTACAGTTCATCAATATGGACCACCTTACCGATAGAAAGTGGAAATGGACTAATTTCATGTAAGAAATAGAGAAAGTTACCCCTCAAAAAAATGAGGGTTTTTTTTTTTTACTAAACCATTAGAGACCAGATAGGTCCAATATTAGATAAATAGCCCATCATTCATAGCACCAAGAAAAAAAAAAAGTATTACAACCAACATCACATAAGAACATGGATATAAATTCCAAAGGACAATAGCAAATAGAATCTAATATCTCATTAAAAAAATAATGGACCACAACCAACTATTTTTAAGAAATCCCAACTGGGATATACTCAAGCGATGCATGTTAGGTTCAATAGAAAATGCACCAACAAACATATCTTATTACGAGATCTAGGAAAACCATAAAATTATTTCAATAGCACAA
This sequence comes from Ursus americanus, assembly GCF_024610735.1. Lineage (NCBI taxonomy): Eukaryota > Metazoa > Chordata > Mammalia > Carnivora > Ursidae > Ursus > Ursus americanus. The sequence goes on along the minus strand of NC_142145.1, from coordinate 15,724,656 downwards.
AAAGTTGACAAAATTCAACACCTATTCTTGTTTTAAACACACACACATTCTCAAGAAAATATTAATTTGTGGATAGATAACCTTAGTCCTAAAAGCAGCACCTTACTTATTAACTTATTCACCTTTCTAAATGGAGTAACATTAGAGGCATTTCCACTATGGTCAGGAACAAAATACAGATGCTAGCTGCACTATTTAACGTTAGCATTGTTCTATTTAGCCAACTCAATTAGACAAGTCAGTTAGAGGCCTAAAAATTGGAAAATAAATAAAACTACCCCTATGTGCAGATGACAGGATAGTACACCTAGAAAAAATAAAACAATTTTAAAGATCTCCACAGTAAAAGAATTTAATAAGGAGGCATATGACCTAGCAACATAGACGATAAAATACTTGGGAATCAGCATGACAAGAAATTTTAAAGCCTAAAGAATATTTTTAAACACTCTTGGAAGATAAAGAAGTATACTAGGATAAAAAGACACCCCTTGCTCTGGGATAGGATGGCTCAACACCATAAATCTGTCAGTTCCCCTAAATTAATTTGTAAATTCTAATAAAATTACCAACTTCAATAAAAATATCAACAAACTTTTTGGTTTTTATGGAGATAGACAAGAGGATACTAAAGTTCATATGGAAAGACAAACATGCAAGAATAGTTAAGAAAACACTAAAAAAGAAAAAAGCTAGAGCCAGGGGGAAAATGAGGCATCTTGAATCACTGGGATAAAGATGCACTTAATAATAAATTGTACTAGGACAACTGGATAGACCTTTGCAAAAAGAATCAGATCCAGACCTCAATCCATGTACTTCAAATGAATCTTGATGTAAACACAAGAACTGAAACAAAAGTGCTAGAAGAAAACACGGGGGTGGGACACCTGGATAGCTCAGTTGGTTAAGCATCTGCCTTTGGCTCAAGTCATGATCTCAGGGTCCTGGAATCAGTCAAGCACGGAGTTAGGCCTCTCCTCCTCCTTCCACCCCTCCCCCAATTATGCTCTCATGCTCTCTCAAATAAAATCTTAAACAAAAAGAAAACACGGGGGGAAGGCCCTCTATAAAGTGAGAGCAAAAAGCAGCTAATTAGAAGCAAATTCCACATGCAATTTTTAGAAAACTGATAAATTTGACTATATAAAAATAGAAAACCTTTGCATCATGAAATATACCATAAACCAAACGACAAGCTGGCAGAAAATGCTGGTCATGCATGCCACACCGAAAAGGCTGATATTTATATAATATACATTTTTCTTTATTACATGTAATTACATGTTAAATCTATTTTTTTGCATATATTTTTTAAATGGGGGATGAGGCAAAACCCAACAGAAATATACAGTTTTTTATTAAAAATGGGCACTTAAATGTATTAAAAGATGTCCAGGTTTATCTATAAGAAAAGCAATTTAAAATTACACTAAGATACCATCTTTTATCTATTAGATTAGCAAAAATTAAAGAGCTTGAAAACACTTGTCGAGGCTTGGAGAAACAGGTGCGCTCAGAAAGTGTTGGGGGGCAGGCAAAAATGGTACACACCTTGTGGAGGGGAATCTGGTAATACCTAAACAAACAGCAGATAAAAACTGACAAATGCATTTACTGCTTGACCTTAGCAATCTCGCTTTCAGGAATTTGAGTCTTGAAGTGAAAATACACAGGCCCAAGTCTATTATTCATTGTGGGATAATGTGTAACTACAAAATAATGGGGAAAGTACCCACATGAAAGAGACATGTTGAATAAACTATGGTATATCCATGTCATGGAATATTCCATAGCTAAAGAAAAATAAAATGAAGATCCCTGTAAACTGACAAGGAGGGAGACTACCACAAAATATTACTAAGTGAAGAAAGTGCCGAAGAACGTATTTAGTATGCCAACTTCAGTACAATAAAAAGCGGATACTATGTATTTTCATATATATGCCTCTATTTTTGCTAACAAACATCAGGATAAATGAAATTATTGGGTAAAAAGGGAGCCCATGGATTAGTGGAGGGAATGGTGCTTCTCAGTATTCTCTTTTGTGAAGCTTTGCCTTCTAGAATCATGTTAACGTTTCAGATCCTCAAAACCTGCCTCAGTAAGGATGAGTGCTCGGTCCAGCAAAATCTAGACCATGGAAAACTCTACAGACCAAAGGGCCCAGGATCTTCAACAAACAATTGTAACAAAAAGATTTAAGAAGATTTTAAAAGGTAGTTTGAATTAAAAATGGGCAAACCGTAGACTTCAGGGACGCCCGGTGGGCAACGGAACTATAGAGGAATGTAAGGAAGCTTTGGGACAGTGGTTATTTTTGGAGGGATGGAAGGCTTGCATTTTAGGACATGGTACGTGGATTGACTGTTGACTATTCATGAACACATGAGTACAAAAATTTCTGCCTTATACCAAACTGCACAGTTGTTCTGAGTGGTATTCTATTTCTGTATTTCATTTTATGATACAAAACTTTTTGAGAAGACACTAAATGCCTGGCCATTTCTCGATGATCTGTGTCATGCTCATCTGAAGACATCCTTACATCTTTAGAAGTTTTCTACCTGAGTCAGTACAATTCTGTAACATTCCTTCCATTAGATGCTGCATGATCAGAGAACGTATTCTAATTTTCAGATTAGCTTAAGAAAAACATAAGAGACTAAGTATTGCCAACAGTAACTTTGGTAATGCATTCCAGTACCAACTGTAAATGCTAAATTGCGTTTGTTCTATCAGCTGTTTTGGATTATCTGCATTGCTATCCTCCCTCATAGCATAGACAATAAAATGAAAATTCATTTTCTTAAAAAGAATCTAAGAAAAAGTAGAAGAGGCCTAGTGTTATTACATAAGACAAGGTCTGAAATTCTGTGAACTTGCTGGACACATTTATAAGCTTTATAATCCTGGCTGCAGGCAGTTTTGGCATGAATATTCCCAAGATTCTTGATTTATGCTGACATTTCAACATTTAAAACATTTTGTGGATCAGATGGGTGGTTCTATTTTAAATTTTTCGAGGACCTTCCATAGCGGCTGTAGCAATTAATAATTCCACCAGCAGGGCACAAAGGTTCCCTTTTCTCCATATCCTGGCCAGCTTTTGTTACCTCTTATCTTTTTGATGACGGCCATTCTAACAGGCACGAGGTGATAACTCACTGCGGCTTTAATTTGTATTTCCCTAATGACTAGCGATGCTGAGTGTCTTTTCATGCACCATATGATTGAGCAATTCCACTTTTGGGAATATATCCAAAGGAACAAAAACACTAACTTGAAAAGGTATCTTTAGCCCCATGTTCATTACAACATTATTTACAACAGGCAAGACGGGTAACCAAGCTAAGTGTCCATCGATGGGTGAATGGATAAAGTAGTTGTTTTTTATCCAGCCATAAAAATGAGGAAATCCTACCATTTGTGACCCTAATGGATGGACCCTAAAGACACAAAGCTAAGTGAAATAAATCACAGGAAGACAAAGACAAATACTGTATAAGCTCATGTATATGAAAAATCCTAAGAAGAGAGAGAGACAGAGATACCTCACAGAAAAAGAAATCAGACATGGTTACCAGAGGCAGAGGGAGAGCAGAGGGGCAACGGGAGGAAGGTGGCCAAAAGGTAATAATTTCCAGTTATAAGAAATAGAAGAACTTCCAGTTCTAAGACATTTATATAATGTACAACACAACTACAGCTAACACTGCTGTGTGATATACAGGAAAGTTGTTAAAGAGTTAATCTTAAGTTATCATGAGAAAAAAATTTACTGTATCTACAGGAGATCAACGGACATTAGCTAAACCTGGGAGATAATTATTTCACGGTATATGTAAATCAAACCATCATGCTGCATGCCTTAAACTTATGCAGTGATGTCTTCAATTATTTCTCACAACTAGAAAACACTGGGGGGACGGGGGAGCTAGGGTGAAAGGAGCATGAAGTTTCAGGTGGGGAAGACGGAGTAAGTACTGGTGATGGATGGTGGTGATGGTTGCATGAGGTGTGAACGTACTTAATGTTACGGAACTGTCCACTTACAAATGGTTAAGATGGTAAATTTTAGGTTACGTGTATTTTTCCGCCATTTTTTTTTTAAGAAGCAAAAGCCATGCAGGCTACTCTTGAGCAAAACAAAATGCTTTTGTAAAGTTAATTGCTTTGTTTAGAAAGTCTAAATTTTTCTCAAAGGGGAACAGACCTTCAAGTAGATTTGCAAAGGCTTTTTCTGAAAGGGTCTACTCCTCTCCCAATATGAAACATCACTGAACCATAAATTTTCCAAAACAACATAAGCTACACCCATCTACCCATATAGGCAATGATCCGGTTATGGGGGACAGGCACAATATTTCAATATGATTGGAAAAGAGAAAGACTTCCATTTACTACCAAGAAAATACGAACGAAATATTTCTGCGTCAATAAATATTCTTTCTCCAACTTCAGGACACTGCTACAATGGCTTATCATAAGAAAGTGAAACTGGGCTAACTACCTGGGTCAACATGGATATATCACATAATGTTAAGTGAAAAAAAATCATTTATATGAAACTTAACATGAAAAATACTATATGTCACTTAGGGGATACATACAGAAGTAATCAAAGTATAGGGAATATGCGGGAATAACAAATACTAAGTTCAGGATTGTGGCTCAGTGTGGCTGGAATAGAGGGCTGAAATCAGGGAGGGGTGACCAAAGGGTGTGTTCACTACTGAAATATTTCATACCTTAACCTGTTAGAAAGGCCGTGACTGTATGTTTTATACTTTTTGTGTATGTGTATATATATACACATACATATATATACACATATATACATATATACACATATATATGTATATATATGTGTATATATATGTATATACACACACACACACACACACACACACACATATATATATATATATATATATATATATATATATATTTAGAGCAAGAGGAAGGGGCAGAGGAAGAGAATGACAAGCAGACTCCCCACGGAGCGCAGAGCCTGGAGCAGGGCTCCATCCCCGGACCCCAGGATCATGACCTGAGCTGAAACCAAGAGTCAGAAGCTTAACCAACTGACCCACCAGGCACCCCAGGCAAGCACTGATGTTTTTAGTCTCCATAGTTTTAGCCTCTTCCAGAATGTTAGTTGGAATCATACAGTATCTCGTATTCTTTCACTTAGTAATACACATTTAAGTTTTCTCGATTTTTCATGGCTTGATAGTTTCTTTTCAGCACTGAACAATATTCTGTTGTCTGGCTGTACCATAGCTTATCTACCCGTCACCTACTGAAGAACATCTTGGTCGCTTCCAAGTTTAGGCAACTACGAATGAAGCTTCTATAAACATCTGCAAGGTCATTCCCCCCCCCCCCCCCAAGTCCTTTGGGTAAAGGCCAGGGAGCATGATTGCTGGATCTCACAGTAAGAGTACGTTCAGTTTTGTAAGAAACTACCAAACCGTCCTCCAAAGTGGCTATGCCATTTTGCATTCCCCCAGCAACGAAGGAGAGCTCCTGGCACTCCCAGTCACGGCCAGCATTTGGTGGTGTTGGTATTAGGGATGCAGCCCTTCTAATAGGTGTGTAGTGGTAGCTCGTTGCTCTTTTAATACCTTTTTTCTTTTCCTCAGTGACCTCATCTGAGAAATGGAAACAATTGTAGAACTAACCTTATGTCATTATGAGGATTAACTAAAACAAAGAAAAATCACTTAGCGCTGAGATGGCTCATTATAAATTCTCAGATGTTTTGTATTTTTTATCACCCCCTGAGTTCCTCCAGAAACTAGGGTAAGTTTCCTTGACCAAAAGTAGCTTTCCCAGTCTCATGCCTGTATTGCCTTAAATTCCTACCACTGGTGACTGCTCTTAGCTCTCAAATTCTATAGCATTAAGAAATAGTTGGAAAAGCAGATGTGTGTATAAATCTAATGTAAAACAATTCTGTTTCCCAACTGATGTATCAGTTCTTTGGCAGGGAAAACAAATGTACTGGAAAAGATGCAGGACTACTACATGTTAACACCAAGATCAAGGCATTAGGTCTTAGTGGGATCCCACATTGGCAGCCCTCCACCACAGGCTATACCCAAAGGCTCTGCCACCTCCAAGAAATGAAAAGTGAATTTAAGTGAATAAAAAGTGAAACGAAGGTGTAAAAATAATTGTTACAGATTTCCTAGAAATGTTATCCATTAAAACCAACATAATTAAAAAATGTCTACATGGAAATGGTGGTGTCTCTTCTGTGGGACTTGAAATCTATAACAAATCTCCATGTGAGGTTTTTTTGTGTTTTTTTTACATAAATGGCAAAAGAATGGGGTAAATGAAAGTTTGGAATATAGTGGCTGTTGGTCCTATAACTTTCCATTTCCATAAGGGAAGCAAACTCTCTTTCTCAAAAGTGCAACTTAAAACGTTTCAGTGGTTTATAGTAAAGAAGGGGGAGCGGGAGGAAAAGAAGCTTGGGTGGAAGATCCAAGCGTCGGGGTCCATGATCCAGGCTCCAGGCCAGCTGAGAGCAGATCATGATGACAAGACTTTTTAAAAGAATTTTAAATGTTTTCCTCATTTAAATAGTAAAAATGAGGTGTACATGGAAATGTTTATGGGAGTTGACCCTTTTTGAAATGTTTCAATATCTGCATCATTTTCAAGAGTCTCTGGTGACTAACATTTCACAAACATACTAGATCGAAGTTGACAGGAAATCACTCTTGGCTGTACTATATGACAAAATGGAAGAAAGCTCTAGTAAGTAGCAGACAATTTCGGTTTTTACAACAGAAACTAAACTCCTGTGTCTGACGACCCCTCTGAGCCCCGATTCTCACAGTTGACAGGTGGAGAGCTCACACTGCATCTCTTGTTTTATACTATTGAGACAACAGTGGTTCACAGAAGACTTTTTCATCAGTTCGGTCGTGTGTGCTGGAAGTTGGAGCCAACCACCAATTAAAGCAGTGCTGTTCATTTGGTTACAAAGGACTCCTCTGGAAACAAAGCCATGGGTCTGACATTTGAGGAGGCCACCTAGTCTCAGGTGGGTAAAACCTCTTCCATAGCAAAAGGACACACACCCTGTTAAAGCTTAGAAACATAAGCTAGTCATCACAAAGCCACAGAAGAGTGTGTGGATGCCCCCATGCAAACGGGTCAACACAGCAAGAAACAAAAATTTTGGATATGCTGATCATCTTTTAAAAGGAATAGCTGTACATTTTATCCCATTATTAAAGGCTTTAAAGTTCATTTAATGTTTTTAGTTGGCCATGGTGCTAGGAATAACGTAATACTACAGCCAGTGGTTATGAGCTTGGGTTTCGGAGTCAGACTGGGGTGTTTAAGCCTCAGACCTCTCACTAGCTGAGTAAACTGGGGTGTTTAAGCCTCAGACCTCTCACTAGCTGAGTAAATGGAGGCAAGTTACATAATCCCACAACATTTCCTCAACTGTAAACTCAGGATCGCTCATCAAAGTACCAATCTCTTGAGGTTAAGATTAGAGGCGATAATCCATATAATATGGTAGGGCACGTAAGAAGTGTTCAACTAAGATTAACTACCATTCAATGTAATGTGGAGTCAGAAAAGGAACAGATGGGGAAGAATAAGGCTTCAGGAGAAAAGAGGCATTTTCTGGAGCATTCATGGAGCAAAACATTTATACATACAGTCTACTAGGGACCCTTTGGGCAAGTCCATGAGGTCTTATTACTATCCATTAATAGACAAGAGAACTGATCTCCAGAGACAATATGTGGTTCCCAATGTCCTACAACTAGTAAGTCAAGGAGTGGGGATATGAACCCAAGTCTGACTTCCAAGTCCATAATATTTCCATTAACACAGTCTTTCATTAGGAAATGTCCAGAAGGGCACAGATATGTAAACTGAGAAGGGACTTCAAGAGCCTTCCTAGTCCATCTCCATCTCTGCATGGATTACATTCAAACACCTTAGAAATAAACTATCTACACTTTTCTTCAAGATTGTTGAGAAGGAACCTATTTGGAAACCTCTCGAGGGGCACAACTTGGAACCTCATCCTCTGAATATTAAGGGGGGAACGGAAAGAGAAGTGAAAGAAGAAACTGGAGAAAAAGATGAAGGCAGGATGGAAATGGAGGTTAGGGACCCAATGGACACACACTGTGCTGCTCGCCCAGTAATCACACCCCCATCTCCTGGCAAAAGCACTATCATGCAGGGGTAGGTGAAGACGAGCAGAAACCACGCTAGCTAGTCCCAGCAGAAAGGGATTAATTACGGGTATTAAGGGATTTACAAAGCATGGAGTAGTAGGATCTAGGTCAGGCAGTCAAAAAAAAAAAAAAAAACCCCCTACCCCACAGGACGCTGCCTCTGCCATGACAGTCACCCACCACTGCGGGACGCCACCATATTCTGAAGCTGCTGAATCACATTGCCACAGACACGGTCCGAGCCAGCCGAACGGCTGCTTATTTAACTGTTCACCCAGTTCTGAACTGTTTCACTTTAGTACCAACGACTGACCAGAATCCCAGGCGCAAGCAATGAGGGAATGCGGTTTCCAGATCTCCACCCTCTGAAGCGTGTGAAGGCGTACTGGGTGGTGGCTGGAGGGGCTGTTGAGGTAACCTCCTCCCAGGACCACCTCTGCGCTCCAGTTCTCTTTGGACGACCCCTCTTCCCGCGGTTTATCCATGTGGCGGAGGGAGGGATGGCTCCGTCTGCAGCCAAGGGCAGCATGTGATCCAGACCTGGCCAAGCAGAGTCCTACATTCCCCCCGCCTCTGGGATGGGTTCTCTAGTGGGCACATGACCCGAGCCAGGAGGGAGGCTCACTTCCACGGTGTTCTTGAATCCACTGAGACCACCTCTTTCTGATAGATCGAGAGCTACATTTGATCTATAGACATAGAGCAGACATTTCTGGAGACTGTCACACCACCATAGGGCAAAATATGCCTGAGAAAGAAGCCGATGCAGAAGTGAGCAGAAATCAAAGATGGAGAAACTCAAAGCCGGTGTCACTGACTGGGGCCCTGAGTCCAGCTGTAGTTGCTGTGAGACCCACTTTCGACATTTTACTATTACTTCTCTCTTTATTAACCAGTGTATTCTTAAGTTCTTTGACTTCCTCCTGCAACCAGCCCTGAGTCATACAGAGCATGGAAGGATGCAAGACGGGACCAGGTGGAAAGAGGGGAGGATGACAGATGAGGGCTGGTGGTGGGGGGAGTGGGGTGGTGAAGGAGGATTTATAAATTATGAAGATTTATAAATTAGACTACATGCCAGGCACCACGCATGCTATTTATGCCACTATCTCATTTAGAACTAATTTAGGAGCGGACATATGTGAAAAGTACTTAATTGAGAAAACACGCACTTGGGGACCCAGCAGGCATCTAAAACTAAGATAATTCCCACACCTGGATAGACCAGGAGCAGCGCTGAATTATACGATGACCAAAATGGAAATAACGATCTTGTTTATTCCGCTGCCGTTCATTTCCTTAATTCTCGTCACTATGGCGTAGCGCACAGAGTTAGCTAAATGTAGTTTATTCATGGAAGTCACAGGTTATCCCTGGGTGCTGCTGAAGTATCGCATGGATGGGGTTTTAGAATACAGGTGACGCTGGGTGGGGTGAGGTCTGGAGCCAACGACCAAGAAAGAATTCTTGAGACGCCTTTGACGCAAAAGGGTGCTTTTATTAAAGCAAGGGGGCAGGACCCTTGGGCAGAAAGAGCTGCTGCCCCAGGGTTGACGGGTGGCTGATTATATACTTTCGGGTTGGGGGAGGTAAGGAAAAGGGAGGTTTCAAAGGGTTTTCATATGTTAAAGAAGACTCACAGGATACCGGAGGCCTGGCGATTGTCAAGTTAAGGTGGTTTTTCCCTCTAGCAAGGAATTAACATGAAAATAGTTGGGAGCTTCCTGGAGGAACAGGACTCTCTGCCTGCTTCAAGGATCTGTTGATGGGCTGCAGGTTATAAGGACATTTAATTGTATCTATTTCTTTCTGGAAGGTAAGTTATTGATAGAAATGCTCTGTTATTGTAGATGGCTAAGACATTTGTAAATTGAGGGAGACTCGGGTTTTGCAGGATTGTGATCTCTGTAAGTTAACTATTTGTTTTTCCTTTCCTTAGCTTTAGGGCAGCCAGGATTGCCTGAGGAATGTCACATATATCCCATGGGGGGGGGGGTGGTAGTGAGGTATGAGCTTCTGCTTTGTCCTCAGCTTGCCTTCTCTTCCCTCATCAGCATCACCATGACAATATGCCTCATGGAGTTGTGGCTACAACCACAAAATGTGGAGTCAGATCTGGGTTCCAATGTCAGCTACATCTCTTCCTAAAATCCAAGCAGGTTACGCTCTGTGCCTTAACTTTTTCATCTGCACCACTAGGGTATTCATCCCCGCCTACAGAATTATTGTAAGCAACACACATAGTCTGGGGTCTACAGACAGATCCAGACACATGAAAGTCTTCCAGATGGAATAAGGCATTTCTAGAAAATGGGAACTGTAGTTAGTGGCAATTCAATTCTTATTAGAGTCATGTCACTGCATTTTATGAAAATATCACATGCCCTTGCACACCTGTTGGTTTAAAAAGAGACACCAGTGTCACTCCTGGTTTGTTCCTATTCCATCATTTGAGAGCAAAACTTTCATTGCTGAAGGTCAAAAATTCACCCTACTCCCACAGAGCTATGGTGTTTCCCAATGTAACAGGTCATTCCAGACAGAGAGCAGGGGCCCCAGTTCCCCAGCTGTTACATTTTATATGGTAGGTCAGATGCAGCATCAGGCATTTGCAAGTGAATGAGGTGGGTTTCACTGAAGGATATGCAAGGAGACCAAGCAGAGGATTACAACTCCCAGTGGGCAGAGCTCCCTCCATGCCCTAGGTGCCCCCTTTCCTCTCGCAGCCCCCCAGCTGGTTATCACCAACTCCTCCCCCCACCCAGACTCTCCCCTCTGAACAGCTCGCCCCTTTTCTTATGTAGAACCATTTCACCCTCTTCTTTTTTTTTTTTTTAATGATTTTTTATTATATTATGTTAGTCACCATACAGTACATCCCCGGTTTCCGATGTAAGGCTCGATGATTCATTAGTTGCGTATAACACCCAGTGCACCATGCAATACGTGCCCTCCTTACTACCCATCACCAGCCTATCCCATTCCCCCACCCCCTCTGCTCTGAGGCCCTCAGTTTGTTTCTCATAGTCCATAGTCTCTCATGTTTCATTCCCCCTTCTGATTACCCCCCCTTTCTTTATCCCTTTCTTCCCCTACTGATCATCCTAGTTCTTATGTTCCATAGATGAGAGAAATCATATGATAGTTGTCTTTCTCTGCTTGACTTATTTCACTTAACATTATCTCCTCCAGTGCCGTCCATGTTGCAGCAAATGTTGAGAACTCGTTCTTTCTGATAGCTGAGTAATATTCCATTGTATATATGGACCACAACTTCTTAATCCAGTCATCTGTTGAAGGGCATCTCGGCTCCTTCCACGATTTAGCTATTGTGGACATTGCTGCTATGAACATTGGGGTGCATATGGCCCTTCTCTTTACTACGTCTGTATCTTTGGGGTAAACACCCAGTAGTGCAATGGCTGGATCATAGGGTAGCTCCATTTCACCCTCTTCTGATTTCTCCAGTTGGCACCCTCATCCCTCATCCCTGAGCCTCAGGATTGATATTCTTAAAAGATCTCAAGCCTGGTGAGGGGAGGCAGAGAGGAGCATGCTATCATTTTCCCTTCCTGTAATTCACTGAGCCCATTTCTCCTGCCTGCAGGAGAGAAAAGGGGGCCTATTTTAGCTAGGTGTCAGTTATGTTTTAATTGCATTCATTATCTAACAGCAAAACTTGGACGAAGGACATATGTGGAACCCAGAACATTATGGAATTAGAGGGAGAGGACATTCTGCTCTTGTCAAACCAGATACTTAAATTCAATCTTTTGAAATTTTAGAAGAAACTGTGCCTTCTCCTCCCTCCCTGACCCTGCCACATCCACACACCCTTCATCCCCTCTGTCAGTTTTTCCAAAAGAGCTTTTCAACTGTACCCATCTTTAAATAATCAGCAAATGCAACATCTGATCTGCCTGCCTGTATGGGAATGTTAAAACATCCACAAATTTGAAACATTTAAGACTAGACCTAATACAACAAAACGGGAATGAGAAATATCAAAAAAAGGATCTATTGCAAGTCATAGGAGTGCTTGTTATTCACGAGACCACTTGTTATTACTACTGAATTCTACCCTCGGCCCTTGACTAAACACCACAGATGGGTGTTATGGGGCCCCAAGTACAAGATCTGGTACCAGGATCCTTCTTTAGGGGGACAGTGGGGGGTGGGGGGAGGTGAAGGGGCTAGGGCAAGAGAGGCTGGAGTAGCAAAACGAGCTGAATTTTTTCATGACTTTCTTACATCTGTCTTATTCTGCTTTTACCTTTGGACAAACATGTCAAGAGAGACCGCAAGGTTACAAGCATTACCATCTTCCCATGATCATTTAGTTCTCCCTTCTTCCATCAAGATTAGCATTAAAGAGTCAAACCACTGACTTCCTCAATTTTCATTTGTATCCTTAATGCTTACGCACAGAGTACAAATTCAATATAAACCCTCTGGATGGATAAACAGATTTTCCCATTGACCGTGACCTCGCAGGAAAACACCACCCCGTGAAAACAGGAAATACAGAAAGGGAATGTATGTTGAACAAGGCAGAGCAGAAAGAAAGAAATTCCTGAGTTCGAAATGGGGAGAAAGCTCAAGGAGAAGTGATCACAATAAGCTTGATAACTATGAAAGGCTTTGGGGAACCCTTGAAGCATGAGTACGACTTAGAATAGGGACAGGGACAGAAGGGAAAGGGGGATTCCACGGAGAAGCCAGGCCTGAGCGAGGGGGTAAACCCAGAGGACCTAAGAACTGTGAGCCATAAATCATCTTGCCCAATAGCAATAGGACCCTACGACCATGGTGAGGAGGATTATATGAGGGTCAGTTTCCAAACCCAACTCAGAGCAGATGGTCTGACGAAAGGAGGGACCATGCCGCCAAATGGTAAAAAGCTCAAGTTTGAAGTCAGATCGACTTGAGATCAAAACCTAGCTTCACATTTACAGGCTCTGTGTCCCTGGACAACTTGCTGAACCTCTGTCTTTTATGGTCTTGAACCATAAAGCGAAATAATACCCAGTCTGTCAGGTTGTTGTGGGAACTAATGATATCGCTTGAATTGTACTCACACGCTCCCAGGTATACAACACTCAATTTATTTGTTCTTTTGACACATTTCATTTTAAATGATCCTTGAGAAAATTCCAGAGTGTGTGTGCACCATAGCCAAATGCTAACCACTCACTCAGAAGATCCTGGAATTACCACAGGAGGCAAGGCAGCCATGCCACCCGCAGCCTCAAGTATCAGGGCACAGAATTTAGCCCCTGGGGCTTGAAAACTCTCCTTTAAAGACGCTGAAGAAATGGGAGATGCTAAATTCTGCAAGGAATCATCAATTAACGTCAGCTGGGCCCTTTGGGTCCTTGGCCAAAAGTTTCTGTAAATAAAGTTTTTATTATTATTCCTAAAACAATTTTTCTCTACCACTGTGAAGAGGCAGAATGTGGCCTTTACAGATAAGGACGGCTCATCTCTCCATAAAACATCTGATTTAAATATAGTCTTTGGCTTTCTCCAGGGAGCACCGCTCCTGACTTCAAAACCTTTCACATCCTGGGTCATTTTCAAGTTTTTGCTCATCTTTAAGTAATTATGGAATTATCTACTAATTTTATGTTCCTGCGTTGTTAAATCTAACAGGAACACAAAGTGAATTAGCTTCCCCTTCCTAACACAAAGTGGCTGTTCTTTTCTCCTCTCACCCCAGAAAACACTCACCCTTATCTTTTATAAAGAAACACACCAATTTTATCTTAGGAGAAAGAGAACCTCTTGTCCTTGTTAACATACTGGAGACTGAGCAAATAAATCACCAGATTAAAAAATATTAAAAGCGGCTCAGACATTATAAAGGGGATGGAGGTAACACCTGCAGCCTGAGGTAGACGCCGAAACTTCTACTGGGACTGCCTCAGGCTGAAAGGTCCTCAGCCGCTCTGTGCCTCAGCGTCCATGTCCGAACAGGGATGACTCCGCAGGGCCATTGTAAGGTGGAGCGGGGGCACCTGGGGGGCTCAGTCCATTAAGCGTCGGACTCTTGATTTCAGCTCAGGTCACGATCTAAGGGTCACGGGACCGAGCCCCGTGTCAGGCTCTGTGCTCAGCGGGGAGGCTGCTTGAGGATCCTCTCTCTCCACCCGCCCCTGCCCCTCCTCCATCACCCCTCTGCACACGTGCACGCAATCGCTTAAAATGGACGGTGTGAAAGCCTGATCCTCAATAGATGGGAACATGGACCTTATCGATCACCTTTTTACGACTGAAAGTGGGGGAAGGTCTCTTCTATTTCTCTGGTACTTTATCTCATCTCAGGCAGGCCAATGAGGAAGAATCCAATGGAGAAAGTTGGCAGAAGAAACCAAAAGTGTACCCGAGCGGGGCGTCTCCTCACCTGAAGAGGTTCAGTGGTACAGAGCCATGCAAGGCCAGAGTCATGGGCAGGCACGGCGCCACCAGCCAGGAGCCCGTGCGTCCTCTTCCCAGAGCGGGGGCAACGTCAGAGGGCACGCAAAACAGACACTTCGCCAGGAAAAAGCAAGATGGTCTCAACCTGACCTTCTCGACAGTCCCCTCTACCAGACAGGTGTAAAACAAAATCAGTGCATGTCCCTACTCCCTTGATACAAACCGACCCCTCTACTAAGCACCTAACCACAATCCCCTGTATTTAAAAGGCATTAATTCCTCATCGACTTTATAACAGAAAACAAATGTTAACAGGTAGGAGAGGGGTAGTAAGTAGACAATTTCCACTACTGATGATTGCTTCGATAGGTGTTTGCATCCACGGCCCATTTGAACTGCTATTCCTAATGGTCATTTTGCTATGTACGTGACCAGAACCTCGGATTCTTAAAAGCAGCACTGTGTCCTGCCTACTTTTGTCATCTTAGTAATAAGTGTATTTTTAAGATCTACTGCCTTTCAAAACATATTCACTTTTTGTTGGCTATTGTTAAGATGCTGGGTGAGGCCAGTCTGCAGACAAGACCCTTGAGTCCCACATCCAGTGACCAGCACAGATCCCGGCAGAGCCAGACCTGCCTCAAACCGGAGACATGAGCTCAGTCCCACTCTCACTGCCACCAACCCTGCATTCATCGCGGAGGATGAAAGCAGTACCTGGAGAGAAATGGGTTCTGCCCTGATTGCAAATTGCAGACAAAGTGTCCGCTCGGGGAGCCTCGCCACAATGCTGGAGCGGTGGACCCGCCCAGCAGGGGTGCTGTCCGTTGTGAGGTAAAGGGAGTAGAAACAGACAAAGGGGAGGAGTTGTTCCGCAGCAATGTGAGCTTTTGTCTTTTTGATAAGACCTCTTCTGGAACATGCTTCGGATAGAAGAAATTCTTTAAGAACGATAAAGCCTATATATGGACTCTTAAACACACGCACTATGCTCACAGATACAAAGAACAGATTGGTGGTTGCCTGAGGGATGGCGGTAGGAGAAATGGGTGAACAGGGTCAAGAGGTACAAACTTCCAGTTGTAAGTCACAGTGATGGAATGTTCAGCATGAGGCTTACAGTTCATACTGCATTGCATATTTGGAAGTTGCTAAAGGAGTAGATCTTAAGAGTTCTTACCAAGTAAAAAATTCTTTATGGTGATGGGTGTGAACTAGGACTTACTCTGGTGATCCCTTCTCAATACAAAGATTGAATCATGGTGTAGATCTTAAGTATTATACCTATGTCAACTATAGCTCGACTTTTTAAAATCCAGAAAAATTTAAAACACGAGAACAGTGAAGCCTGATCAACCCTTCATTCGCTGAGAGCCAGTTACCGTGCCAGGTACCGAGGAGCTGTAACGAAGAGGACACGTTCTTCCTTTAAAGAGAACAGATGATCAGAGGTTGGACAAGGCGTGAACAGGGCTGTATCTAGCTCAGGTCTACGGAATGCTCCTCACTGCTTCCTGCTAACGAAAAGACAGGAAGGGCTTCACAGAGGAAGCATCACTTGAGCCAAGACTTGAAGGACCAAAAAAAAAAAAAAAAAAAAAAGTGATCCAGGTGGATCCCGAGAGGATGGCAAAGGGAGGCAGCTCTGGGCAGAGGAAACCATGTCCCCTGGCCAGCTCCTCAACACCTCCATTTGCAACCACTGGGATCATGACCCAGTAGGTGTTTCCTGACTGCCTCTCGTGTGCTAAGACGTTGCTGGGAAACCAGGGACCTAAAGATGACACAGCCTCTTCAGGAAGGTACTCCCCCCGCCTCTCTCTCCTTCCAGTGAAACGTTCCCAGGTAGACGAAGCACCACATCCTCCACTCCCAGGAGACCCCAGACTGAGCGTTACAAGGCACTTGTGTTGTCAGCAGACAGGAAAAGCCGGAGGAGCCACCGGGACAACTGCCCAATGAGACAACCTTCAATAACCTGTTTTCCTCCTGGCAATTTCCATGGGAAAAGGTGAAGGAAGTGACCTGCTCCACTTGGACACTGCTTAGGCCAGGCCCCAGGAAACTGGGCTTGGGAGACGAATCTGAATGCTTGAACTTCCCAGCCATTGCTTCCTGCCCAATCGACTGTGATGATCTCGGCTCCCGCTGTGCTTCGGGACCAACTCCAAGCCAGCCAAGATTCAGAGTCTGACAAATACAGTTTTCTCAATAATACAAACTTAATCCTTAGCTGTGAACTGTTTCAGAGAAAATGCTCTGTGGAGCTCTCCGAGGGCAAGGGTCACACTCGCATGTCATTGGCATGCTCCACGACAGAGCTAAAGGCATTCAAACTCCCCCCAAGCTGTTCAGTTACTTGGGATGCAGTTCATCAGATGTGACAGAGAGGGACACAGTGACCCTTTCAGGGAAATCAGAAAGGCATCCTTGAGGAGGAGAATGTCCACACAGCAAACCACAGAATGCATGCGTGAAATGCTGACTTCCTATGTGCCTTTTTGTTTTTGTTTATAAATCAAACTTTGTTTTAATTATCTACAAACTTAGCAAGTCTGTTCGGACATCCCATTACAAATGGTCTTCAAAAAAAAGTCGTAAACATGACTTGTCTTCAAAGACAACGTCCCTGTGGGCACCCCTGCCGTCTCTGGGCCCTACCTCAGAGCCCGCTGAGCGTCTGTAAATCAACCATCTCCCACTGGCCACCGGGGGTCGTACGCCAACCTCAGATGGGTGTCAAGAACGCATCAAGAATCCTCTCTGGAGGCTGTATCTTATTTTGGATCTTCTGTCACTCTGGCTGTTTTACAATGAAAAGAGAACCCAGTGAAGTCTTTTTACCCAAGAAATCTGACTTTGAGCGTTAACTGCTTTCTTAACCAAAATGGGTTGACCTTACATTGGTAAACACAAATGCAGCTTCCCTCACTTTACATTTTACTAGCTACTAAGAGAAGCCTTTTCTTCTCCCCAGTGGATGCCCACACTCCAAATAAAAACCCATAAGCACACTCGTGCGTTAAACTGATAAAGGGGAAAAGTAGTACTCCTGAGAAGAGTTTAATCCTGGTTTAATCCAAAAATCTTGTCCAGTACATCTGGAAATGTTCAGTATTTTTTCAACTGTGGATTTGGTGCTAATTTTGCGTGGTTTTGGCTGATGTTTCTATATAAGCATGTACCAGTCAGCAGGGTAGAGGGTGGTTCATGAGCTTGTGGGTGCCATGAAGATCCTCCCGTTACTGTTCAGAGGCTGATAATCTGTGAACCAGCTAAAAAGGATGAATTATTTACACGGATGCAGATTGCTACGCTGGACACCTCCCATCATTCAGGATATTGTTCCAACTGTAGAATCATCCCAAATTTCAAACAACTGACATATAATGAACTATAGGCACAACTCACCTAGTAGTTGGTGATTGCCTACAAGGATAAAACGGAAGCATGACTGCTAAGTCCTAGAGACCATCCGAAGCAATAAAGGATTGCACAGCTGTATTTCAACATTCATTCTTGTTTCTTTTGCTGCCCTCCCTCCGTGCCCTTCAGGGGTCCTTGACAGACTCTGGTTTCATCCCAGAGCACCACATGGGGGCTTGGGAGCTAATACAACACAGTGGCTAAACACAGCTTCTAGAACCTACCTAAATTCAAACTCGAACCACGTACTGTGTGACACTAACAACGCTATTAATATCTTCAAACCTCAGGTTGTTGGTTTACCATATACAAAGCATATACGTGTGGGGCTTATATTAAAAATTAAAATGTAACGAGCTACTCAGTACAGTGTTTGACCCGCAAATACTCAATAAGCATTAGCTAATATTGTTGCTGTATTATTTACAAAACTCCTTTTCCAGGTTTTGACACCTTTTAAGTCAACACTACAGTGAATTTTCTTGTGTTCCAGATCCCCCAGAGCCCTACTTCTGGCTTGCGCTAAACGGATTGAACAAACTTCGGTCAAGGTGTTAATGGCAGACGAAATGACTTAGCCTTCACATCCTACCCAATACTATCTTCACATTCTGAAGGAGAGGAGCTGCCCTCAGTCTTTACTGCCTACTGCCAGGGGAAGCCTAAGACTAAGGCCTATTTTATATCAGCAATGGAATAATCTGGAGAAGGTTTTTGTTGTTGTCTGAAAGTCAAGTTTGTCAAGTATTCAAGGAAGTTAAAGATTTCTGAGAAACTCCGACAACAGGCCTGGGAGCACTGCAAGTTAAGCTTTGATAAAGATAAGGTGTTTATCATGAATGAACACTAATCAAATCCCTATAGAACCTCAAGCTTCACGGTCTTAAGGCCCAAAGACTTAAGGCCAACGCACCCATTCGTTCACTCTTCAGCTTGTTCGTTTGAGTTTTCAGTGGCCATTTATCCACCATTCTTTGTGAACCATACACTGACCTAGCTACTGGAATGTAAGGTTTTATATATTGTTGAATTGCCTTTTAAGTAGTTGACACTGAGGTGAATAGGTATCAATACCCTAACAGAGGAGCTCAGGGAATGAAGGTCTAATACAGCAGGCAGGCTTAGGTTTTAATGGGGGAATTTTCAGGGAGGACTCTCTAGCCCAGCACTGTCCAAAAGAACTTTCTGCACTATTGGACATATTCTGCAGCGCTGATGTTCAATATGGTGGCCACTATGTGGCTAGCGCACCTTTGAAACGTGGCTAGTATATTTAGGAATGGAATTAAAAATTTTAAAATTAAATAGCCATATGTGGCTAGTGGCTGCCATATGGGACAGTGCAGCTCTTGAGGAATGCTAATGACTCCTGTAAGATGATGAGAAGTTCCTCAGGATCAGTGATGGTGGAGCAAAGGTATTGGCAGAGGTAAAGGAGTAGAAATATCAACTCCCCAGCCTCCCAATTCCAAGTATATCCCCCTCCACCACCAGTCTCTTCCTCTTGCCATTCCTCCTCAGTGGGAAATAAATCTTTTCTCTTACCCAAGGTTGATCCTTCCCCTTTTGTTTGGGATTCCCTTCCTTCCTATTCCTCAATTACCTCCTCTCTCTCAA
This sequence comes from Ursus americanus, assembly GCF_024610735.1. NCBI lineage: Eukaryota > Metazoa > Chordata > Mammalia > Carnivora > Ursidae > Ursus > Ursus americanus. The sequence continues at coordinate 15,704,971 of NC_142145.1, read as the reverse complement.
GTCTTCCTTCTACACTGGATCTTTCCCTTTGGGATATAAACATGTTCGAAACAAGTCTCCTCAATCCTACTGTTACTCTCTTGCTGCCATCTGTTTCTCTCAGGCCCAACCAAACCTCTTGAAACAGTATTTCAACATTGCCTCGTTGTCTTCTTTCTCTCATTACCCAGTCTTTGCTGATTCATCACCTGGTTCCTACCCCTACCCTTCCATTGACCCAGCTGTCCTGAAGATCACCCATGTCCTCTTTGATGCTAGGTCCAACGGACTTCTTGGAGCTCTTGACTAACTTGACTTTTCTGTCACATCTGGTCTGTTGACCAACTCCTCCTTGAAACTTCTCCATCTCTCTTCAGGATAGCACCTTTCTCCCTCCTTTTTTAGGCCTCTACCTTCCACACTGCTTTGCAGGCTCCTCTTCGTGTTCTGATGGGTTTGGTCTTCAGCCGTTTCCCCTTCTCATCATACACACTCCATCTTGGAGCCTCAGCTACTGCTGTGACTTCATCCACCATTCACTTGCCAGTGAATCCCAGAAGTCTATCCCCAGCTCACATCTCTCTCCCGTTCCCAGGCTCATACAGACAACTGCTTACTGGACTTCTCTCTCATATGTTACAAGCAGCACAAATTCAGCAAGTCCAAAACTAATCAATCATCATTATCCAACCTCACTGCCACTAAAATGGCTGTTTCTTAGGAATTTCACGTGCTAGAGAAAGGTTCCATTATTCACCTGATGGACCAAAGCCAGACAGAAATCATTCTCGTCTCCTCCACATCTGGTCTACCAAGTATTACAGGCTCTACCCTCTTACTAGTTCTCAGATCTTTATAGGTCTCTCAATCCCTGTCACCATGTGTAGTCAAGGACTTCATACTTCCTGGCCCAATTTATCATAAAAGTACCTTTACTTCCTATCCAGTTTCATCCTCCTCCAGTCCATTCTTCATATGATCAGATTTGATTGAGTAGATTTGCAAAGGCTTTTTCTGAAAGGGTCTGCTCCTCTCCTAACATGAATTGCTGCCAAAGCATTCGTTTTCCAAACATAAGTCACACACCACTAACCATGCAGGCAATGATCCAGTCATGGGGAACAGGCACAATATTCACAATATTTCAACTACCAAGAAAATACAAACAAAATATTTCCACATCAATATTCTTTCTCCGACTTCGGAACGCTGCTGCAATGGGATGTCATAGGAGAGTGAAACTGGGCTAGTGACAGCCATCTGGGTCAACATGGATATAGCATCTCATGTTGAGTGACCCGGTCATGGTATTTATCTTAAACTTAACATGAAATATACTGTATGTCACTTAGGGGATACATACAGAAGTAATCAAAGTATAGGGAATACATGGAAATAACAAGTACTAAGTTCAGGATTGTGGCTCAGTGTGGCTGGAAGAGGGGGCTGAAATCAGGGAGGGGTGACCAAGGAGTGTGATCACTACTGAAATTTTTCATATCTTAACCTGTTAGAAGGGCCTTGACTGTATGTTTTATACCTTTTGTATATATTAAGTATTTAATAAATTGTTTAAAAGTAATTTCTAAAAACAGACCTTTTATGCAAAGACCATCAAACATTGTTCTAGGCTCCGTGGCTCCTCACCCCTTCCTCCCCAAAAGCCACCCTGTAGCCATGTTACAGACCAATATACCACTGGAACAGAAAGGATTCCTAGACTCTGGCCATAGGAAATCTTATCCTCGAGCAATATTTGGTAAAATTCAGAATAAAAGATTGTGGAATCCCCCCGAATCGCTGTATATGGTGCTTTAACCAGATTGTTCGTGTTCCTTTTCAGAAGGGCTTTCGTTTTACGCACATTACATAACCGCACTTGTCTGACCTGCCTGTGAACGGGCAAAGCAACACCCGCGCCTGCAGCCATCTCCCGAGAGGGCTCCAGAGGTTGCTCAGAAAATAACCCACCCACCCCTAGGGGGATACATGAGCTGGGATGAGCCTCGGACGGAGCTCAAAGGTGACAAGGCTCATTCTCTCTGCAGAGCCAGCTAGAAAAGTGAATTTCCGCACACAGCTCCTCTTCCTCCCGACCAAAGTCCCTGGGGAGATTCCTGAGCTGCCAACAGGACAAGTGCTCAACACAGGCACGACCCAAAGGGCCTCTTTATGCACAACAACAACCTTTTGAGAGGCCCCCAAGCCAATATCCTTTGAATCAGATAGACTCACCTTTCTCAGTTGCTTTGCTGGGTGGGTCTCCTGCTTCGGCACAAAGGGGAGGATGTGAAGCCACGTGCAGCAGCGGGCTTTGTTTGCAAAGAACCGCAAGGTCCCCGTGCCTGGAAGTTCCAGAGACATCGACTGGTCCATCTCCCAGCTGTCTCTGGCTCTTCAACGTGAGAACAATGGAGTCTCCCAGGGGAGCCCCACCACCAATGCATGTCCTTTGTTATTTATCAGGTGTCGCTCAGCTGGTGTCCTCCGGGCAGCCCCTCCTTGCCAGCAGAGAGCTGGCAAGCACGCCCCTGAGGACTGGAGTGGTAACCCGGGAAAGGACCCCCAAGGCACCTGCTCATGGGCAGCCTCTCTCGGGCCTTTCTGGGCACAGCTCAGAAGGAAAAACAGACAACCTGAGTGTTTCAGAAAGCAGAAAAAATTCAAAACGCTTTTTAGAAGACACTTGTGCTTGGGCAAAGCAGAGAGTTGTCAAAACTCAGAGTTTCTGCGTGCAGAAAAATGGTGTCCATTACATTGAACTAAAGGCTTCAAAAGTGAGCCTGAGGCTTAAGCATAAAGTTTAGGCTGAAGCATACGCTGATTCAAGCGTACAGTCACTGAGAAGACAGAGGTCTAAGAAGTCTTGGCAGCAGGGCACGACCTACCTACTTCACTGATGGAAAGCTATTCAGGCTGCACACTTCTGAGCCTGGCTCAGGGGTGACAGATTGCTGGGCCTTTGCTGATTATTCATACCCCTGAGCCAGGGGAGTCCCCTGCTAAGAGTTCCTGGAATTCTCAGGTCAAAGCAGGAAATGGATGGTGTGGGCCTAAAGGACGGTATCTTAATGAACAAGCCTTCGCTCACCTTTGAGTAGGTGAAGAGTGATTGGGGCAGATCTCAAGTGTGGAATAAGATCTGAATCCTTTGGCAGAAGCAATGGTTCTTCACACTACACCTAACCCTCCCTCCATCCCGCACTGTGGCGGCCGCTTGGAACAATGTGTCCCAGAGCGAACCCTACCCTTCCTCCCGCCTTCTCCAGGGCAGCACGACAGGCCACAGCAAGCCCAGGGCTGTAAGAGGGTCCAAGGGCCACTCCAGCAGCTCCCCCTCCTCTCTGGCCTGGTCAGAGGCAAGGAAGAGGTCTAGTTGGAGGCGGTGCCATTCCCTTCTTCCCGAAAACACAGCAGCAATAACAACAACAATGAATATTTATGGAGCTCTACTATTTGGCAGGCACTGGGCTAAGGGGCTGCAAAAACTGAGGCTTGGAATGCCCAAATAAATTAGCCAAGTTCACACAGCTAACAAGTAATGGAGCCCAGATGGGAACCGCGGTATTCTGAAGCCTTCTCCCCTGTGCTATAGGAACCACAGATGTAGAGGATTCCGAAAATGCACCTCCCGTGACTTCCCTGCTTACGTGACCATGATTTCGGGGAAAAGAACTCCAACGCAGTCAACCCAAGAGGTGGGCTTCTCTTCTGCATGCTTTTTAAAAAGCTATTAGATAGCTGGTTGGAGGTATCATGGGAGGAAGAGAGAGAGAATTCCTGCTCTGGCTGGGAAGACAAGACTTACACACACTGAAAGAATTTGAGACTGCGACAAGAGGGCATATAATTAAGTAAAATTACACGGTATGGACTTTAAAACCCTAAAGGAAGTCAGAGCAGACAGACCTAAAGAAGCTCCCTGACCAGGGCCTGGGGGGAGGGGCAGGGCAAAGACCTGCAGAAGTGATGGGAACAAAGACTGGGGGCTGGGCACATATGCAGATCACCATATGGGGACCAGCGGGGCACAGTTGTCATTTGTCACCACCCACAGTGTTAGGACACAAACCAATGCACAGTGTCTTTCAGATTCTCCAGTGGTTTCTGTAACACTTACAAGTTCAAAAAGTACTTCTGAATTACTTTAAAAGTTAATATTCAATGTATTCAGGTTTATAAATCCAAATCCCTCCTCAAGAATTTATAAGGTTCCAGGGGTGCCCTGGTGGTGGTGAAGTGTCCAACTCTTGATTTCAGCTCAGGTCATGACCTCAGGCTTGTGAGATGGAGCCCCATGTCGGGCTCTGGGCTGGGCATGAAGTGTGCTTAAGATTCTCTCTCCCCCTCTCCCTCTGCACCAACCCTGCCCCCACTCTCTTCGTTTAGCTCTCTTTAAAAAAAAGTTCCACTTACAAATCTATATAAGCATACTTCAACAGTTTTTTTTTTTTTTAAAGATTTTATTTATTTATTCGACAGGGATAGAGACAGCCAGCGAGAGAGGGAACACAAGCAGGGGGAGTGGGAGAGGAAGAAGCAGGCTCATAGCAGAGGGGCCTGATATGGGGCTCGATCCCATAACGCCGGGATCACGCCCTGAGCTGAAGGCAGACGCTCAACCGCTGTGCCACCCAGGCGCCCCTCAACAGTTCTTTTAAAGAGGGAGTTCACAAGTTATACTCTGAATGTTTTCATTTAAAATCTCAATATAATCAGTGCTTAATGTCTCTCATGTTCCCATACTTGTTAACATAAGTCTAAACCTTTGACTCAATTACCTGTTTTAAATATAAGCATAAGGATAATATTTCTCTCTCATGGGCAACACTTTTATAATTTTAAATGCCACCAATACTTAAAATAACAAATGTACACAGATTGGTCTTTAACCAAAAAAATATGTTTGATTTACTTCTTACATAAAATACACTTAATCCACTAAAGAAATAATCATGCCTTCCCAAATAATTTAAGCTTCCTTCCACACTAGTTTTGGGGGATATTTTTCAACTGGCTGGGTTTGCACACTGGCCACAATCTGGAGGAGACAGCTGGGGCAATTTTCCTCAGCATCCCATGTTATGGTTGTTATGTCAACACAATCCCAAAGGAATGGTCTCACAGCCCACATCCCCAGCGTTAAGTACTGGTTACCAATTTCTCAATCCTCTAAGTCTGAACGCTGGGATTGTAGCTCACTTCCTTCAAGCCACGGTTGGAGTTTTCATGTCATTGGCTCTCAGCTGGTCTTTCTCAAGGCTTTGTTGGCCTCTGTGGTCACAGTTCAAAAGTTGAGCTGATGACCGTTTTCCTGACTTCCATTAACTTGGTATAAAATGGGGTGACATTACCCTACCTACACGCCTCAGGGTTGATTTCAGAACAAATATTAACATGTGAGACACGTGTCCAGATCACAACCCCAGCATATTTCTGTTCTTCCTGAATGGCACATCCAGATGTTCCAGTCGGAAACCCGTCTCCAGTGCCTCTTCCTCACTCAGCACATCCAATTCCAAACGTCTGACAGCCACGTGTCCAGTCTTCTTTGCCTCCTGCCCTCTCCTCCACCTGCCCTCTCTAGGATGGACGCCCGAACCTCATCCTGTCTTGATGAGACAACAACCCACAGCTCACAGTCCTAACCGGTCTCCCCCGTATATGTCCCTCCACACCACACTACCAAAGCAACCGCTCGCCCAACACGAAGCTCTACTGGAGTCAACCACTGAGCTCTAAAACCTCACCTGGTTTCCTATTATCTTCAGGGTCATCCCTTAGGATCTGTGAGGCTGTTCAAAGCTTTACGTCCAGTTTTATTCCAGAAACCCTGTTGTTGTTCCTAACACCATGTTCACCCATGCTCCACACTTTGGCCCTCCCAGTTCCTCCTCCTCTCTGTCCACTTATCAGAGGCCATCTCCTTGTGTGAGGGTCATTTCCAATGCCGTCTGCAACTGGTCAAGCAGATCGACCATCGGGAAAAAAAACCTGATCCCCTCTTACATGTCTTTTCATCGCACTTGCTCTGCACCTTGACTGTATTAAGCTATACTTTTATCTCCTAAATAGGTGGTAAGCATAGAGTCAGGAGGGGTTTTATTCTTTACTGGCACAACACTTAGCGCATGTATTTACCCTACCGCTTGTTCCATGGAGGAGGTTATTCTTGGCACAGAGTAGATGTCCCTCCCCGCCTCACACAGATAGCACCTTAGAAGGCAAGATCCACCCAGGAGCTTTGTCTGGTTCATCGGCATAGGTAAGGTGGTGCCCACGGTAAGCATTCAATATACGAAAAGGAAGAAAAGGAACAAAAAAGATGAAAGCAGGCAAGCAAGCAAGCTTCTTGACAAGAAGGCGAGGCTTTCTAAGGGGATTTTAATAGTAAAAGGTTAGTTACAAAGAACTACCACCAAATCAGGATCAAGAAGAAATTCTATGGAAGTCACAGAAGCCACAGCCAACCAAGCCCTGCCGTGATCCAACAAAGCAAACGTCACATGAAGGGATGGCCTGGCCTCCTCCCGGCTGGCACAGCCCAGCGCCTCCCTCCCAACCCGAGGACCCCTGTGAGGGCCAGTGAGAGACAAGCTCCCTAGAACCCTCCCGAGCTAGACAATGTGGGCAGCCTTGGTAAATGAGTGAGGGCTGCTGTGGGGTCTGTCAGGGAAGCTCGTGGTGTTGGACAGAGGAAGGGAGGGACATCGAGATGACAGATTTGAGGAAAGCTGGCCTTAAATGCAAAGCTGGCAAATATGGGGGAAAAAAAAACAGAAGGTGAGCCAGAGCAGACCCTGAGAAATGGTGAAGCAAGAGGATTTATGGGAAACCCCAAATATGGTTAACATAAACTCTGAGGTGAGGGACTGTAGGTTAAGCAGCACTATCAAAAACATTTACGAAGTTGGATCCGTTTCAAGTCTAGACATTAAGAACATGACAAAGGGAAGAGCTGCCCCTTTCCCTTCTTTGGGATTATGGCTCCTCGGGGAGGAGACAGGACCCCGGGGTTGAGGGAGGTAATGCCATCTTGGCTGGAGTCTGTCTCTTGTGAAACTCCCTCAGAGGCTCGATGCCAGACCCGTTCCTTCCGAGTCCTGGCTCTTCCGAGGGCCTGGTCGCCTTCATCCTCCTCCTCATCCCGCCTGGCACCAACGCTGGGTGCACGGGAGACAGTCCATTAAGGTTGGAGGGAGTCCAGGGTTAAACAAGTTGCATTACATTTCCCAGAAACGGATTTTTAATGTAATAACCAAAGAATTTCACACAATGGCCACAGTGTGATAAATGAATTGCCAAATTTAATTTGAAAGTCCACTTGGATAAAAGGCTTTGTTTTTCAGCCCAACTCTGCCACCGACTAATCGGGTAATGTTGGGCAGGCCGGTACCGCACCCTGGGCTGCAGCTTTCCCATGTGCTGAGTGACAGTCCTCATAGCTCCTGTCTTGCCCGCCTCTAGGGCTGACGTGAAGCCGCCGATTCTCAGACTCGGCTGCACAAATCCAGATCTCCAGTTGCACCCCAGACCAATTACGTGAGGACCTTTGCGAATGGAGCCCAAGCATCAGAATTCCTGAAAGCTTTCCAGGTGATTCTAACACACAGCCAGAGTCTGAAGTGCCGCACCACGGGATTGACACGACAGCGGTGGGACGGCCGTGATGCCCACGATCACCGATTGTCGCTTCATGTGACTGGGGGGTTGAAAGAATTATTCTGGCATCTCCCTAGAAACGGGAACTACACACATTTCTTTTGCATTTCCCATCACTCCCTGCACACTTTTGACATCCAAGGGGGAGTTGCTGAATGCCTAAGGTAACTGACAATGCTCACACGTTTTAAGATTCTTTGTGGAGCAAAACTACCTTTGAAGACAGCACGTGCTCTACCATAAGCCCAGCCTTTGGCAAGGGCACCCCCTAAACACACGCTCCTGAGACTGAAGGTCAGCAGCTGAGAAAAAACAGGAAACACGAGAAGGGTGAGTTTATTTTAAATGAAGAGAAATGCAATTTTCCATCTGAGAGTGGACTGCCTGTCTTTGGCCAAGAAGAGGTCACAGGGCAGGAGGAGGGATGGAAGCCAGACGCAAACACCATTCAAGGTCCTTCTTCCAGAGATCTTCCCTGATGAGCTGGAAGCAATGCCCATACTACCCTTGCTGGCCTATGACTCCAACCAACACCTTTTCCTAGAGAATTCTGCCATCGGGTTTTTCATTTTTAGGCTCAGAAAGCATCCATGTTAGCAGAAACACTCTTTGAGACAATACTTCTGACTTGGGGATTAACCTGAGCCATGCTGAGCTTGGGGCCCCCATGTCTGAACATACTCTTATTGGACCCATTATTCCCTGCCTGCTGAGAAGGTCCAAGGACGGTGCCTGAAGTAATCTTGTCAGGGTTACTCAGGCACAATAAATTAACAGATGGATATTCTGTCACTCGCCTCAAAGACAGATCGTGTAAGTGGATCTAAGATCCATTTATCCTTAAAATCTAAGACACCTAAAATAAGATAACCTATTTGAACTGTACTTAACTATGTGTAAAAGTCAAATGTTCCCACAACTGATTTCTTTATATTAATTTTGTGGTGGTTTGTGTGCAATTTAAAGAGGTCAAATTTGGAGCCACCAACTTTCGTTCCCCCAAGTCTAACTGTGTCACTTTCAGAAATCTAAAGCCATGATGTCTTATTAAGACATGGCTCAGTCGGTTAAGCATCTGTCTTCGGCTCATGTCATGATCCCAGAGTCCTGGGATCAAGTCCCGTGTTGGGCTCCCTGCTCAGTGGGGAGCCTGCTTTTCTCTCTCTCTCTCTCTCTCTCTCTCTCTCTCTCCCCGGAGCTCCCCCTGCTTGTGCTCTCTCCCCCACCTCTCTGTCAAATTTTTTTTTAAAAAGCCCTCCTTCGAACTAGACTTTGAGGGCTATTAAATGGTGTCTTTCATCTATTCAGGATGAAGGAAAGTGCTGAGAACCATCATGTGCCTGGGAATTAACCAGAATTTTTTTTTTTAAGCAATAGCTCAATTACTTGAGACTAAGAAACATTTTGTGTCTTTTTTACTTTATACAAAATGGAAAGATGGAATGAACATATGCTACCCCCAGCTATCCTGGGAAACAGTTACTTGATTTCAATGTTAATATTAGGACTGTCAAACATTCGTAATTACAAATCATAAGGGTTTTATGCTGGTTGTTAGCACTTAGAATTTTTTTCTAATATGAAAGTAGTTAAGAGAGATGGAAAATACTTGAAAATCTTAAATATGTGTCAGCCCCAAAGAATCTATTTCAAAAGCATAAATGATTTAAATAAATCACACTGGAAATGATACCACCATCATGTATTACGTATTTTCCTAAATCCTAAAGTTTCAAAAATTTTTTACTTTTTCTCAGTGTCCAGTATCTAGAAAAACGTTGCTACAGCCAATGCCAGAGAAATCACTGCCTGTGCTCTCTCTTCTGGGATTTTTATAGTTTCAGGTCTCACATTTAGGTCTTTAATCCCATCTGAGTACTAACCAGGCCTGACCTTGCTTAGCTTCTGAGATCAGATGAGATCAGGTGTATTTATGGTGGTATGGCCATAGACAAGATCTTTCATCCATTTGAGTTTACTTTTGGGTACAGTTAAAGTGAGCCAGTTTTCCCAACACCATTTGCTGCAGAGACTGTCTTTTTCCTACTGCTATTCTTGCCTCCTTTGTCAAAGACTGAGCATATAGTCATGGGCTTATTTCTGGCCTATTCTGTTCCATGGATCTAGGCACCTATTTTTGTGCCAGTACTATAATTTTTTATTACTACAGCTTTGTAGTACACCTTGATACCTAGGACTGCGAGGTCTCCAGCTTTGTTCTTTCTCAAGACTGCTTTGGCTATTCGGGGTCTTTGGTGGTTCCATACAAATTTTAAGATTGTTTTTCTAGTTCTGTGAAAAATGCTGTTGGTCTTCTGATAAGGATTGCACTGAATCTGTAGATTGCTTTGAGGAGTATGGACATGTTAACATTATCAATTCTTCCAGTCCACAAGCATGGAATATCTTTCCATTTGATGAAAGAAATTAAAGACAATATAAACAATGTCTTATAGTTTTCAGAGTACAACCCCTCCACCTCCTTGGTTAAGTTTATTTGTAGGTGGGGTTTTTTTTTTTTTTTTTTGGTTCAATTATAAATGGGACCGTTTTCTGTATATTGATTTTGTATCCTGCAATCTTACTGAATTCATGTATCAGTTCTAGTAGTTTTTTGGTGAAGTCTTGAGGGTTTTCTACATATAGTATAATATCATCTGCAAATAGTGAAAGTGTTACTTCTTCCTTACCTATGTGGATGACTTTTATTCCTTTTCCTTGTCTGACTTGTTGGCTAGGACTTCTAATACTATGTTGAATAAAAGTGGTGAGAACGGACATCCTTGTCTTGTTCCTGATCTTGGGAAAGTACTCAGTTTTTCACCACTGAGTGTGATGTTAGCTGTGGATTTTTCATATACGGCCTCACTATGTTGAGGTGTGTTCCCTCTAATCCTACTTTGAGGGTTTTTGTTATGAATAGATGTTGTATTTGTCTAATACTTTTTCTACATTTATTGAAATGATCATACAGTTTTTATCCTCTCTTATCACATCGACAGATTTGCAGATATTGAACCACCTCACATCCCAGGAATAATTCCCACTTGATTATGATTTTTTAAATGTATTGTTGGATTTGGCTTGCTAATATTTTGTTGAGGATTTCTGCATCTATGTTATCACAGATATTGGCCTGTACATCTCTGTAGTGCCTTTATCAGTTTTTGGTATCAGGGTAATGCGGCTGCATGGAATGAATTTGGAAGTCTTCCTTCCTGTAGTATTTTTAGGAATAGTTTGAGGAAAAATGGATATTAACTTTTCTTTAAATGTTTGGTAGAATTCACCTGTGAAGACATCTGGTCCTGGACTGTTGTTTGTTGGGAGTTTGATTACTGATTCAATTTCATCACTGGTAATTGGTCTGTTCAAATTTATTTCTGATTCCTGTTTCTAGGAATTTATCCTTTTCTTCTAGGTTGTCCAGTTTGTTGGCCAGTAATTTTTCATATTCTCTTATAATCCTGTTTCCCTGTGGTGTCAGATATTTTTCCTATTTCTGATTTTGAGTCCTTTTTTTTGACGAGTCTGACTACAGGTTTATCAATTTTCAAAGAACCAGCTCCTGGTTTCTTTCTTTTTCTTTTTTTCTTTCTTTTTTTTTTTTTTTAGTTTCTATTTTATTTCTGCTCTAATCCTTATTTTCGTCCTTCTACTAGTTAAGGTTGTTTGTTCTTTTTCTAGCTCCTCTACATGTAAGTTTAGGTTGAGATTCTTCTTGCTTCTTGAGCTTGGCCTGTATTGCTATAAACTTCCCTCTTAAAACAGCTTTTGCTGCATCCCAAAGATTTTAGACTGTTGTATTTTCATTTGTCTGCATGTATTTCCTCTGATTTCTTGGTTGACCCATTGTTTAGTAGCATATTATTTAACCTCCATGTATTTGTGTTCTTTCCAGATTTATTTCTAGTTTCATAGCATTGAGATCAGAGAAGATACATGACATGAAAATTTTTTTTTTTTTTTAATTTGAGACTCGTTTTGTGACCTAATACGTGATCTATTCTGGAGAATTTTTTTTTTTTAATTATTTTTTCTAACTTATTTGTTGTTTTGTTTTTATGTGCATAGGTTTTTTTTTTTTTTTTTTTTTTTTTAAAGATTTTATTTATTTGACAGAGAGAGAGACAGCCAGCGAGAGAGGCAACACAAGCAGGGGGAGTGAGAGAGGAAGAAGCAGGCTCATAGAGGAAGAGCCTGACGTGGGGCTCGATCCTAGAACTCCGGGATCACGCCCTGAGCCGAAGGCAGACGCTTAACCGCTGTGCCACCCAGGCGCCCCATATTCTGGAGAATTTTCTGTGTGCACTTGAAAAGAATGTATTCTGTTCTTTCAGGATGGAATGTTCTTAATATAGCTGTTAGATCAGCTGGTTCAGTGTGTCATTCTAAGCTGTTTCCTTGTTGATTTTCTGTTTGGATGACCTATGTAAGTAGGTGTTAAAGTCCCCTACTATTACTGTATTGCTGTTCATTGCTTCCCTTATGTTTGTCATTAGCTACTTTATGTATTTGGGTGCTCCCATGTTGGATGCGTAAATATTTACAATTGCTCTATCTTGATGGATTGTTTCCCTTATGATTATATAGCGTAAAGGGACACCGATTCCTTTAACAAAAACCAGCTAAGCAGGTAGGGAATTCATGGCAGAGACCTGATAAGGGAAACCACTTACTCACTGTCCCATTAAACGTTTCTACAGCTTTTGACCTTCATCCTTGTAAGCCAAGTCTAGAGGAGGAGGGGAAGGAGGGCACAATTGCAGAGATATGCACCTGCACGTGTGCACACACAGGAACACTTTTCCCCCACATTGTGAGAATCTTGGTGCCAGGCTTCCCATGTGACACCCCCCCTTTCTCCTCCAGCCTCAGTGCGCTTCTACCTTCTTTACTCTCTTCCAGTGTGTTAGAGACTCCCCTGGATCAAAAGGCGAAATCTACTTCTCCTAGGACTTTCTGGGGTTATACCTGGTTGGAGAGAAAGAACTTTTGAGTGGCTGGAAAGGGTGCAATTTGCAGTGCTAGATTCCCCCACTCCCCGCCCCCCACCCGCGGTGTGGCCAGTGTCCTGAAGCTTTCAAAAGAAAAAGCTGAACCCCTTAGGACTTTAAGTTGAGGATTTTTGATTTTTGTTTTCAATCTTCATGGGATTGTGGAAATCCTGACACTGTATTTGGCAGGATTCCAGCTTGGTTGCAAGTGGGAAGGGCTTTTAGAATAATGTTCCTGCATCGGCCAGGTCTGTCAGGGCAAACGAACTTCAGTGCACTGTGTAGGAGATCACAGAGGGGTGAAACAGGTGAAGCAGGAGGAGGAAGTGACGGAATCCACCAACTCAGCAGCTGAAGTCATGGCAAGAATGTGACGTGTATGACATGACCTGAAAGACCACACCTCCCTTAGAAGGGCATCCCAGGATTCTGGAACAAAACACATGGCACTGGGGACCCAAAGGCTGCCAAGAAATGACGCATTATTCAACAGTGCACCTATCCTCCCACTTAGCTCTGAAACAGCCAAAGACAAACTCCATACACACTCAGATCACGCCAAAGGAACAGGAGAGCAGCTTCTCAAGTCTATAGTTGGTCTGAAGGCGTAGAGATGAATAGCCTATCAGGAAAAGTCTAGTCAGCCATTCATTCTCCCGGGACTCAGGCCTGGACTAATCCCCGTCCTCTCTCTGGAGGTCTCCACCGCCTGACAACTTGCCTTGGGGCCACTGGAGTCACAGGATTGTCCTCAAACCCACTTAGTGACACCCACTTACTGAAGCGGCTCATAGAGGACATTGCTGGGCCACCCGCCCCTGCCCCCGCATATGGAGGCACATACGTGACATTATGATGTTAAGCATCCCCTGCGGAGTGCCTGGGTGGCTCAGTTAAGTGTCTGCCTTCGGCTTAGGTCATTGTCAGCTGAGCAGAGAGCCTGCTTCTCCCTCTCCCTCGGCTCCTGCCTGCCCTGCTTGCTCTCTCCCTTCCTCAAATGAATAAAATCTTGAGGCGGGGGAAAGCATCTTCTGCATGCCTCACATTATGTAGGTCATAACCCAACGCAAACTAAGAAACCTGGGATTATTTCCATCTCACAGGAGAGCAAAGAGGCTCAGAGGTAAGAAACCTGTCAAAGTCACACTGCTGGGGAGCACGCTCGGATCTCCTGGACTCCAGAGCCTACCCAACCTTCTGTCATTTGCATGGGCCAAGCCCCTGGATGAAAGGGAGGGTGCAGCCCCTGTCTCTTTATTCTTTGCCTCAACATCAGAAGTACCCGCTTACCTCCACATGGGGAACGTGCCACATACATGACCAGCAGCTGGCAACTCAGAAGTCACCCTTGGTTATAGAGTCCAGCTGTGGACTTACATTCCATGTGCACAAGCCTCCAGCACTTTCCAGAAGGCCCATAACCGCTGCGCAGAGACTTCTGCCTGATCGTGTGCCCTTGGACTCCCTGCCCCAGTGCGGAACAAACCAAAGCCCACCTTCCTCCAGCTTATTTCCACCTGCTCTGGATCCAGCCGCCCTCTTCCAGGTCAGACTTCACTGTGCGCTCTCCTCCATGGCCATCTCCACGGGTGCTTCCCGCCTGTGACCAAAGCGTTCAAGAGGGCCTTCCCACTCGAGGCCACCACAGGGCCCCCCACCTTACGCCCCGGACAGACGAGATGACGTGCACATCCTTTCATCCAATCTGCCCAAACGAGCAGCCTGCCCTTCAGAAGAGCCATAGCGAGCAACTGCGTAGTTCAACGTTCCTGCCGTTCTCCAGAACTTTGGGGGGGTTCGTCTACTGAAATCATTTTTATAGGCTGCAACATATTAAGTATTCTCATGAGTAGCAACTCTGTTTAGATTTCTGTTAAGAGTTGAGCATTATCTGGGGCCAAATCTGATGAATGAGGGAGAAAGCACCGTGTATCGTTTGGGACGGACGGACACACACACACACGCACGCGAGGAGCCGGGCTCACTGATTTTGCAGGTCACGGCTTCCACTGCCGGCTGACAGCTGCTGTCTGGCGGGCACCTGTGCTAGGCCCTTTGAAAATCGCCCCTACCCTTGAATCAACTGGGAACACTACCACTGCTCTCATTTTACAAAGGGGAAATGGAGGCGCAGCAGGTGGGGGGAGGCACAAAACTAAGACGGCAGAATATTCGAAGTCCGCTGTCTTGTGTCCCACCCGCCAAGCCCTGTCCTGCGGGGCCCCGACTCTGGAAGGCCACGCCCCCAGAACACACACATCCACCCCGCACGTACATGGCAGTGGGGTCTAAACGCCCAGGTTCACCCCGTACGTGCTAGGAGCGCACGGACCACGGAAGGCAGCACCCTGAGGCCTTTTCGTGCCGTCAAGCAGTAGGACCCTGGAAGGCTGTTTACTCATTACTGTTTACGACTCCCTCCACATCCACCAGCAGCCACACTGAGGGGCGAGTCTCAGCTCATGAAAACATGGCTGGTTTTTAAGGACACACATGAATTCAAAGGAATGCCTGATTTTGCAATAAAAAAAAAAACAAACTGAAAATAGAAGAAAGTCACGAGCAGCTCCGCACTTGGGGAGAGATGGGCCAAGGCTGTCAGGATGAATTGTGTGGTTTTCGTTAAACATGTTCCCTAGCACACACAGACCCAAACCACAGGGCCAATAGGAATGACCCGTTCCAAATGATAGAGGCTGATGGACTGAATTTAGTTGCAGAAGTACCTTTCTGTGTAAAAAGGAGGGTGGTCTGGCCAGGCCGTGGCTGGAGCCACTAGAAATGCAATTTAAGAAGATGTTTCTCAGAGCTTCTGGTAAAGAAGTGCTTTGCAACTCTAGCTGCCCTTCTTCACTGCAAGGCTGGCGGAGAACATTATTGAGATTTCCTTTTCATTGGCCAGACTTTAATATTCCAGTCCCGGATTCCCCGTGGCCTGAGCTAGAACCCTTCCAAGGCCACGACGGAACATTTGGGGCTCAGCTGCAGATGCGAGAGCCCCTTGGAGTGGAGATGGGGGTAGGAAGCGGGGGAGAAAGAATGTAGGTATCGCTTCTGAAACATGCAGATTTAAGCTGTTTTGTAAGTTTTAAAAGATTTGCGATTGTTGGAATATCAACATCTAGTGAGCACAACTTTCCAACCTCGACAGACTCCAGGGACTACGAACAAAATACAGAGTTTGGCTTCCTGATGCTTACGCAGACGGCAGAGGCGAGTTCGTAAGTACGGTTTCAGAGGCAGGGACGCAAAACAGGAGGACTGAGGACCAAGAGGTGCTTGGCTTCCCATGAGTACAAGCACACAGCCACAGGGCTTTCAAGTCAGAGGCTTTTGAACACCGCCAACAAGAACAGAACAAGGAGCCTCAGACAAGCTCAGACAGAGGAGCTACCAGCCCGAGGCAATGTTGGCCAGGTCACGCTACCTCCCCGGGCTTCATCAGTGTTTAGCGAGCCCTGGTCATTCCTGTAACCACCAGGGCTATCAGGGCTTGATTATCCACTGACCTTAAAGAAGCAAGCACATTACCGTGGATACAAAAAAAAAAAAAAAGTACATGATTCTTGACCACGGCTGTGTCATAGTATCAACTGGGCAGTTAGACAGGTGGGACACACAGCAGAATCTCTGGGGGCGGGGGCCCCGCGACCAAGGCACCCCCAGTTTCATTTCCCAGGCTGCACACCAATGTCGCACACGGAAACTGAAAGGCATGCTACAAACAGAAGTAAGATCCTCACAGCAGAGCAAAATCGTAGCCAGATCGTAATGTCTGCAGGGAGCTGTGGGGACTCACGGCTTCGCAAAGAAACGAAGCTCTGGAAAGTGAACCACACCTCACCACCTGAGCCAACATTCTTGAACGCAGAACCAGCAGGGGGGTGGCGTGGGGATTTCTAAAGCACCTTTCAACAGTCTGGTGGAGTTCTAAAATCAGTCATTATGGCTTAGGTAAAGTGAAGGAAATACTGAGGGCTGAAATGCTGTGGAAAGCGCAGAAATGGGCACCCCAAGGATGCCCGACGGACAAAGCAACAGAGGGGATGACGTTTATCCAGCCCGAGTTATCTATTCCACATCATGCAGGAAGTTCCCGAAAAGATGGCCTGTATAGAAGTGAATTTTGCAAGTGCCACCTCCTAGCACTAGTTCATTTAAAGGATCCCACAGTAGGTCCTGGAGTGAGTTAGGCCAGGTCTCCCTGCATCCGCGTTGGAAGTCCAAGCTGTCCTTGAAGGGAAATGCCCCTACAGAAGCATTTTTTCAGGACTTAGAGGAGAATGGAGAAGGTGGCTGATATTCCATTTTTAGGGGCAGGATGAGGACAACGGCTAGGACAACAACAATAGGAATAGTTGACATTTATGGAGCTTAGGCTCTCATCCTGGCACTCAAACACTTCAATATGGAAAATACCGCAAGAGCATTTATTCTGTTCCGGGCACAGTTCTAAGAATTCTACACATATCAACTCATTTACATTTCACAAGGGTGGCTATTATGCTCATTTTACAGAAGAGGCAACAGAGAGGCTGAGCACCTTGTCCGAGGTCACACAGGGAGGGAGCCCTCAGGCCACCTGACTCCGGAATCCACTCTCTCACCCGCTGCCCGACGCCACTTCCACAGGAATCTCAACTCGCAGCCTCAAAAGAACCCTGTAAGCACACTCAGTGTCTCCATTCTATAGACAGGAAAATTAAGGCCCTGAGGGGTAACGGGCTGGGGTTTGCACTGTGCTGGGCCTGAACCTGCCCTCGTAGCCACCACCTGCCTCCGCCGCTCTTCGTGCTTCCCAGCCGCGCCCCTGCTCTTGCACACACGTGCACGCTCTGTTCCTAGCTAGAGAGCAACCCCCGCACCACTTTTCTCTTGAATAATCCCCATCTCAGGGAGACACAAAGCAAACAGCCCATCATTTATTAGTTCAGCAATGCACGCTCGTTCCGGGTGTAGACGGCAGATTTCAGTCCATTCCTTTTCTCGTTAATGCGAATACGTTTCCTAGAATGCCACACACACACACACACACACACACACACACACACACACACACACACACACACCCTGAGACGCAGCGTCTCTGCTCTGAGCACATGCACATGTACCAAACCTCCGGAACTGGGAGGGGAAAAGTAAAAACTTATCTGAGGGGATCTCAGTTTTTATGAAAGAAATACAAAATCTGTGCCTAAAGCAGCTGTTTAACAGAATTCTTGTGATAAGGCACCATTTCCTTGGCTTATATTGCATTTTACAACCCATGCCTCTGTGTTCCTTCACTGACGCAGTGGGTCTCATTGCGTCCTCCCATAAGACGTGCTCAAGCCCTCATCCCCACGACCTGGAAACGTGACCTTATTTGGAAATAGGGTCTTTGTAGAGACAACAAAGTGAAGATGAGGTTACACTGGATTCAGGTGAGCTCTAATCCAATGCCTGCTACAGGAGGGACCTCTGAACTCCGAAACAAAGACACACAAGGAGAGGGCCATGTGACCAAAGAGGCAGACTGGGAACACCATAGCTGCAAGCCAGGAACACCAGGGACCCACAGCCACCGGCAGAGGCAGGAAGAGGCCGGGAAGGATTCTTCCCTGTAGACCCCTTGACTTCAACACTTCTGGTCCTCACGGAATGGGAGAATGTTCCAGAAAAACGGATACAGGTACGTTAATGCCAAATCGGGACCTCCATTTTTGGGGATCCAATTTTCAATTCATAAACATCGCACAAAGATCGGCTATGTGGAAGTCACTACTTTTCATTTGTAAAGGAGAACGGAGTAAGACCGAACAAAGTGCATCTTTTATTGGCTTCTCAGAATAAAATGGTATTTTTCTGAATAGTTTTTCTTCCACTCCCAATTCCCCTACCCCCAAGAAACGTGAAGCGATTGTTGGGGGGGGGGGTGTTCTCAGGCTCTTCGAGCTCAAGTACACACGGGACCAGAGAAGCATGCTCCGTGTCTGACCATGCCAACTGTCCAATCCATGCTCCGGGCCAACAGCGTTGTCACCCAGTCAATCCTGGGGCAGTGTCACGAGGCATCTTGTGTTTCTGTCACCACCTCAACAGCCACAACGTTGTGGAAGAGAGGGCAGTCACAAGACCTAAAGGGCTGAAGCATGTTGTAAGACTCAGGGACACAGCTGTGTGCCCGCCCTGCCCAGACACCTAATCTAACTTGAGACAACTTGTTTGGAACAGCTTTATCCTGACAGCTCGGTCCTCGCTCCGACACCCAGCCCCACATGACCAAGTGCCTACCCCTCTCCCTTAGGTATCCAACGGCCAGCCCTCCCTCTCAAACGCAACATGGCCCACGCAGGCCTGCTCTGCTTCTCCCCAACCCTGCTGCCTCAGTTGCTTCTAGTTACAGACCGAAACCTTCAGAGCCATCCTTGACTTCTCCTCCTACCCAAATCCCAATCCGTTGGCAAATACTGTGAACCCTACCTTCAAACCAGTCTCAAAATCCCACTGCTCCTCACCTCTTCCATTGTTCCCCATTCACGGGTCCAACCACCACCTCTCAGCCACGTTATTATAGGAGGCTCCTGTAGGATCTCCTTTAACACCCTTGTCCACACTCCCCTCTCCCCCCTGACTATTCCTAACCAAGCAGCCAGAACCATCTTACAAGTCGGATCCTGTCACTCCATTCAAAATTCTCCAGGGGCTCCCATGGGTCTCAGACAAGGCCCACATGGTCCTTCTGACCTCCTCTCCCGCCGGCTCGTGACACTCAGGCCGCGCTTCCAAACCTCACCCCGGTTCTCTCCCTGCCCAGTCATTAACAAGGCTCTGGGGGCAAAGGACGGGCTGTAGGTCTACAGGGATGGGGTGGGGGGGTAATAAATAAAAATTCCAGAAAGGAAGCCTACTTTCTATTTTGCAAAGCCACTGATGGTACGCACTCCACTTGCCCGCCAAGATCCATCTGCAGGAGGAAACAGAAGTTCTCCAAGTCCCTGGGGATGTGTAAGCCAGCTGCCATGCGCGGCAAAGCTGTGACAGCACATAGAACCTTGGCCTCCGCTTCTTGCTGCATTAGGCTCCCTGAGATAAAAGGAGGCAGGCCGCCAACAAGCTGCTGGCAAGAGGAAGACATTTATTCAAATTTATTATTTGAAAGCCTTTTGGGGAAAAGAACCATTTAATCTTTCTTCATAAACAGCTCTTTTTATAGCACATTTGCGTTGAGATCATAGTCAAAGTAATGAGAAATGTGTTTGGTTTTCACTTTCTCATTAAGGTTGAAGAAATGGCAATTTGTTCCAAATACGTACCGGGTAACAGGCTCCTACAGAAAGTCGTGGCTTAAAACCACCACCATTTTACCACATCTGACACTTCGGTGGGTCAGGAAGTCAGGCAGGGTTCAGCTGGGAGATTCTTCTGTTCCACGCAGCGTCAAAGGTTCCATGGTGCCCCTCAGCTGGCAGAGGAGCTGGGCGGAAGGGTCTCAGCCAGCGGCACTCTCGTGTCTGGTACTTTCACCGGAATGACTGGAATGTTGGGCTCATCCGGGTCTGTCCACCACAGCGCCCAACTGTGGCATCCCCAGCATGGTGGGCTCACACTGAACGTCTCGTGTGGGGGACGGAGGCTCCAGGGTCAAGTGTCCCAGTGAACAAGGCCGCATGGTCTTTTACGACCTCTCCCCCAGAAGCTTCACAGGGTCACTTCTGCTGTAGTCCACTGAATGATGCAGTCGGAAGCCCTTCCAGATTCAAGGAGAAGGAACACAGACCCCTCTTCCCAGCAGGAGCTTCAAAATATTTGGGACTGTCTTAGAACCACAGCAGAGTGGTTTCTGAATTCACCCACACGACAGATCCTTACTATTCTACCCTTCCCCCAGGGACCTGGTGGCTTTGTGCTGGCTCACTGGCTTCCCTTCTCCCCGACCCCTCGTTCAGCCAGTAATGATTAAGGGCATATTGGATACCTAGCAATGTGCAAACACTGGCAGGCAACCGAGCAAACGACATGCTAGCCAACAGCACAGACAGGGGTTCTTTTCACTGCTCTAGCACCCAATCCTCCTTTTGGAGATCATACTTCCATTTTCCTTTAGGAAATAATCCCCTTCCCTCTTTCAGTTCATGGGATTGGGGTGGGCAGGTGATCGAGACCTGGCCAGAGTTCGACTTTTCTCCCCCCACCCGGTACACTGTAACTGGTTCAAAGATTGATACATGGCCCCCAAAATAGTAAATCCCAGTACTTTTGCAGGATTTGGAGGGGAAAGCAAAAAGGGGAGAGGGTAATGGGTGGGTGCCCCGTGGAAAACAAGTGCCATTAAATAATGAGTAAGCTCAGTTCAGAGGAAATGTTCCCAATATGCCCGAAGCCAACCCAACCCCAGGTTTTCCAGCTACATAAGCTGATCAACTCCCTTTGCTAGCTTTAAAAAAAGAAAAAAAGAAAGAAAAGTCTGAATTGGGTTTCTTTCACTTGTAACTGAGAATCCTGCCTTACAGCCACGAAACAATGACAGAGCAACACAATATTGGGATCAATGGATAGGGTACAAAAAATAAGGCGGGTCTTATGGAATGAACCTACCTCTAACACTAGCCAGGAAAGGCCCTTGGGACAAGGACCTTGGAGCCGCAGAGCACAGACCTTTGTACGCAGCCCTGCAGAGTCCAGCCGACGGTATTGTGTGTAAGGGCGGCAGGGTTCTAGCCCTATCGCCTACTTCCTGGCCTCTTGAATTACTCGAAGAGCCTGGGGGAAAGGGCATGGCCCTGAGCAGCCTACAGTTGCCATTGCTTCCCACTAGGTGGCACCCATGTACCAGGGAGGCAGAAATCTGGGGTTTCACAAGTTAACGGATTAGAATTAAGACCCTTAAAATTAAGTATTGGATGGTTTGGATGGAAATCTTGGAGAAGATAACGGGAAATGTAAGACAGCAAATATGTGGGACAGCTACCAGTCACTTAGTACCTACTCTGTACTCAGCACACAGATGGCCATATCTTGTCCTACAGATTCCAAAGGGATCAGACATGGACATCAACCGGAACTTAAAAATACCAGCGTGAGGCCAAGGCTAACCTGTAAAAGCTTTAAGGTTCAATACAAAGGGAATGAGTAACTAAGCACTAAACGTCATGCCATCCGTTAAAAGGGCAGCAGGAATCTCCATAGACCTGAATTAGAAGAGCCGTTCCACCAAGCTATTCATGTCATCGACGAAGCAGCAGAGGTCCAAAAAAGGTTGCACAAGGACCTTGGGATCACAGGCGATAAATGAGGGCTGCTAGTCAGAAGAAGAGCCGATGGCAGATCCTGGTTCTGGGAAGGACTTGAAAATTGGGAATCATTTTACAAAAGGAGGGAACAGAGTGAACCAAGGATAGGGTCACAAGGCTGGGCGTCCACACTTGAGGCTATGTAATTTTTAAACAACTGGTTTTAAGCATTCTGTGCCTAAAGGACTTCCTAAGTAAGAGGATGATCCAAACAGTCTCCTCTCTTGCACACGCCTCTCCATTCACGCGTACTTCAGCAGCTCACAGGGAGAAGATCCTGCAAAATCCAACACAGGGCAGAAATGACCTATGGGGGTGGATGCAAACCACAGCTTCGAAGCAGTAATATTCTACAAGCATCCGTTGTTCCACAAGGATAACAATACTATTAGTAAGACTGAAACTTCCCTACTCCCTGGTGGTAGGTCAATGACCAATTAGCTGAAAATAACTACAGCGTAACTGCCCATGCTCTGCTCTCACATTTCCTCTCTGGATCCCTTCTCCTCTGTGGGATCATTGCTCTGAGAATCACTGCAGATCATTTTTCAAAAAAAATACATTAATTTTCTCTAGTCAAAATTCAAGCGTATTCTCATTTCGTTATTTATTGCCTACAGCACTAGTTTTTCCTCTGGTTACTGAGCTCCTGTCCCCACCGAGAATGGAACGCTTCCCTTAGCATCATCTGTGCATTTCATTACACCGGGTTTCCAGGCTTCTTTGGATCCCTGGTGTCCTTATGCAGGGACACTCAGCCAGCAAGAGCCCTTGAGGCAAAACACTGAAAGCATTGTCTAAATCATTAAGAGGCTGAGTAGCCAGGAGAATGACGGGCAGCCGACCTATCCAAAAACAGGCTGTTTCTTCCTGTATTACACATACACATTTATAAAATTTGTTATATGCCTAAAGTGATTTTATGCATGTAATTTTATAGTAAAATCTTGGATTTCTCTTATGGTATTAATATTCCATTTACACGGGGCCCAAACATAAATGGTAGATCTTTTAACTGGACAAACACCAACACTAAGGGTCATATCCTGACTTAACAATGAAAAACATTAATCGAGTTGTGGATGAATATCTGTAATTTCAAGGGAGACGTGGCCAACATGAGAGATAAAACCGGCCAGGCGGATGTGCCTGCAAAATTGTGAAAGCTGCAGTAAATGCAGGAAAAAGGAAAGAAGGACTTACTTGATAATTTGGGCCTCGATTCCTGCATATACTAGCGACCTGAACCCAACGAAGAAGCCCAAACTAAGACAAACAGCGTGCTAAGCCTCAAACTGCAGTCAGATATGATCATTTTACAAAATTGTAACAGAATCCCCAAGGGCTACTCCCTCAGTGAGAGGACGGGCTGCCGGGCAAGGGAAAGCAACAAGAGCGCTTCTCACCTGAGGCCCAAACAGACGAGGGGTCCCCTGCACATCGATATAGTCACAGATCTATACTCACGCAGCTTCAGAAGCCGCGTTTATCCTAGCTGCAGGATCCGGGATCCCCTGAGCTGCGTGATGAACTAAAAGTGGTCCTAATTTGAAGGTACTTCACGGTACTTGGCAGAAGCAAACCCACGTCTCATTGGAGGAGCACATCCCTACGCCAGAACTTTCAGGATTCCCGCAGATTAAGGTGGTTAAACAGGAGTGCACAAGAAAAAATTAGAGAACATTGAGGAAACAAGACTCCTTGAGCTAGAGTCAGCAAAAAACAAAAACCACCAAGAATTAGGATGCTCAAGGCTATCTGTCTGAATCTTCAGATGATAATATAAAATAACCGAATTTAAAATGCCATTTAAAGAAAGAACATGAGCAAGGAACAGAAGACCTGGAGGACCAGGGAAATCTGGGAAAAAACAGAATTTCTGAATATGCAAAATCTATAATCACTAGTATTCAAGACCCCAAAACGAGTTAAATAAGTCAGAGAGCCTGAAGACTGAATTAATTATTGGAGGGACTTCCCAGTACACAGCAACTACAAAATTGAAGAGGGATGAAGAGACAGGCAGGCTGAGAATGAGAAGGTCTAACATACATCTAATTAGATCTCCAAAAGAAAAAAGAAAAAAAATAGAACAGTCAGCATTTGAAGAGGTAACACAGCTGAGAATTCCCCAGAATTAATGAAAGACAAAATCCTCACATTCTGAAGGCCTGACAAATTCTAATTAGGGACAAGGGAAGAAAGGAAGAGAGGGAGCTAAGACAGAATAAAAATAAAGAAGGCAAAGACCGTTTATAGGCAGAGAAGAGACCAATTACTTCAAAGCAATAACAATTTGACTGACATCAGATTTTAATAGCTATAAATGGAAGCCAGATGACAGTGAAGTCATAACTTCAAAGTGCTGTTAGGAAATAACTATCAATCTAGAATTATGTGAACAGCTAATCTGGCATTCAATAAAACAAAACAGAATTTTAAGCAAACAAACAAAAAAAAAAAAAAAGGAGAAAGTATGAACAGCACATCACCAAAGGAACTGCCAAAGGATGTACTTCATTAGAAAGGAAAATTATCCTGAAAGAGAGATTGGATATGCAATAAGGATGAACAGGCAAACAGATCAACGTGATGAACTCTAAAAAAAAAATTAAAAATAAAATAAATTTTATATATATATGTATATATATATGTGTATATATATATGTATATATATGTGTGTATATATGTGTATATATATGTATATATGTGTGTATATATATATGTATATATATGTGTATATATGTATATATATGTATATATATGTGTATGTATATGTATATATATGTATATATATATGTATATATATATGTGTATATATATATATATGTATATATATCTCAGCAACTATAAAAACCAATAGCAAAATGTGTAGTGTGGGGGATTAGAGCAAAGATCTAAAATACTCCTCAGAATTTACAGAAGGTAGGATCAAAATTAATAAAATCTAACAAAAGTTTGTATTATTCAGAAGGAGAAAAAGGTACTAATGGCAGACTTCAAGGTCAGTGTGCATGCTGAACAGTTAATAAGCAACCCATTAAACAACCAGAACGGTAACTCCCCCAAAAAGTAGAGGGAAATACTTCTAAATGAAAAATACAAGATGAAATAAAAAGGAAGCAACAGCATAGAAAGGAAAAAGCACAAAATGACATGGAGGAACTAATTTTTATAATACCAGAAGTCTATATATTTTCAAAGAGTCAGATTATATTTAAAAAGTTAAACTAGCTATGTGCTCCTTAGAAAAGACACACTTAAAGACCTAGAAAAAGGGAGCAGAGTGAAGATGGGGGGAAAAAGCTGTTCAGGTAAAAAGCATTTAGGATAAAGAGTCATTTTGATCTTGTCACTATGTGGGGGAGCGGGGGGAGAAAAACACTCAGTTTTAGCCATAGACCTGTCCTCAACCAGGTTTGAGTGGAAACACACAGCAATAAACTTAGTCTTTTCGAGTGGTTGCCATCTAGGTATCTGGGGATGGGATCGCAAATTCCCCTCGGAAGGAAAACTTTATCCCAGGCCTTGAGAATTCCCACAGATAAAGATCCAAAAGGATAAGAGGTCACAGTCAAAAATTACAAAACACAAGAGGAACCCAGACAGAATAAGACTTAACCACACTCAGAAAATAAAAATATTCAAAGGCCTCTTTCAAAAATACAATATCAACACTTACAAACAAAACTCAGAATATTTACCACCAATAGATCTTCAGTAAAAGAATTTTCCGAGGATGCACCTTGGCAAGAATATCCCACGTACAAGGTCACAGACATAAGAAAGAATAGTGAGCAAGGATACTGGGTATATGTGGATATATATACTGCAAAATACAGTAATCGCTAACTTTCAGGGAAGGAGAAGAACTGAGAATTGAAATACTGGATAAGAATCACATTTTACGCTGGGAGGCCGTGATCTTAAACTTAGAGGGTAAAGGCACGCATAAGACCTTTAGAGTGTCCTACGTTCTGTGTGGACACAGATAAACCTCATTAATCTTTGTTGTGATGTCTCCTAATGATCTAATGATGTTTGGGTGCATGATCCTCAGAGTAAAATTCTACAGTGCAAAATCTTTTGGGGAAAAGAAAGAAAACCTCCAATGGATGCCAGAACTACGTAGTTATGTGCCGTGCTTCTCTTCATGCACTGTTACGGGTAAAACGATCAAGAATGGAGAATTTATTAATAATCTGCACACAAATATCAATAAAGTAAATCCCAGCAGCGTATCTGGAACAGATACATGCAATCATGAATCAAGCTCATTTTGTCTTACACAAACATGAACTAATCTTAATTTTTCATACTCTTTAGTATTTCTATCTTTGGTGCTACAAGAGGTCTTATTTCATGATTATTCTCCCACATTTTAGTGCTTAACGATTCCATAAAGCTTCACTAAAATGCACAGTGAATAGAACTAGTTAAAAAGAAAAGTTAATTGTTTATCAATTACTGGGAGGGTGTGTTAAAATCTTAGTCAATCCAAAGGTGAAAAAGAAAAAGAAGGACAAATAAATCACAAAGTTAGGCTTTGATTAACCAAAGTAGAAGGAAGGAAAACAAAAGTGCAAAGAAAGAAAAATTTAAGCAAAGTTTTTTTTGGAAAGACAATATGGGCAAACCTTCCGCAAGATTAATGAAGAAACAGAATGAAAAATGGGGCATTCTATATAATGAATAATTTCATGCCCATAAATTTAAAAATTGACAAATCATGCAAACAGAGGAATTCCTAGGGAAATTCGACTTAGTACAAGTGACTCAAGAGGAAATAGAATACCTGAATATTTCTACAACCATTCACTAAATTAAATCCAATTAATCTTCTCATAAAATAAAAACCAGGCCCCGTGGCTTTCCAAATTCTACTGCACATACAAAGAACAGATAACTTCAATTTACACGAACTCTTCTGGGGAAAAAGAGGACACAATTTCCCAGTAATCTTATGAGGTTGGCAAAACACGGATAATGAAACCACACAAGAATACCATGAGAAAAGAAAGTTACAGGAAAATTTTGCTCATGATGCAAAAATACTAACAAACGGAATCTAATAATGAACAATAAAGGGAAGGCATCATGAGCAGGATGGGTTTATTGTGGGAATGTAGGGTTTAAAATTAGAAAGTCATTTATTTTACAACCTTAACAGATTAAAGGAGAAAAATTTATCTCAAAATGAAAAGGGGCTCGACAAAATTCAACAATCTGTAATTTCAAAATACACTTTTAGCAAATGAATAGAATTGTATTTTAATAGAGAACCTTCATACACCAACAACCCTTGCAAGCAACATACTTTATGGTGAAATAGCGGAAGTATTCCATTTAAGATCAGAAGATAAGGATATCAACTGTCACCAATTACACTGCACATTGTACTAGCACCGGAATTCTTGAAGTGTAGTCCTCGTTCAACAGCATCAGCACAAAACTTGTTAGAAATACACATTCTCTGGCCTCATCCCAGACCCACTGAATCAGGAACTGATTGCCCAGCAATCTGTGTTTTAATAAGCCCTCCCAAGTGATTCTGATGCAAGGTGAAGTTTGAAAATCCAAACAAAAAGATACTGGAAAGGAAAAAGCAAAACGCATTTATAGATATGCTCACTCTTGGAAAAAAAGAAAAAAAGGTAATCTACAGATAATCCCTTGTTGCAGGACACAAAAATGCAAATCTCAAATGTATTTACAAATATCACGAAGAAACAGAAAACGCAATTTTAAAAAGAGGATTCCGTTTATAATAAAAATTTTTGGACTAAATCTAATTAAAGACCTACAAACTGTTTAATGAATTAGAACATTTTATAAAAAGATGTTAAGGAACTCCTAAAAGGATGAGTAAATATACTATGTTCATGGGATATGAAGACTCAACTTAGGAATAACCAATTTTCAAATTTTTAATATTTAGATTCCATTACTTTTAGCAGAACTTAAACGGATTCTGAAATTTAAAAGGAGAGGCGCCTGGCTGGAGAGACTCTTGATCTTGGGGTTATGAGTTCTAGCCCCACACTGGATGTACAGATCACTTAAAATCTTAAAAATAAATAAATTCAAAAGGAAATGCAAATGGCAAAGAGCCAAAATGCTTCTGAAGAACAAGGTAGGGATAACTTTCTATCAGATATCAAGATACATAAACCTACGGCAGTCAAAATACTTCAATACTGGTACAGAAATGTAATAGTTGAACAGAACGAAATCAAGAATCCAAAAACAGATATGCACATATATGAAAAACTGATTTATAAGGATGCCATGGAAGATCTGATGAAATACCAAGAAAGAGGCTTGCACAACTGGTTTTCCATAAGGGAAAAATGCAGTTGGGTTCCTATCTCACACTATACATAAAATCAATTCCAGGGGGGTTTAAGGTGGCACACTATACAACTTTAGGAGACAATTCAGGTGGATATTAAGACAAAAAGCACAAATTCCAAAAGATCAATAAACTGTTACATTAAAATTATAAGTATCTTTTCATCAGAAGACACCAGAAGTAGTTTCTGACAAAGTATTAGTATTCAGAATCCATGAAGAAGCGATCAATAAAGAAAAAAAGAACAATCCAGAGGCGAAATGGGTCAAGGGCACTTCACGGTGGAAGAAACCCAAACGGCCCGGTAACTCACGCAGAGATGCTCAAGCTCATTAGGAATCAGAAATGCAAATGCAAACCACAAAGATATTTTACATGTACGGGATGGAAATTGAGTCAGACAATGCCAATTGTTGGGAAGGTGCAGATCAGCAGGAGTCCTCTTCCACTGCTGGTGGGAGGGTAAACTGACCCCCCACTGGGGGAACCCGGCATTCGCTAGCAAAGCTGAACGTCCCCTGACCCCGTGGCTCTGCCGATCCCCTCTTGGCACGTCCACCAGAAGAGCTTGTACACGTGTACCCCAGGAGACACACCAAAGAATGTCCAGAGCAGCAGGGTCGTAAAAGCAAAAACCTGGGAACTCCAATGTTCATCAAGAGAATATGTAAATTGTGTGGTTTTCATAAAATGGAAGACTTTGCAGCAAGGAAGAATGAGCCAACCCCCTGAGGGAAGAAGGACTCAAACACCAGGTGAAAGGAAAAATGCTAGTCACAGAAGGCACCCTGAAAATTATTTAGGAGAATAGCTATCCTTTTATTAAAAAAAAAAAAAGATATGGATAGTTGGGTCGCACCAGTCTTTACATGTTTCTGTACATTTTATATATCTACTCTAAGCAATTACATCATGTTATTTACCCCACCTAGCATTATTTATCCTGTTTCTTTTCATCAGAGCTTGACCTATATGTCATTCTCTCTTCAAACTAACACTCAAGGTAAAGAAAACAAGCCACCACGGAGCCTACTCGAGCCAATGCTCCATTGTTTGAAGGCAATTTAACCAGAGCTTTAAAAGCATTTCAAGTCACAGCAGCTGATTTGGAAGCTTAGAACCTTCCAAAGCACAGGCCACTCAAAAGCCCAAATAAGGGCGCCTGGGTGGCTCAGTAGTTAAGCGGCTGCCTTCAGCTCATGATCTCTGGGTCCTGGGATCGAGCCCCGCATCAGGCTCCCTGCTCAGCGGGGAGTCTGCTTCTCCCTCTGCTTCTTCCCCTCCCCCAGCTCGTGTGTACTTGCCCGTGCGTGCTCCCACTCTTGCCCTCTCTCTCGAATAAATAATCCTAAAAAAAAAAAAAATTAGCCCAAAAGCACAAGTGGTTGGGGCAGAGGGTGTTCCTTGGCCATGCATTTTAGGGAAACGCATAATCCAGCTAAATAAGTTTCTAAACTGCAGGTCTTCCTAGAACCCTGTGGATGCCGAAGTCAGAGATGCAAACAGCGCTTCCCAAATATATTTGGCCAAAGATCCTTCCTCTCTCCTCCTCTGAAACATCCCACAGGGTTATTCTGTGGAACACAATTTGAGACACACTGACCTGGATCATCTCTCT
Organism: Ursus americanus; assembly: GCF_024610735.1. NCBI lineage: Eukaryota > Metazoa > Chordata > Mammalia > Carnivora > Ursidae > Ursus > Ursus americanus. Next base: position 15,675,091 of record NC_142145.1, on the reverse strand, counting down.
GGGTCTCTACTGACTGTGTGTAAATTCTAGCGTTCGCAGGCTCTGTGGCTATGGAACGTATCCCTCCCAGACTACGTAAGCAAGCCATTGTAACCTGTCCTCAAAGAGGTCTGTGCTCCAAAACTTCCCCAGGCATTATTTCTAACCACCACCCTCAGAACAATCTGATGATTTAACTGAATGCCCACGTGGTTAAATCCTTTCAAGTACTATCTGCCATTTCCAAGAACGTGCTAAATAAAAATGAATCTCTAATTGGTACAATGTGTGATGAGATGTTTGTATACACATGTCTCCCTAATACCGCGTATCCCTCCCTCCATATTATAACTCCCAGCTGGAATGGGAGGGGAGAGGTTGAGGGGGAAAATAATTCTGTATCCACGCTACCTCCCCCATAAGAATAGCCTTGCCAATTCCTAACAGTATCATCCGCAAGTGAATTAAAGCCCAGAGGTTTTCCTCGCTTCCCACAAGTTATCAGTGAAAAAACTGATAGCAAATTCGTTTTGCTCTCCTCTGCTTTTTCTACTAGATATAAATAATGATGCAAAATTATGACCATCAAAATGCTGTATTAGCTCCCAGTGTAAGTCATCTGTTGGCGTACAGATCCTGGGAATGTCGCAAATCCACGTATGGCTTCTGAGAACCAGGATTTTACACCTGGATGTTTAACACATGCAGTATGAGGTCATACAAATTTCATTTGATGTTGGACAAGGCCCTCCTGCTTCTGGGGGGGGGTGGGGGAAGAACCCAGACGAGTAAGATTTAAAAACTACCTGCTTCCTTTCAGAGTCATTCTGAAGTGTTTTCTCCTAATAGAAAAGGCATTCCCTCCTATATCCCATTCCATTGAGGTCCCTACTCTTGGCCATAGAGCAATCTACGTTAAGATGTCAAAATGGAATATTGATTTCAGAGGGTCCATAAACTAGGACAAAGTAATCTGAGGCCAACATACTCCCCCCTTATTCCAAGGAAGCTGCAGACACCCCATGCAAGACATTAAGTGGTTTTGAAACAAATTAGGCTAGCCTTTGCCTAGGGTTTACAAGATAGTTTAACAGCGGTGTAGAGAATTTCTTTGAAGAAAGCTAATGAGTCCACCCTCTCCCTTTACCAAGTGGGAGGGGCTCCAGGCAGTAAGTGTCCCCTGGAGTTTGTGGGGGCATAGTGACAGGGGCTGAAATCGCGCTGTCGAAGCTTAAAAGGCTAACAAGATGGATAATCATTCTCAGAATTTGTCAGGGTCAAGTAAGGGTGAGAGTTTCCTGGCGGTCAGATACGGACTTCAAGAAGGGACCGGGGCCCCACACCCAAGAGGACTGCCCGGAAGAAGAGAGGATCCTAATGAAGAAGCGGGTGGCCAAGAACTCACTGCTAGACGGGAGGCTGCACAGTCACAACAGCTGCGGCCAGTGCTCGGGGAACGCCGGTGAGGAAGCATGGGGGTGTCAGAGCTTACAGTGTCTAACGCACGATTTCAACGTGGGAATGAGCTGGGATTTAGGGACCACAAATCCTGCGAAATCCACGCAGAATGTCATGTGTATGTGGCCAGCTAACTGACCCTTCCCCGTATCAGGCCACAGACCCATTTAGGAACAGCTGCTCTCGGGCTGCCTGGCTGGCTCAGGCAGGGGAACACGCAGCTCTTGATCTCAGGGCTGTGAGTTCGAGCCCCATGTTGAGTGTAGAGATTATTTTAAAAACAAAAACAAAACGGCTGCCTGAAAAGTGTCAATATTGCTCATAACAGCTGAGGGTTTTGATCGGTTTTATGTAGCAATGGTTTCAAAACTTTACTTCCTGATGAGGGCCTGGTGTGCAGGGAGTCTGTTACTGATGAAGTGCTGGCCCACCTGTTTCAACCACCAGCCAAGCTGTGACTGGGACCCACCAGTGCCCTATGGACACGGAAGCAGCTGAGATTAATGGCCAGGTCCCTGCCGTGCTTCCTTCCAAAAAGTCATTTTGAATCTGCGTTACCCCCTACACACACGCTAGGGACCACCAGCCTTAGAGCCTTAGCAAGACAATGCAACAGGCTTGCATCATTCTGTGGTCCTGAGGGAGGGCACATACACTCTAGAAGGAATTTGCTGCGTTGATTTTATCTACTAGAAATGGTGACTAAAGCAAAAAGTTGATGCTGATGCTAGACTTAGGGGAGAAAAAAAAAAAAGTTGGTAACAGTTTCCCAGATTTTTTCTTTAATCCCTGTTTACATTTGGCTTCATTTCTGCCTAAAAATATCTACCATGTATTCAGTAACAGAACAAATTCAGCCCTAAAACGTTCACAATAAAATGGGAGATATGAAGTCATCTTCGAATATACCTATTCTGTATTATTTTAAGAGCTGTATAATTAATGACATAGGAAATAGTCACTGTAGATGAAAAACATTCAAAACATGTATATATGAGCTCAACAAGGGTACAGTCACACATATGGGAAAAAAACTGGGAAAATATGCACTAAAACAATAATGCTACCTCTGTCAGAGGCAGTCATGCACCAACTGTTTTCCTACCTCTGTAGTTCTCTACAATGAACACTTGGCTTTGCAATCAGATTATGTAATGATCCAACTTACTCTGCAAGGTTTGCTCTTAGCAGCACTGGCAGGTAACTCCTGTCCATGCTAGTTTCAAGTCCTGGCACTTCCCGTAAGTTGAGTCGTAAAAGGGAATGCCTGTGTTGTATTATAGATCTGTCCTTCCACCTACGAAGGATGATTTAAAATATGCAGTTCAACTGGTTACTGGGGAAGAAGGATGGAATTCTCACAATTTTCTAACTGGCACACATTTCAATTTTTTTGTGAGATAAATTTTTTTCATTTCATTAACATAAAGGCACTTTATATGCTTTATTGGGGTATAATTGACGTATTCATTTCAGGTGTAAAACAGGGACTCGATATTTATATATGCTGCAAAAGGATCTAGCTTATACCCGTTACCACAGTTACAGAATTTTCTTGTGATGAGAACTCTGAAGATCTGGGGCGCCTGGGTGGCACAGTGGTTAGGCGTCTGCCTTCGGCTCAGGGCGTGATCCCGGCGTTATGGGATCGAGCCCCACATCAGGCTCCTCCACTATGAGCCTGCTTCTTCCTCTCCCACTCCCCCTGCTTGTGTTCCCTCTCTCGCTGGCTGTCTCTATCTCTATCGAATAAATAAATAAATCTTAAAAAAAAAAAAAAAAGAGAACTCTGAAGATCTACTCTTGGCAACTTTCAAATATAGAACACAGTATTATCTTTAAGTTTTTGGTTTTTGGGTTATTTAGTAATCTACGGTACCCAATGTGGACTCAAACTCATGACCCCAAGATCAAGAGTTGTACGCACTTCTGACTGAGCCAGCTGGGCACCCCTACAGAACAGTATTAATGGTAGTCGCCATGCTATAGATTACATCCCCATGACGTTTTATAACTGGAAGTCTATACTTTTCAACTCCCATTTCATCCACACCCCAATTCAAAGTGGCCATCAAAACTGTTGCTAAAAGTCTAAGCATATTTCTAAGAGTAGATAGGACGCATCCCACGAAATACAGCACACTGTTACTGTTTAGTTACTAAGACACGAGAGACTTCAGGAAACTTCCATCCCTCCCCATATCCTGTGGGGAACAGTGGCCATTGGGAAATCTGTGTGCTGCCCCCTTTGAACCTGGTGGTCGTGCCTCTGGGCTCAGCCCCTGCAGTCCCTACGAGGAGCTCCTCAGTCCGCTGTGCAAGCCCAGAGAATACACCCCACACGTTCAGCAGCCGGAGGCACCGTCTGCGTTCAAGCACTGATACGATGAAACGCAAGACAAGCCACGCTCAGCCCTACCTTACCTTCACTGAAATGAGTCACTTGGAAGTTAACACTTTACGAGAAGTAGCAGCAACTATTAATAGAGCACTTCAATAACACATGTCAGGCCTTTTACACACGCATTTGCTTCTTTCATCCTCAATCATTTTACAGATGGGAAACTGGGCCTCTGAGAGGCTGAGGGGTCCCATTGCCCCCGTAACCAGGGAGTGGCGGGGTCTGGATTCAATCTGTGTCTTGTGGATTCCAAAGTACAGTCTTTCAGCCACCTCAGCTACTGTTCAGTTTTAATGGAACAAACACCCTCCCATTCCCTGCTTACTAAAACTGGGGGTCGGGGGGGTGGGGAGGGATAAAGGGGTCATAAACCCAAGCCTTCACAGAGCACGTGCACGGGGCAGGGACTACTCCAGTCTAGGCGTGTGAGCTCCGAGATGACCAGGCCAAGGCTGCCATCAAGGAGCTCCGAGCTCCATCCGATGGTAGAGAAGGCCCAGGAAAGGGGTGGCTTTAGAGAGAACACGGGAAAGGGGAGGGGCGCGGGCAGGCTCTGTCCCCATGCTTTGGTAACAGTTTGGGAGGGGGCTGTGAGCCGGGGTTACCCCGCCGGGGAGCCACGTCGGCAATTCTCTTCCTCTGCATGGTTACCCCAGCTGCAGGACAGAAGACAGGATTTGGAATAGAGCAGAATCCACGGAACTGCATCTCAGAGAAAGGCTTCTGCCAGAGCAAAAATAACTCGCATAGAATTAGCCAAGAGAACCCGAATAAAGAACACAACAAACAGACCTCCTCTGCCTGGACCCCACGCTCAGCGGGATGGGGAGGCCCCAAGCACAGCGCACCCACCGGGCAGAGGCCAAGCTCTCCCGTCAAACAAAACAAAGGCTCCACACACCTCTGCAGGGTGACCCCTTCCCTCCCCAGGTTCCTACAAGCGAATGACATTTAACCTCCTGTTGCCTTCGACTTTCATCACGCCCTGGGAAACCTCCTGATGTGATCGGGTTCAGAAAGCCTCCGACCCATTAAAAGGTGCCTAATCCTTTTAGTGTAAGAGATAATCTTCTCAGAAAACTTGACCAGCTTACGCTAAGTGCAATTTCCTCTGAAGTTATTATCCCAGCTGGAATCTGAATGTCCCAGCATTTCTGATGCCCTGGGAAAGCTCCCCAAACATGCCAGAACCACACTTCTCCCTCTAACCAACGCTCTGCTTGGATCTTACAGTCACTCCTTTTGGTTCCTGAGCATCTTAATTCTCTCTTAGGAGTTCCTGATTCCCACTACGGGGCAGGTCCCACTTGAAAGCATGGTTCCAGCTCAGCACCCAAACCTCACCCGGGAAAGGAACTATAGTCAGAAACAGAGGTAGCCCTCAGTGGTTGACAAGCAGCAGGGACAAAGGAAATATAAGGAAACAAAGATTCCCTTCCTGTGCAGGGGGAACAGCCACAGAACCTGGAGAAAAGGGCTCTAGCATAGCCTGAGAAACTACAGCATATAAGGGGCACGGTGGATTTTCCAAGAAGCGACTATTTCCAGGCCATAAGCAGTCAGTGAATCTGAATATTGTGGGATTTCTTAACCTCACCCCAGATTGTGAGGATTTTTTTTTACCCTACTCCCTCTCTCCAGAGGCATGAACAGAAGAAGCCAAACCCAGGCTACAGAAAGAAAAGGACCTAGGATCCCACCAACTGCACTGTGTCCGAGTGAGGAAACGCTCAGGCTGCTTAGATAACTCACTTTGGACAACCAAGCAAATCTAGAAAGACGAGCTGCAAGCACTGGGGTTTGCTGCAGATATTCAAAAACCAGTGTCGGGGAGCCTGGGTGGCTCAGTCGGTTAAGCGTCTGGCTCTGGATTTCAGCTCAGGTCATGATATGAGGGTGGTGAGACCGAGCCCCAAGTAGGGCTCTGTGCTGGGCATGGAGCCTCCTTAAGATTCTCTCTCCCCCCTCCCACCCCCCCTAAAAAAACAAAAAAAACAAAAACAAACTTAGTGTACATTCTGCATTGCTAGGTAACAAAACCGAGCAATTCTAAGTGAAAACCTACCACTACCTTTTTGGGACAGGTATTGGCCAAGAGTGCAAGTGCTCTTTTTCCCTTTAGGCTGAGCTTAGAGTTTTTTCTGTAAGTGATGACTTTCTGGCAGTCATTCCTAGACCTAACTCGAGATTTCTCTGCACTGTTCATTTTTTTCTGAGAATCAAATAATCTGTTGGCTATGGCTCGGCATATCTAACAAGGATCTTTCCTGAGATGGAGTGATTGACAGGAACCAAATTAATCTTCTGCAGCTGTATGAACCGGCGTTTTTTCTAGGCAAGACCCTCAGGGAGAAAGGGAGGGGTAGGAAGTACACAATTTACACAGCACAGCTAGGGGCATCACCGTGTGCCTTCAGACTTGAGACGGAGGCATAGGACCCCTTCCTGTCATTCATGTAAATTTCAGCTCTAGGAAAACAAGGTGAAAAGCCGAGCGTATCATTTTAGAATATGCCTTTCCCAGGAGTCTCAATCTTGGAGCCCAAGAATCAAGGAAAATTCAGGCCTCTTCAATCACTGATGGGTGCACAAGTGACAAGGACCCCAGCGGAATCTGGCCACACGTGTTGCCAATCATCAGCAATGGGTCTGTTGTGTAGACTGGGGTCTAGCCTGAGCCTGAAGGACAGGCTCATTCTGCATCCTTCCAATGATAAGCAAAGGCAACACACAAACTGATTCCCTTTTGACTTTAAAATTCCAAGTCTATAGCCCAGAATAAAATGCTATGGCCCTGAATAAAGCTTAGGTCTATAGAAATAGTATTTTGTGACAATAAGGTAAAAAAAGGAAAAAGAGGAGATTGCCACTCCCATCCCACTCTGACTTGGAACCAAGTGAGAAAGCCGTTTCTCCACTTGCTGAAGGAATTTCAGTTCCAGTGTGCTCGGATGCGGTCCCACTGCAAAGGTGCTTTTATAGAAAACACTGAAAAGGAGGCGGGGTCAGACTGCTCTCACCGTTTCACTTCTCAGTCCCTCCCCCCCCACATTCCACAAAAACCATCATGTAGGTTTGTGGCATAAGCCTGGACAAAACACTCCCACTAACCTCTCACCCTTTCCTCCAGCGCGCTCAAAGAAAGACATTGTTCTTACCCTCCAAGCTCCCGCAGAGCTGGCAACCTTCCCTCCTGTCCCCAGGGAGCCCAGTAAGAACCAGACTGGGCCTTTCATAGACACCCTGAACACAGCCGAGGGTCACTCCTTCAGGGAAGGAGCGAGACACCAAAACTCTTCACACCCAATTTAGGGGAAATGCAATCTGGTCCTTTTCTTTAAGCCCACCTGCTTAATAAAGCCAATATATTTGAGGCCTCATCATTTTATCTAAACATAAAATGATTTAACAAATCACATAGCTTTAAAGCTTCTACTCGGAAGGTAAACACTATGTTAAACGCAGTACTACACTTTTCACTCATTCTGCCAATTTTCCCCTCACAGCAATCCTATTAGTACATTAGTTCTACTTCATAGGTAAGGAATCTAAAGCTCAGAGAAGTTAAGGTTGCCCAAGGTCATCCCATAAGCCCCAAAATTCATTCTCAACATCAATGCTGTTTACATTCCCAATGGAATAAGGGATCCCATGTGGACAGTGAAGGGGAAAAAATTCAGAACTCCACATAGCACTGCTCTCTACTGGGCTAATCTTAGTATAATTCAAAAATCAAAAGTGAAAATGTTAGTTACTATCTAAGAGAAAATAGGGAATCCTATCAGAAGCGGATTGAGGACCACCATGTTATTTACAAAAACTTACAAGCTTCTCATAGACACATCATAAGTAAAAACATCAGCTTCATCAGGAACATTAAGACAAAAAATTGCCGATTCCAAAGGTTATCTATGCAGCCAGAAGGCTTTCGATACCGCTAAAATAGTACAAAGAGAAAGAAGCCTAATTCGATAGTTTAAAACTAAGCTAGAAAAATGGTTAGAATTAGGACTACTGACAAAGATGCTCCATTCTATCTGACAGCCGAGCACTGATCAGACAAACAGTGAAGGAAAAGACTACGCCTATCCAGCATCAACGGGCCTGTGGCTTCTTCTTCTGAGCACAAATCATTTCTTTCTCGCCAACCTGGTATAAAGCCACATACTGCAGAAATGAAGAAAATGTCCACATGACATGAGATCACACAGCCTGTGTTTTGTTTGGGCACGTGCATGGCAGCAACACTGTATTTTCGGGAAGAGAACTGGAACAAGGACCAGGAGACCCAGGGTAGATCCCGAAAGCCACCACCTGGACGTGTGACCTCGGGCAGTCACTCAGCCTCTTGGAATCTGGACACTGTCATCCAAACAAAAAGGGAGCTTTGACCGCGAGGGGTGGGGCTCTTCTGGCTCTAAAATTCACTTTTACACTTTTAGATGATGTTTGTGACTAATATTGCTGGGCTCTATTCAACATGGAAATCTTAGGACAAAGTCTATGGCCATAGATCAGTAGGAGAGCCAGTCCCCAAGCACAGCTCCATAAGACTGTTCACCAATCGAGAGCAATGGGGGGGGGGGGGTGTGAAATCAAGGTATCAGCTGAGCCACTTGAGCACCATAAGGAGACAAGGTTCAAGGACTTGTTATATACAATTAGTTTTTTAACGTCTCTTGGCAACTTTTCAGTAAAGGGCCAGATATTAAATCTTTTAGGCTTTATAGGCCGTTCGGTCTCTCTCACAACTACTCAATTCTGCCTTTGTAGCAAGAAAGCAACCATAAACAACACGTAAAGAAATGGGCAGCGTTATGTTCCAGTAAAACTTTATTTAAAAAAACAAAAACCAAAAAAACAGCAGCCAAATTCAGCAGATGAACCGTTTGCCAACCCGAGACAGAACAGGATTCTTTGGAGTCAAAACAACCCCCAAAAGGCTCGTGGGCTGCAGAGAGCCCTCCAGCCACAGCCGTTGTCCAGAGCCGGTCTCCACAAGAGCCTGCTATGCGTGGCCCAAGGACGGCCATTCAGCCAGCAGACGTTCAAGCCCCATCTGAACACATCGAACACACACACATCATCACTCAGAAAGCAAAGAACCCACATTCGCTTTTTTTATGAAGCCTGATAGCAAGTCTGGGATATTTTCACAAACCTGTAAGCAATCTGGTCTGGCGATTTATTCCAAATGTTGACTCTACTCTGAATGTGGGGCGTGCAGGATTACAGAACATGACAGGGCGGTAGGAGGATAAGGCAGGGACAATGAGATACCCTAAATGTAATTTCTGCTTTGGAGTCTTAAAAAAAGAGAAAAAACGAAGGACCACTCCCACAGAAGTGAACTTGCACACTGTAATTTTACAATTAGATTTTCAACGAGCAGGTCCATTTCGAGTGAATCAGAGTGCTCGTCTCAATAGGATGGGGTAGGATTTCAGAGGGCACAACAGTTCACTGCAATTCTCTCCTACTTAATGAAAAAGGCAAGCCAGTTATATTTTGTACTATTTTTAAACAGTAGAGAAGAATTTTTTTTAAAGCCCTACAAAGCATTCATGGCTGTGGCTCATTTTACCGCAGCAGGTTTGAAGGAGTATTTGAAGTTACATTAAATCTTAGGAGAGCAACCACTTTAACACTGAATGATTTTCTCGGGTATTTGGTAATTGCTAGTTTGCAGCATGGGGAAGGAGGTTAATTTACCTTCCAGTGAGCCGTGGCTTTAAATTGGTTTTACAAAGGGAGAATTTAAGGACTTCGCTCAGAGGACATGAATTCCAGGCCATTAGTTTTTGTTCTTGATGGTCAGGAATGGCATCTGGGCCTAATTATTCACATGTGTATCCAGTGGGCAATTGTCTGGTTAACTAATATATTTTAAGAGGTAGGCATTTTTCTCTATACGATGGCTAAGTCTTGACTGGAGCGTAGAGAAGGCCAAGAAAGCCGCTCTCTGCACGCTTCTGCACCCGGAGGCCCCTGTAATTTGCCATTAGCCAAGCGCAGAGACCCTGGAAGGGAGGAGCAATGATTAGAGCTGGGAAGATGAATCTAGGGTCTCCTGTGGTTTGCTGGCTTCACAGAGTGCACCCTGGGGGCAGGGACTGGCCAGCGCCCCCAAAATGTCTCCACCCCTCATCTTTCAGCCTGAGATTCTACCTTGAGCCTTTCAGTTTCTCGGTCCCCTTAGCTCTGGCAGCCCTGTGTCAACCAGAAAGGACTTCCAAAAGCCACCAATCTTTTACCTATGTTGCGACACAAAGTGGTATGGATGCAGCCAAGCTACTCAGCAAAGCATCCGGGGAGCGAGACCTAAGGACAGGTTTGTAGGTGAGTGGAAGGGAAGGAGTTAAAGGTTCGAGGTGCGCCCAGGCCGGGAAAGGCAGCTCTGCAGTGAGGAGGGAACATCCAGGCAACACCAAGGGCTGAGCAGCTCTCAAAGGGAGAGGGACAGAATAGAAACCCCAAGACAAAGGTCATTCCTCCGTTTGCATCCTACCTGACCGGGGCAGGGCACTGCATCGCCACTGGCCTCCCAGATAACGGACACCAAACTCAGCATCCTCCTTAACAGAAAGGTTTGCCTTCACAGACTCTTACGGGTTATCGGTTTCAAGACTGTAAATGACACCCACCTACAGGCTTAACAATCTGTTGTAAAATTACAATTTTTTTTTAAAGTCTGTTGAAGAAATAGCTATGTTAAAGGCCATATACAGCTGGTTGTAAAAAGGCCACATCAGAGCTACTGAACACAACCCGCCAGAGAAGCTAAGCGTGGGGACTGTGAAGGTAGACGGCCCAGTTTTGAGACTACTCGGAGGCACATAAGCTATGTGACCTTGGCCAGGGCACCCGAGCTGTGTGTCACGGTTTACTCATCTGTAAAATACAGATATCCACACAACTCCTCCCATTTGGCTCCTGGGAGGATTCAGGAGGGTAAGCACACAGGGAGCCTACCAAGGCACCTGGGGTGTAGTAAGGACCCAGTACGGGCTACCTGGTACTACCTCCCCCTTATTGTAAGTCATCACGTTCCATGGAAAGGCGAGGTGATGCTCAGCGCCGTATCATCAGAAAGGCACAGCCAACTGATCTTTCCATCAGCACCAAATCGGCGCCCAGAATGCTGCGAATAATCATCTTTTAAATACGGAAAAGGAAAGCCAGCAGAGCCCGTGCGTGCCACGCATTCCTCTGCACGGCCTCCACACACATCAGAGCTGGCGGGGGTCTCGAAGTAGCCATAAGTACTCCGATCCCCTTGGAGAAAGGTTCCCTGTAAACATGGAGGATTAGGTTACTGGAGAAATTTTATAAGGAAATGGGGCCTCCCACACTGAAGTTGGAGCACATTCCATAAATGCTCTTAATATGTTAAGGTTTAAAAAATAGTGTTAAGTTCTTTTAAACAGGAGCCAATTTTGAACATGAGAAACCAGTACAGGCACTGTTAAATCTAACAACACAGATTTCTTACATGGCTTTCGAATAACCAACTAATTCTTGAAAGTAGTCTCCTTCAGGCTGTCTAGCACCACAAAAAAAAAAAAAAAAAAAAAAAAAAAAAAAGAATAATGGGGGAGGTGAGTGGTGCCTGGGTGGCTCAGTCGGCTAAGTGTCTGCCTTTGGCTCAGGTCATGATCCCAGGGTCCTGGGATGGAGCCTGCTTCTCCCTCTGCCCCTGCTCATGTGCTCACGTGCTCTCTCAAAATCTTAAAAAAAAAAGAAAAGAAAAAAAAGAAAAAAAAAGGGGTCGGGGGAGGAGTGGGCAGGGAGAAACTTACTCCCAGCATCTCAGAGAGTTTCAAGAAGTGATTTGGTTGGGGGCACCTGGGTGGCTCAGTCGTTAAGCGTCTGCCTTCGGCTCAGGGCGTGATCCCGGCGTTCTGGGATCGAGCCCTGCCTCGGGCTCCTCCACTGGGAGCCTGCTTCTTCCTCTCCCACTCCCCCTGCTTGTGTTCTCTGTCAAATAAACAAATAAAATCTTAAAAAAAAAAAAAAAGTGATTTGGTTGCACTTTTAGCAATGACTATTCATTGGGCCTGGAGATACATGATCAAACACAGATGAAAGCTGCCTAGACAGTTTGCTCATCTGTAAAATGAGAGGGTTGTAGAGACAAAACAGAGCAGAGATCTTTCCAGTCCTAAATTTCTGTGATATGGAGCCCCTTTAACCCCCAGCACCCCCCTGTGGAACATGGTCCTCTTCCCTCTTTAGCTCTGTCCTGAGCCCGTGATGGACAATGCCGCAGTTTCTTAGGGCCTATGATTATTCTCCAGATGGCCACTCTAGGACTCAGGATGCCCACGTACAGTTGTATAGCCTTGCCCTGCATATGGGCACCTAGCTGGGGGAAGCCGATCGGGGCCAAAATCCAGCCTGCATGTACCACCCCCCGCCCCATGTATCAGCCTAGAGGAAGAGATGCCTTTTCCTGATTCAAATAACAGCTTGCTACATGCCCGCCTGGAAACATGAGCTTCTTCACAAACACACGAAGTATAAACCAACCTAAACAATAAGCAAATGATCAGTCTAACACATGGGGAAAAATATGCCCTTTAGAGAGAGACTGACTGCTCATAGAGAGCTTGAATCTTCACACAGTCATCTTTTTTTGACTAAGGAAAATAGAAGTTAACATATTCTCAGGGACTGCGTTCTAATTCCTAAACATTGACACTACTTTCTTTAGCATATTCCCCTTGCAACATCCTGGGTATGTCTGGTGCAAAGGGTAAAGGCCTTTTGAGCCTAAGATTAAACATTTGGTGTATACTGTTTAAACCACACTACATAAATATCGTACAGGTTTCTCAGCTTTGACATTTCTACATGTTTTTGTTTTAAGATTTATTTATTTATTTATTCGACAGAGACAGAGACAGCCAGTAAGAGAGGGAACACAAGCAGGGGGAATGGGAGAGGAAGAAGCAGGCTCACAACGGAGGAGCCCGATGTGGGGCTCGGTCCCAGAATGCCAGGATCATGCCCTGAGCCAAAGGCAGAAGCTTAACGACTGAGCCACCAGGTGCCCCAATATTTCTATGTGTTCTTTACATGTTTTTCCTTCATAGGGAAATTTATACAGTAACGTCCACCTAAGTCAAAGATTCTGTCCCCATTTTCTGCCTCTACAAATGAGAGCCCAACCCAATTTGTTTTTCGAAAATGATATGAAGTCATCCAAAAATTCCTCCTGAAAAGCTTAGAAAATTAGACTCATGGAAATAATTGGCTGGAACTAGTCTCTCATTAGAATAACTTCATAATCCCATGGCCAAAAGGCTAACCACAGATTTACAAATGCCCTTTTTTGCCCGAGACATCTCAATACCTGGCAGACTACGAGGAAATGTATAAATAAATACATCTTTGTAAACTAATTCCTCCCATGACGACTTGATGATCGTGGAATGGGATTTTTTTTTTTTTTAAGTGTGTATTTTTCCCCCTTGACCAAAGCTATTTTCCCTGGAGATGATCCAATATACGGCTAACATACTCCCATTGTGGAATTCATCTGGAAAATTTTGCAACTTAAAAAAACAACTCGGCCATCTAATAGGCGTCTCTATGGACCTGCAGATTGGAGACCAAAAACACACAGTAAATATTTTTGGTCTAGCTCAAAAGGAGTTTGGTGATTTGTGTGACTGAGCTTATTTGTTTATAAGAATTTGCGGAAGACGTTAGGACACTTTGTTCACATCCATTTGTTTCAGGGGTTAAGGATATGGAGGGCCGAACGTACACAGTGCCTGACTCAGTAGTGTTTCAGTAAATATTTGCCGAATGAATGAAAGCTTCAGGTCTTATACTCACGAGCTATTTGCTTTGATGCCAGACACGGAAATTCTCAGAGCTTTAATTTCCCCCCAAGAAATGGGGCTCATGCAGTTTTCATTATCTGCCACAGTGAGGTTTTGTAAGGCTGCTGCAAACGCTCAATTTGCAAATCCCCTGCTCCTGGGGGAAGCACACCATCAGGTTCCTGCAAGACTCTGGTCACAACATTTTTGTCAACTGATTGCTACATAACCTTGTCTTCTGTGCCTGTTTAAAGACATCTTATTTAATAAATATTGCTGACTCGTTAACAACGAAACCACAACCAACAGCACTAACTCACGGCTGCACAACGCTGCTCTGAAGGCATGGGTTTTCTCTGTAAGGCACACCACAGCCTCGGGACACGAGAGAGCACTTCAGCACTATACTTGGGGTCCATTTTAAACAGTGAAATCACCAACAAAAAGCACAAAAACGTGGACGACTTGGCGCAAGCCGACCACATGAAAAAGCTTTGTTTACAGTAGGAGAGCGGAAAGAAAGCCGAGTGTCACCTCCATCACCCTCAGCTGGGAATGTGAGCATCGGGACAAATTTCTCACTCCTCTGCACGTGTCTGTGAATGACCACAAAAGCGCCACGAGTATTGATTTGGGGGGTACAAATAAATGTCAGCAAGCAGGTAAGTTTGCAAATACGTAATCCACAAATAGTGAGAATTGACTCTACCCGTTCCCTAAATGTTGACTGCCTCCTTAACCACCACCAATGTGGTGGGAAGGTTGTCTGAACAGACAGCTTCTTTCCTCACGGTGCGAACAGTCTAGTGGAGGAAAACAGACTAACAGTCACCCAAATACAGAATTACAAAGCGTGATAACCACGTGATGTAGAAGATACGGGATACGGGAAGTGAGACCATAATTCCACAGTAGGTTCAGGAGGACCAGAGCTTTTTAGCCCAGGACCGAAGGACGGGTTGAAGGCTAGAAGACAGAATAAATCCAAGAGCCCCGAGGCAAGCTTGGGCATAATTAAATCCGGTCACGAATATTGAAGGTATGCAACAGAAGGAAGCCTACAGACTGGTTCCAAGTTCAATGTGTTTAATTTCTTTAAAATGATTTTAATTCAACAAAGATTGACTATTTCCCAAGTGCCAGGCACCAGGCATGATACTAGGGATACAGGGGAGAAATACTTTTTGTTTTTTTTAAGATTTTATTTGACAGAGACAGCCAGCAAGAGAGGGACCACAAGCAGGGAGAGCAGGAGAGGAAGAAGCAGGCTCCCAGCAGAGGAGCCCGATGCGGGGCTCGATCCCAGAATGCCAGGATCACGCCCTGAGCCGAAGGTAGACACCCAACGACGGAGCCACCCGGGCGCCCCAAGAAATACTGTTCTTATGGTCATGGAGCTCACAGTCATGGGGAAGGGGAAGATACTTTGAGGGATAGAGAGCATACACATAGTTTAAGAACAGCATGAAAAAGCAACATCAAGCCCAAAAGAGAAAACTAGTCTTTTTCTCTGGTTATGGAAGGGTGCACAGAGCAGGTAGTATCTGAGTTGTAAGGATAGTGGGAACTTGCTGGAAGAATGGGAAGTCCTCCCAAGGGAAGAGGCAACATCGAGTGAACAGGTATCCTGATTCTCCCAAAACAATCTCCCTGTTTGCCTAGGATATCAGGATAACCATTAAGGCATTTTCATCCTCAAAAGTGTCATTTGGATGACAGCATCCTCCCCGATGCGGCAGAGTTCAGTGAGGCGGGGACTTGAGAATGGGGAGGTGGAAGAAGGGGCGATTACGGATGGGCCTCGGTGGGTCAGCCAAGCCAAGAAGTGGTTTCCACGCAAGGCCACCAGAGCTGGACTTCAGATTGGCTGTCTTAGGAAAGTGACATGGGCAACACGAAATCAGTCCAGGGGGAAGACAGTTCAGAGGCCAAGGCCAGAGGATGTTATTTAGGGTAAGAAATAGTAAGCTCAGCAGCACTGGAGATGGACTGAAAGAACTCATTCGTGAGACACTCGTGAGGAGGAGGGACGGGCCTTGGTATCAAATGAGTGAGCCCGGAGATCTTTGAAAGGCAGAGAAGAATAGATAACTCCCGTGGCTGCAGTCTGGGAGACTGGAAAGTTGGAGGAGCCAATAATCGAGATCTAGAACACAAGGCGGAGGGGGAAGAGTGGCCGGAGAAAGGAGTTCCGCTTCGGACACACTATGTGGCACCTGCAGGGCCTCCAGAGAAGTGCCATAGGCATCTAGAACTTTGAAGAACTGCCCATGTGCATTTGGCAGTTGAGGGTAAACACGAACAGATGAGATCACTCTGGGTGGTGACAGGGCCGTAAACCGAGAGGAGACCCACCGTAAGAACCCTGAGTGTGAACCCACCTCCTGTAAGACACACCCAAGAAACACACAACTCAACCGAAAAAATGGGCCTTCTACTCAAACACTGCTCCAACATACATCCTCCACCCGCCTCCACTCCCGGCCTTCAAACGAGGCGGCCACAATTAAGTCCCGTCTCCTATTTAAGAGCTACCCACCAGCAATCTGAAAAACAGTCTCAAAGGTGAGCTGAGGCAGAAACGAAATGCAAAGACTGGTACGAAACAAGGGGAATAGAGTCTGAATTCTTAAACGTACTCCCATTGGCTTCCTCTCTTGGGAATTACATTTACTTATAGAAGTCCGGTAGCCAAAGTTAGCCTGGACTTCAAATAGATTCCACGGTCATTTTCTCATGATTTGATGGGAGAAATCCTACAGAGCTAAAGGGGTTGTATGCATTAGCTGGCATTCCCCCCTTCACGCACACGCAACCACTGGGCCCATCGACCAGGGTGCTCCCTCCAACATGGAAGCTCACTCATAAGGACACAGGCAAGTATCCCTATTCGCAGCCAGTAACCATCTTCAAGAGACAGAGGACATTCCCGGTCTCAGCATTTTAAACCTGGTTTTATTGGTTGTGGGACAGAAGATGTGCTGACTTCTTGGTTCATTAGCTTAATTAAAGGCTCCCAATGGTTAACAGCAACCAAAACATCACACTAGATGGCTGGTAATTATAGAGGGAATCCACGGGAATTTTTTTTTAATCCCATTCTAAGTAAATGTTGGATAATCATTATTAAGCCTACCAGATGAAGCAACCTAATGTGTAAACTCTTCGAAAAGTAGGAGTATATCAAGGCACCTGGGTGGCTCAGCTGGTTAAGCACCTGCTTTCGGCTCAGGTCATCATCTCAGGGTCCTGGGATCGAGCCCCGTGTTGGGCTCTCTGCTCATTGGGGAGTCTGCTGTCCCTCTCCCTCTGCCCCTCCCCCAACTCATGCATGCTCTAACAAAATCTTAAAAAAAAAAAAATTAGTATATCACACCATTTTAACCAACAATGTATCTGGCTATGCTTATTTTATAGATCCAACTGCAAACAGCTCAGTCTCATGGAACTACCTGGGTGCGTCACTTCACTGTGATCTTCTTCCGAAGGCAAAATAACAGCAAACCTCTACGTGTCAGGGAGTGTTGCACTCGAGAGCAGCCGAGCTTAGAGGTCTGAGTGCACAGGTATACAGGCCGGGGCAGCTCTTGCTGGTTAGGGGCTTCCCACTGGGGAGCGTCCTGCTCACCAGGAGACAGAGCACATGGGCCTGGAGAACATCTGCTCTGCGGCTGGTAGTGTCAGCCGAGGAACGTGGCTCCACCTGAGCAAGGACACCGGGGGGCGGGACTCAACCCGTCAAGCTCACCGACACGTGAAGGATACAACGTGCAAAACACAGTAGTGAACCCCTGGGGGCGGTGCCCAAGGACCAGGGAGCAAAGGCTGCAAACCACTCGGAGATTCACCTCTTTGGAGAGCAAAAGTGCCACTATTTTACCGGCCTGCTGGGAAAGCTCCCTCTTTCTGTGAAGGCTGAGAGCAAAGGACATTCTGCTTGAAGGTACAGCCACGTGACAGGAACCAGCGACTGCGATCCCTCAGGAGGAGCCAGGGCCTGTGGAAGCGGCCACATCACACCCACGGGACAGGGTTTGCTCTCATCATACAAGTGACAACAAAGCTACGAGGCCCCCTTTGCTCCTCTGTGAGGAGGGCATGCTCGCTGCAGGTGCATGAGGACTGGCTCGGGTACGCCTCCCCGGCCCAGGAAGAAAGGTCTGTTTGGCAACTATTTACAAAGACGCACACAGGGTTAGGGGAAACCACGCCAGGGCGTGAGGTACCACGGAGCTAGCAACCCCCTTTCCAGCCGCAGTTTTCTCTGTTTTCTGACGTAGTACTGTCCATCTCCATGCACACAATGTGGACAAACGTTAAAGACGGAGGGCCTCGACCACACTCTTGGTCGGTGCCAAGTGCCCTTCTCCTGGCTGACACCGCCCGGGCCCGATGCACTTGGCTCCCGTTAGCCATCCTGTGCTCCCCGAGGGGTTTCTGGCTAACAGCTGCCTGCTCCCCTCAGGTCGCGACCCCTGAATCCCCACGAGGCAATGGCAGGACCATAGCACTTGAAGATGCAGTCACAAGGGGGTGTCCTGCGGCTCAGAGGACAGTTAGGGAGGGGAGGTTTGGGATCATCGCCCCTCAGGGCCCGTGGGCGTGGTGGCAGCTCAGGCAGGCCCCTGCGGCTAGGAGCAGCTCCTTCGAACCCGGCTCCCTAGCAGAGGCTCCTGTACCCAAAGGCTTAGACCCCAGAAGACCACGGTGACCTCGTCGCCCGTCTCCCCCAAGTACCAGGAAGGGCCAGAAATGACCAGTCCGGGCATCACTTTGGGTTACTCTGGTCTCTCCACAAACTTCTGGGCAGACATGGGTGCCAGGGTGATACTCGGGGAAGCACCTGAGCCCAGGGTCAGGCCGACCTGGATAACCTGGATGGAAGCCCAGCGGCAGGCACACCCCTCGGGCTGGTTTACGAGTCACATCCAGCTTCTGCTGGCTCGGGGCGGGGGCGGGGTGGGGGGGGACGGAGGAGTAGCTGCCTCGTGAGATCATCCTGTAAAACGCACGCACAGCGTAGGCACCTAATGATTGGTAGTCGTAAGGATCATTCCCGATGTAATACGAACTTGAATATCTGTTTGGCAGCTACAAAGTCAAACAAGGACCTGAAGATAGAGATTTCTCTCGCTCATATGATGTGCATAAACAGCACAGGCTGATAAGATACTGGGCTGCTGCTTCTTGCTTTCCGATCTCCAACATGCGCTTCTATTTTCGCTCCCACACCATGTCTGGGCTCCAGGCAGCAGCAAAGGAAGACACAGATAAGAGGGCACTGCTTTTGTGGGTTTTTTTCAGATTTTAAGGCAAGACCCCCAAGTATTAGGTTGATGATTACAGCATTACTGTTAAATTTTTTTTTTTTAATCTTACAACTAAAGAAATGGACACTTTCATAGGAATGATTTCTGTCTCCGTCCAGATCGCTATGCCCGAGTACCACAGGTTGGGTGGTTTAAATCACATATGCTATTTCTCACAGTTCTGGAGCCTGGGCAGTCCAAGATCAGGGGCCAGCAGACCCATAAGTGTCTGAGGACAGCCTGCTTCCTGGCCTACGGACAGCTGTCTTCTCATGGTGTCCTCACACGGCAGAAAGAACTTTCTGGCCCCTTTCCCGTGGGCATGAATCCCATTCCTGGAGGCTCCACTCTCATGACCTAATCAATTACCTCCCCCAAGAGCCCACCTCCTAATAGCATTGCATTGGGGATGCAGTACAACAATATGAATTCAGAGGGGGGACCCCAGTCATTCGGTCCATTGTAACTTTCAATCAACATAAGTGTTAACAGATTCTTTCTTCCTCAAAGGGGGATAAAGTACAAGAAAGGGAAACATGAACACGTCTGAGATGATGAGACATGAGCTCAGGATGGAAAGAATGATCCTACGGGAGGATGTATGAAGATGGAGAGGTTATCTGTCTCCTTTAATAATTAGGACCTGCCTTGTTGTCACGCATGTGTGTTCACAGGCTTGGGATGGCTTACATCCTACACAACTCCTGTATGGCTGACATCTTCGACAACTCCAGCTAGGTATCCACTTCCATAATGCTACTGCCTCGAAGCTGACCTGTCTCTTCCTGAGCAAAACATTCTATCCGCTACCACGCACCCCGCCCGCCCCCACCAGTCCTCCCAAATCTTCAATCCTGTCCCTCCATTGTACAAAAGCTTTTCAGAAACCCTTCAAAATAGAATCTAAACCAAAGACATTCAAAGCTATGCCACAATTTGGCCTTGAGCAGAGGTCTACAGAAAGCAGCTGAATAAGTTTTAATGATCGTACTAGGGGAAAATTCTCACCTAAATATTTACTGAGTTGGAGGCGGGGGTGGGGTTGAGGGGTGGGGGCAGGCCTAGCCGCTGACAGGTCCAGGACATAGGAAAGCAGTTCAAGGCGCCAGCAATAGGGGACTGGTGGGAGGGAAGGGACAGGATGTAGGTTTCATCAATAGCACTCCCGAAGACCAGCAGCTGTGGGAAGAACAGAGGGGAGATCAGGAGGGAGGGTGATCCTGGAACACTGTCAAGTGAGGGATGAGGTGACAGAAGGCTGAGCAGCTGTTTCCAAGGCTGTTATTTGGTGGGTGAGATAGAGCAGGAGAGGAGGTAAGAAACGGATCAATACTCCAAGAGAGCAGGTCTACTGAGCCAGGAAAATGTTGGCTCCATCAGCCATAATGAGAAGGTTGGCAGGATGCTCGTTTGGAGATAACAAATTCAAGAGTGAAATCTGCTCAACATTCAAAAGGATGGGAGAAGAAAGCGGCAAGGCCTTTAGCCGCGGCAGTGGGGATGCCCTTCATTCGCACAGACTAGTAAGGGCACTAACGCAGCCATAAGCAAACCAGAACTTGGGGCCAAGAGCTCTAAACTGCTATTGTGTACAGAAACAGAAAGGGAATATAAAATATAGCAAAGAGATGGTTGGAGCAGCTGTCTGGAAAGTCCGAGTAGCCACAGGAGACTCTAAGTCAACAGAAAAAAAAAAAAAAAGACGTCAAGAGAAGGAGGATTCTGGTCTGCAGGGTGGTGGTTGGAGACCTACAGCAAAGCTTCCCTGCAGTAACGGCCTCCAACAAGCCTCCCATTCCTCTGCAGGGGCCACCTCCCTCTGATCTGGGCTGGCCCGGTCCTTGGTTTGATGAAGAGTATACGGAGACTTCCGGGGAAGATGGCAGAGGAGGAAGACCAGGCTCACCTCGTCCCACAGGGACCGCTGGTAGCATCACAACAGTGGAAATGGCCCAGAAAATGACTTGGAGACTGGCAGATCAGACTCCACGACCAAATGTAGAGCAGAGGCCACATGGAAGAGGGTAGGAAGGGAGGAGACAGCTGGGAGCTACATGGACCTGCTGGTGCAAAGAAGGGAGAGCAGCAGACCCCCACACTGGAGAGCCCATGCAGGGACGGTGAACCCCATCACATTTGGTTTTGAAAGCCAGAGGGGCCAACTTCGGGAGTTCTTACAATCAGCAGGACTTAAAACCTGGAATTTTAAAAATCAGCGGGCTCGGCTCTGGGAGAGCCAGGAGGGCAAGAGGAAACTGAGTCCTTGCCCATAAAGAGATAGTGTAACGGCCCGTGCAGACACAGCACAGAAGGAGCAGTATGAAAAACTCTGGAAGCATCCAGGAGGGACAAGTTGTTGGGAGATTCCTGCAGGAACAAAGGAATTAGCAGGCGCCATGTCCCTCCCCGACTCCCCAGCATAAACGCACAGCACCCACATACACGACTCAACTTATTCCTCATCTCCTGCCCCCTCCAATACCTCTTGGCCAGAGCCCTTATGTTTAGTGCAGCATTATTTACAGTGTAAATAGCCATATTACGGGAGTAGCCCAAGTGTCCAATAGATGAATGGATAAAGAACAAGTGGTATACACATACACACAATAGAATCATTTAGCCTAAAAAAATGAAAGCTTGCCATTTGCAAGGACAACAAATATAATGCTAAGTGAAATAACTCAATCAGAGAAACACAAATACCATATGATTTCACTCATGTGGAATTTAAGAAAAACAAATTTAAAAAAACCCAAAAAAGAGACTCTTAACTATACAGAAATTGATGCTTACCCGGGTGGGGGATGGGTGAAATAGGTGAAGGGGATGAAGAGCTCACTTATTATGATGAGCACTGAGTAATGAGTTGCTGAATCACTCTTTGTACACCTGAACATCGTATAACACTGTAGGTTAACTATAGAATTTAATACAAAAAATAGACAACACACCAGGCTATGGCAACAGTGACCTACACTACTTCCGGTCTTAGTAATTTAGACCTGAAAAGCTCACCTCCAACAGTTTTCATCCTCGTACCTCTGGGAAAGGAAGCCCTACCTAGACTCCTGATAAAGGCCCAGGTAGAGATGTCACTTGGAGAGGAGAGGCATTCCCACTGGCAGCCAGCACAAGGCTGGGACCACCATGGTTCCTCCAGCCCCCGCTGAGTCTCCCCAGCCAACACCATATGGAGAAGATCCGAACCGCTGAGCCCTGCCCAAAATGCAAACCCAGGGAAAATCACTGTTTCAGGTCACAGAGATCTGAGGCGGTTTGTTACGTGGCAGTAAAGGACTGAGAACAAAATCCTGTTGAAATTAAGGAATGAATAATCAAAATTGGAAACACTACTCCACCACAGCTCCATCACTTCTAAGCTCCAGGACTCTGTGCAAGCTGCTTGAGAGACCTAAGCCTTATCTCATCTGCAAAGTTAAGAACAAAAATTGTTAGGTCAATATTTCTGAACATAACCAAAATTCATGTTAAGTGTGTATTTGGCAATGTCCAGAAAAATTAAACACAATCTCTTCGGTTACACAATATTCGCATTCTTCTAAGAAATCTTGTCTAATCAACAATTGTGTTATAAAAATGACTGTTCCCATAGGGAAAAGGGGTTTAGGATCTCCAAAGGTTCAGATTTACAATAAGTTATTTTCTGTAAGAATGTAATAAATAACAATAGTTTATGGCTCTAAAACCTAAACCTCCCTGAGCAAATCCAACATTTAATCATATCCAGGTTCTGCTCAAAAGGCCTTTCACGTACTATCTCCACCAAGACTGTCAGTCACACTTCCCTGTACATGTTCCTATCTGTGTCACCTGTGGCCTTTCATAAAGCACAAGATGGAAAGAGAGTTAATACAGCCACCACCCCCACCCCCCGTTAAATCACCACTTGGATAAGAATGTTGAAGGAAAGAACCCAGAGCCGGCCAGCTGAGCAAATCAAGTGTCACCAACTTTGGCTGCCAGGAACACCCAGTTTACAGTCAGAAAAGTTCCATTATAGCCTGGGTAGCAAACGGAGTTCTAGGATCTGCTGCATTAGATCGCATTTTGGTGTTATAGCCGTGCCTGCGGGAGGACAGTCTGTCCTGTAGCCCACCCGTGAGGCAGTAAAATCCGTTAACTCCGCTTACCTTTTATAATAACGACTGCTATGTTCAATGGCTAGTTGACTGAGCTATTTATGGAGAAAACAAAGCCGTATTAACTAAAATCGACAGCAACTTCACCTGCGCCCCCCCCATGCACGCAGGATTATGGAACCATGAAAGCATGTGCTCCTCACAGCACAGTTTTGCTCCGAGCAGCCTAAGTGGACAGCTCCCCCATTACAAGACTTGCTTTACTCTTCCACCAAGCTAAGGAAAATAACATCCTATCTTATATTTCCATTTTCTTCTCTAGAATCTTAGTGACTGTGTGAACACATACAGCACTGAAAAGCCCCACCGCATCCAGGAGATAAAGAGAAAACCGGTCCATCTAGAGTAGAAGACACCATGGCACGTGTGAAGACAGAAAAGGTTCACGACATCCTCGGAATATGGTCTTGGAGACCAGCAGTGTTTAAGCCAGAAGATGCTGCTAGAGGGGAAGTGTACATCAGACCTACAGATGGGATAGAAGGAAAGGACAGAAAAGCCTGGGAGGAAAGCAACAGGATTTCTAAGATGTTTAAACAGGAGCCAGTAAGAGAAATCACGTCATCGTAAGTAAAAGCCAGCAGCATCTGCTTAGGACAAAGAGGATGTTACAAATAGTAAAAGCCAAGAAATGTACCCCCCTGTCGGCACCCACGGCGGTCATCTCCGGAAGCAGGCAGCCGCATACAGCACAGCGGCCGCGAGAATCCGCACACGGCACAGGCTGCAGTCGGCATACTGCACGTATAGCCTGGACATCGTCACAGGGACCCTTCCGTGGGTCTTAACCAGAATGGACCGGGCAGGACAGCAGCAATCTACACTTGAAGGTCATGGTAAGAGTTATTCCTGTGAAACTGACCACATCCATTATAGGGACGATTTCATCGCATTACATGCTGTTCTTTTTACAGTGGCCCTCGGGCGAAATTTCTTTTTGGTCTCGATATGAAGAACAGTTAGTTGTAGTTCTCCTGGGCATTGTTCAGTTTTTACCATACAGACTTGTGTAGCGTTTTCTCATGGGCTACTGGAGAGCACAGAGCCAACTGACCCAGCCATAGTAAGTCTGTCTTTGTGGTATACACTCTTACCCTCAATTCTGGCTCCATTTCTTAAGCCCCAGCTTTTTTTTTTTCTTTTTGTCTTTTTAATTTATGCTATCTTCTCATATTTTATGTATTATAAACGGCCCTACATATCTGGAATAGATCCAAGTACAAGTTTAAATCCACAGAGTGTAAACATGGCTCCGTTTCAGGGGATGATCTTACCGCAGAGTGACCATGTGTGTTCATTCACCTTTCCCCAAACATGCACTCTCCGTGGAGAATGGGCGGGGCATGGTGCTAGGCACAGGGGATTCAGAAATCAGACAGACATAGCCCTGCCTTTACATCTGGTCAGAAAGAGACAAGATAAGCTACGAACTGCTTTAAGTACGTAACAGAATAAAACAAGGACCTGATAAAGAGAACCGAACGGACTGGGAATAGACCACGGTAACACTGTAAATTCTGAAGGATTGGGAGCTGGGGTTGGGGAGGGTGGGGGTTGTTTTTAAGTGGGGGAAGACCTTTTATCCAGACAAATGGAAGAGAATGGGCAATGGCTTGAGACAAGGAAGAGTCTGCCATTTAAAGAAATGAGAGAGAGCTGAACTGAGGAAAGAGCATAGGATGAAGGTAGACAGGCAGAGGTCAGATCACTGAGGCCTCTCAGGCAGGGGACGGAGTACAGATTTTGTTTCCAGGGCAACAGGAAACCACTGAAGGATTTCTGGGTCAGGATCTCACTTTCCACCGCAAGGGAATGAACTTCGAGAGGCAGGGCAGAAGCAAAGACAACAGCTGCAACAGTCTGGACCAAAGGTATGGGTGGCCCGGACTAGGTGGGTGGCAGTAAGGAGCCCAAGTTTGGATATATTTGATGAAATACTGGATCCAGGGGATATGTGAAAAGGTAGGATCTAAAATTGCTTCTGGATCTGTCTAGAGCAACTCATCACGTATTAGTGGAACGAGTGAGGGCAAGAGGCTTTGTATTGTGAGTGGGGAGTAGAAATTACCATCTCTATTTGGATGTATCATCTTAAATGTCTTAAAGACATCCAGTGGAATTCAAGTGGACAACCGGATATGTGAATTGCTGAAACTCAAAAAATATATATCCCTCCCAAGACCCTGTCCCAGGAAAGTACTAGACTGTACGTACCACCAAAACAGAGTAAATCAGAAAAGGGGGGAAATATGGGATCCAGAAAATCCAGAATCTGACACCAGGAAGATTTCCCAGGCTGACAGTAAGGGAGATCCCAAGGCCACAGCTGGGTTAGCGAGAAGCCAGTTCAGACCAGGGCAGGCCTCAAGTTCTGGAAGGAATTTCTCCAAGAAGTTCAAAATGACAGAACACTTAAGTTTAAATATGCTGAGAGGAATTTTATACAAACAAGGGTGATGTGGGGGGTTGGATTCAAAGATTTTTTTTTTAAGGCAAAAAAAATTATGAGCTACAGGAAAGGCAAAATAAAGGAAAAGCACTGAGCGCTCAGCAGGGCTCAGAGATCGATAGTATTTCCACAATCATCCCACAGACAATGAAAACGGTCTATCCCAAACCGTAAGTACACTGGAGGCAGAGACAGGCAGTGTGTGGACGGTGGCTTAGGACAGCAGAATGCTCTCCTCCCACAGGAGGAATTCAAGAGACAACACCAAAAATTGGTGGTGGGGGGGTGTAATATAAGTTACTTAGAGCTACAGATGTAAAAAATCAAAAAAACAAGTTTTAAATATTGGAACATCATTGCTGGGGTGGGATAGGAGGGCCTGGGAAGGGATGAGGGTCTGCTGTTTGTCTTCTCAGCTGTGGAGTCACTGGACTCTAAGCTAATTTAGATAACATTTAAACCTATGGTAAGACGTTAACTAGAAAAGTACCACTGATTTCACTTTACTATGTAACCCTGGAAATGCACACGAATAGGGCATCAGACCATTAAAAACAGGACTACAGTTAGGGCTACCTTCACTTCAGAATATCTACGCTGCTTTCTGATAATAGTGAGGCTAATGCATTTATTGTTAATATAATTTTGCTACCAAGAAATAGTCGAAAGAAAGTCTTGTTCACTTAGCTTAAAAAAGATCCTAAATAGGGGCACCTGGGTGGCTCAGTCAGTTAGGCGTCTGCCTTCAGCTCAGGTCATGATCCCGGGGTCCTGGGATCGAGCCCTACATGAGCTCCCTGTTGGGCAGGGTGCCTGCTTCTCCCTCTGCCTGCTGCTCCCCCTGCCTATGCACACACACTCTACTAAAATCTTAAAAAAGAGATCCTAAATACAATAAAACAAATACAAGTACAAAAATAAATGAAATATTAGCATTCCTTTTGAAACTACATTTTCATCTGCTAAGAACACACTCCATTCATCGTATGGTATTATCTTGGTGGTCAAACCCATGGAAATGCCTTTGAGAAAAAATGATCTTTTTCTTATGAGATGTAAGTAACTGTCCCTGGTCCACTGCCTCATACAGAGCTCTGCTCCGCTCCACGCGGGCATCCCAGGTACAGTACTCAACTTCCCCCTCTAGAAAAATTCTCAGAATTAAGCACACCTGTGAAAATAGGAGATCACACATTAGCGATGGAAGTACCACTCATCCACGATTTCATTCAAGGGAAATAACTCCACAAAACCAACCTCCATTTTCTTTGGGGGGAAAATGGTTAAAAACATGCATACTGGGTTTTGGTTTTGTTTTGGTTTTTTGGTGTGATGACATTTTGATACTACATGAAGACTGCACTTCTCAGAGACGAATACTGAAATATATGACAGTAAAAGGACGTGCCTGGGATTTGCTTTAAAATACCCTAGCAAAGAAAAAAGGGAAAGACAGAGCAAATGGTGAGGAACCTTGATAATCACGGATGCTGGTAGTGAGCCTACGGGACTCGATTTTCCCACTATAGATTTCATATTTTCATAATTAAAAAAATGCACCCCGAGGGAAAATACAGTCAGTTTTTCACTTTCAAAAAAGAGGTGAATTTGTACTTTTTCCTCTTCATGTTTATGACGCAAGTATACTGAAAAGCCAAGGCTGCAGTTGAAGGCCGTCCGATCACACCCGCAGCCTGGTAGAAGTGCTCTCAGAGCTCAGAGGGAACCTGGGTTGAGATGCAGACCAAGCAGGGTAGAGTATGAGAGATGAACAGAATCAAGCTTCAAGTTAATGAGGAGCCTGTCGATGTAATGACAAACTCTAGTGGCCTACCATCTTGTTAAAGCAGGACTGCTAACCATGGAAAAAGGATGTTGAGAGAATTATCTGCTCTAGGTATTTGGGGGGGGTCCTTTTTTTATTTAAATTCAATTAACATCATGTATTAGTTTCAGAAGTAGAGTTCAGTGATTCATCAGTTGCCTATAACACCCATATTATATCAAGTGCCCTCCTTAATGCCCATCACCCAGCTACCTCATCCCCCCACCCTTCTCCCCTCCAGCAACCCTCAGTTTGTTTCCTACAGTTGAGAGTCTCTTTTGGTTTGTCTCCCTCTCTGATTTCATCTTTTTCCCCGGGTTTGTTTCTTTTACCAACCAGAATCACGCTGTATTATTCTTTGATGTGCTTGTTGGAGATGTTCTCAGCCTCACACACTCCTTTTATCCATTATGTATTCCACATAGTGTCTCTGTTCATATTGCTTTATTCTATTATGCTCACTTTTATGCACAAACCTGAGCACAGGGGCTGGAATTTGAGGGGAAGTGTGTCAGTTTGGGCCCTTGTCAATCTGAGGAGGAGGTGTGTTGACTTGGCATTGACCAAATAGCAGGCCGTGCACACTGACTTGGGCAGGAGGGCAGCTGGACTGTGAATTTGGGACCCACAGGCCAATGGCATCATGACAGGGACGTGGCTGGTTTTGCTTTTAACTTCTGTTTTTCTGGGAAACTCTCTCCTTCTATTCTAAATGAAAGCCTTGCTGGATAGAGTATTCTTGGCTGTAGATTTTTTTTCTTTTAGCACTTGGAATTTATCATGCCACTCCCTTCTGGCCTGCATAGTTTCTGCTGAAAAACCCACTGCTAGCCGTCTGGGGTTTCCCTTGTATGTCACTGCTTTCCTTTTTCTTGCTGTTTTTAAAATTCTCTCTTTATCACTACTTTTGGCCATCTTACTGTCTAGATATACCCAAAGGATATAGTGATCCAAAAGGGCACCTGCACCCCAATGTTTATAGTAGCAATGTCCACAATAGCCAAAATATGGGAAGAGCCCAGATGTTCATTGGCAGATGGATAAAGATGTGGTGTATATATATATACAATGGAATAGTACTCAGCCATCAAAAAAATGAAATCTTACCACTTGCAATGAAATGGATGGAACTAGAGGGCATTATGTGAAGTGAAATAATTCAGAGAAAGAGTTATAGGATTTCATGCATATGTGGAATTTAAGAACCAAATCCGAGGATCCTAGGGGAAGGGAGGGAAAAAGACGAAACCAGAGAGGGAGACAAACCATAAGAGACTCTTAACTGTAGGAAACAAACAGGGTTGCTGGAGGGGAGGTTGAGGGTGGGGGCGGGGGGAGTAACTGGGTGATGAGCATTAAGGCAGGCATGTGATGTGACAAGCACTGGGTGTTATTTGCAACTGATGACTCCCTGAACTCTACATCTGAAAACAGTATTACACTATAGGTTAATTTAAATTTTTAAAAGGTAGAAAAAAATTATCTGGTAATTCAAGAGAAGCCTCCTACTCTTATGTGGGTAATTTGGCTGAAAACGAAGTTCTTGGTTCATCCCTTATTTCACCACGTCCCTCCCGCTCTTGGCAGCTCTAAACAGAGCCAAATATGGAACCAGAAGCAGGGCTGCAGCAGGCCAAATAGCACTCGAAGTCCTCACAAGGGCCCTTAGATAAATAAACTCAGAAGGACACACAGTGAAATGTAAATTTGCAATAAAAGTTTTTGTAAATCTAAGACACAAGGATTAAGCCCAGTATGTTAGGATAAAAGAGGTGAAGGAAATTTTATGAGAAAGCCTTCTCATCTGAGGTCATTGTTCCTTCCCCCTTTATCAGCATGAGTCACCCCCAAATGGGACAATCTCTCCTTTCTCGAGGTCGCCATGGAAGTCGCCACGGAAGTCACCATGGAAGTACAGCTCCTTCCTACGTGAGGAAACACATACTCCTTAGCTTAGTCTGGGGGACAGCATGTCTTGAAGGCCAGCGGACAGGAGCCAGCCGGTGGCGCAGGGTGTGAGGGGTGGGGGTGGCCTTGCCACTTGTGCGAGGTAAGGTGGGCTCCCGTGCTCACGTGGCGCATGCTTGAGCAAAGAGGAGCTTTTTGTTTTGTTTTTAATGCTCCCTTTCAAGAGTATATATACCTGGGGAGTAAACAGACCTTCTCTTTAATAATGGGGTAAGAAAAACTACCCAAGGCATGCACTCCACAGCTCAAGGGTGACTGTTTATAAAGCTGATTAGAGAGAATTATCCAGAACACCCCACAGTATCTTCAGTTTAGATGTTCTTTATGTCAAGCAAATCCCCTGGGCTGAAAACTAAGCCCATTTCCGTCTGTTCTGCTCTCTGTGAACGAGTCATCAGTCAGACTGCCCAGACCTAGAAGGAACGCAATCAAAGCCCCGACCTCCTGCGGCCAAGGATCAGGGAGCACCAGAGGGCTGTGGGGACCAGCACCCGTACGCTCGGTTAGAAGGGCAGTGACAGGTCGTAGAGGTCTTGCTGTTCCAGGCCAAAGTGCAATCCGGTGTCACTAGGTTGGGTTTCTTCTGATTTAGATAAAACTTTATCTATTTGAAATTTGCATCTCCAGTTTAAAACCTGAACCCGTCAAAGCATCAGGAAGGCGTGCTTAGCATCTGCTGCCTTAGAAGACGTGCTCCCCGGGGAAGAGTTACATTAAGGCGTCTCCATACAATGGACTAGTGCCCTAGGTGATAAGTGTTCCTTACCTATGATGTGAAAAAAGCAATTGCAGACCAAACCCATTTCTGTGCGTAGCAACTATAAATATCCCATTCTACAGGCATAGAAAAGAGCAAGAAAACCACACGCTAGTCCCTTGGCAGCCGTTACCCTGGAGAGGGGAATTACAGGACCCCAGTTCTAAGTCCTGCATCACTATGATGTAAATGTGCAAAGAGCGAGTGTTGCGATCATTCAAAAAAAGATTACCTTTTGTGATGTCCCCTTCCCTGCAGGAACTTCAAAGCATGATTCCCCTTCCCGTACTTTAAAAGAAAAGCAGCGCCTTCTCCTCATCATTATGGTAATTTCCTTTTGTAAAGTCCCCAGAAGTGTGGATGAAACCCTGTTCTCTTCGGGGCACAGCGTGTTCAGTGTGGCCCCTGCAGCACCGGGGGCTGCACAGGACGGCATACATCACGTCAAAGATACACGTACGAGCACACACCGAACAGGTCAGGACAACCCAATAGTCAAGGTGTATATAAGTGAACGGGTAAGCAGACACCCAAGGAGGATACCAGTCATTTTAAAGGACGGACAGGGGAAATGAGGTTTTTATAAACAGCCAAGAAAGGATTCACCGACGAGGCAGGACTTGGTGGGGCAGCCTGCACAGAGCTCGGTGGCTAAGAGCCACAGGGTTGGGGGCGGGGTCTACATGAGAGATGCACGCAGGCCCCCTCCCTGCTCCCACGACCCAGAAGTGGCTCCAGGTGTGCGAAGACGGCCTCCTCCTGCCCTAGGACAGCAGGTGGCAGCCGGACTGCCAGAGCCCCCTGCGCTAGGCATCTCCAGCCTTGAGCAGCCTTTGTTACTGACCTCGACGTGCCCTCCACAAATCACTTTCATCTGTGCTGCAACCTGAAAATGTGGTTCCCAGACACTAGGGGTCTCTGGGAAAGGACTTGAAGATGGTGGGGTGACAGAGGCGCTGGGGCACTTGTTAGGATCATTTTGTGCCTTTTACTTGAGGTTTTAAGTATCCGTTTCTGTTCCATCCTAATAGGGTGCCACACATTATGCTGTCAAACTCTGAAAGCAGATTTCAAATGCAGAGGTCGCTTATGAACCACTCCGTCTTAACAGCCTCCAATTCAAAGAAATCCCTCTGTAAAGAACCTCGGGAGCATATCCGTCCATGTAACGCAATTGCCCTTCCTCGCTCAGTTTAATGTCTATTTCTATGATACAATCCACATAAGTGCTGTTTCTCCAAAAAGCAACCCATGCACATACCTATGCATTCTATCTGGACACACTCGGGGATTGCCTGGTTTAAGGCCATATGGTAAATACGGGGCTCAGGTGATAACCACGCAGGCAAACTAGAGCGTATTACCTCGTTAATTACAAACCTGCGACAAGCTCCGTGTTTGCTAGGGATTGAGACGTTCTTTGAGTTATCAGAGGAGAGAACTGCAGAGACCTCTAAAGCTGGAATGGGAAGAGACTCCGCCAGCACACACATTGCCTGTCACACTATGCAGGGGGAAAAAGCCATTTGCGTTTGATGCTCGCAAGGAAAGAAAAACACAGCTTGACACTGAAAAGCTTTCATTTATAATACACTGAGCCATGTTTATATCTTGGGAGAAGGTTCATGCGGCGCGGCAACAAAGCAAAATATTTTGGGAAAAAAGAAAAAATGCACCAAGGGTCACTAAGTAGCTCCAGACATCAAGCGGAGCGCCTGCCATAGGAAATGAAAAGTGACGGAATCTGCACGTGGGACTTCGCGCTGCTCAGCTTGTGAAACACGGAAGAACCCACGAGGCCCAGTCCACCCATCCTGAACCCCCCCCCTCCGCCCACACCATCACTCCCGACTGCCCTGGAACCATCCACACAGAGCGGAGGGAGATGCCAAGACTAAGACCTAACAGACAAGGGATGGAGACACCAGGCTGATGGACGGTTCACCGACACAAACCTCAACTAGAAGCTTCCCTGTTGAGGGGCATGAGGACCCAGGCTTAGCGACCACAGAAGCAAGCAACCACTTGTTCCCTAGGCAAAGAGCCAGGCTGCTCAGCCCCGTTTTGCCCTTCGCGCCAAGGTTTTCAGCCTTGGGTGCAAGGTGGAATCATGTGTGCAGCTTTAAAGATTCCTGGTACCGGGTGCCCACCTCCAGAGTTTGACGTAACTGGTCTAGTGTGCTATGGGGACACTAGGTTTGTTTTCTTTAAACACATGCACCCCAATGTTTATAGCAGCAATGTCCACAGCCAAACAATGGAAAGAGCACAGATGTTCATGGACAGAGGACTGGATAAAGATGATGTGGTGTGTGTATACAAACACACACACACACAGGAATATTACTCAGCCATCAGAAAGAATGAAATCTTGCCATCTGCAGTGATGTGGATGGAACTGGAGGGTATTCCGCTAGGCAAAATAAGTCAGAAAAACCAGTATCATAGGATTTCACTCACGTGTGGAATTTAAACAAAACAGATGAACACAGGGGAAGGGAAGGAAAAAGATGAAAACAGAGAGGGAGGCAAACCATAAGAGACTCCTAACTCTAAGGAAACAAACCGGGTTGCTGGAGGGAATGTGGGTGGGAGGGATGGGGCAAGTGGGGGATGGGCATTAAGGAGGGCATTTGTTGTGATGAGCACAGGGTGTTATATGCAACTGATGAATCACTAAACTCTAGCCCTGAAAAATAGTACAGCTGTTAAATTGAACTTAAAAATTACAAAAACTTCCTAGCGGAGTCCGACGTGCGGTCCAAACCACGCATCACAGCCCAGGGCTCCACACAGCGAGCAAACGAGCAAACGGGGAGTGCTGCGAGTGAGCGGGACCGTGCTCCTTCACGTGCACGGGACGTACCTAGGGACGGGGTCCAATAGCAGCTTCTGCTTCCGAAGATCTGGAGCGGGGCCTCAGCGTCTGTGTTCCTAACGGGCGTCTCGAGGTAAGGGCTAGAACGGCCTGTGGCCCCGTCACACATCCCGGAGGGGTTCCACAGACGACAGCACGGTTTATGCTTCTTTCGGTGGTTTAACCCTTTCTCTCCTTCCGTGGCACTGCTACAGGCACTTTAGTTTCATTGGCTCCCTCAGGATCACCCTGGCGGACAGGGGAACCCACGGGAAGTACGGGGTCTATAAAACCTCCCCTTTCCGTGGCCCAGTGTGTGCTGGGTTTTACTGGGGAGGGGAGGGGAGGATATGGGCTGAACGGTGAGCTCCCGAAGTCAAAGGCCTAACCCCAGTACCTCCTAATGTGACTGGATGTAGAGACAGGAGCCCTGAAGAGGTCACGGAGTTAAAATGAGGTCCTGAGAATGGGCCCGAACCCAATAGGAAGTGCGGCCCTTGCAAGAGAAGATCAGACACAGAGGTACAGAGGGAAGACCCGGGGAAGACACAGGCAGGAGACCGCTGTCCGGAAGCCCAGGACACCCAATGGAAGGGGTCAACCCTTCCAACAGCTTCACCTCAGACTTCTGGCCTCCGGGAACTGAGGAAATAGCTTAAGCCACCCTATGCTGTTTAGGTAGTCCTAGCAAACGGGGGAAACGGGGGGACAGAGGGAGAGAGAGAAAGAGAGAGACTCTCTCAAGCCAACTCCGAGCTGAGCACAGAGACGGACTTGGGGCTCAATCCCCTGACCCTGAGATCATGACTTAAACCTGAAACCAAGAGTCAGACACTTAACCAACTGAGCCACCCAGGTGCCCCTGTGTGTCTACTTTTGAACCCTGGCTCTGCCACACCTGCTCTGAGACCTTGAGTGAGAACTTGCATGAAGACTCCCACACGAGAAAAGTAGCCACCCTGCTTTTCGCTGTGATCTCAGTTTTTGGTATTCAAAACTTGCTCCCCGTCTCCTTTTTCTACTGTGTTCCACATAGAAACCGGTGCCTGGTTAGGTGACCTCCACATAAGCACCGGGTTCTGGCAAAGAACTTCTTTCCCTAAGTCCACCCAGCTAGGCCAGAATGGGCACGAGTCATCACCAGCAAACATATGTAAATCAGTATTAAATTCAATTTTCGCAGAATTCGGAAAAAAAAAAAAAAAAGAAAAAAAGGAATCCTCCAAGTTTTCTCAGAGATAAAATCTCGCTGATGTTGTGTTCTAAGTTCTTCTAACCTTTCAGGGACTGCCAGAACTACATTTCAGTGTTTTGGGAACAACCGTGCTTCCAAGGAACAGTCTTTGTGATCTTGGTGGGCTCCTAGGAAGGCAATATCTGTGTGGCCACGCACATTTTCCACCATAAAAATCATGAGAAATTTCAATATAGAAAAATTCCAAAACGAAACACGGACACATTACCAAGAGCAATGCCAAGTAAAAGCACAGCAAGGGAAGAGCTGGCGGGAAAGCCATGGCGCCCTCTCTGCCCTGGCTTTAGACAGCCTGACCTCCAAGGAAGTAGTGCTGGGCACACAGGAGAGGTCACAAAAGTTGCATCTGTACACTGGTCAACCTAAGCTTAGATGGCCTCTTAACCTCCATTTGGTTGAATCTGTGAAAAACAGCTGCTCCCAAGGTCAGAAGCTCCCACATGGATTTATATGTCTTAATATGAACTTTTTCTCCACCCAACTTCATCTCCATAGGATGTTCCCTGTTCCTTATCAAGTTTTTATACCTTTTTCCTCTTTACCACACCCCATAGCATTTCTCCTCCTAATAGGTCAGGTGGTGTTTCCTCTCTCCAAAATGCCATTGGATTTTGCTCTGGTTCCCTCAAAATATTTGTGCTTTCCTTTACCACTTCCCCCCTCCCCGAGCTCAGTGTCAGAAGGCATCACTGAGAGTTTTCATGAGCTTTATGGAACAAAAGAGCTGCCATTGTTAAGGACACTTGAGATTAAACTCAAAAGCTTAACATTGGACACTGCTTAGAGGAACGGAGAAATGGTAGAATACTCTTCAGCCATAGAAGGAAAAACGTAATGTTGCAATTCTGATTGAAAGGGACTTTGAGGCATGTTCCTCAAACAGGCACCCTGATTTGATTTTTGAATGTGAAGTTTTCCACCGTAGAAATTCAAAACAAATTCATGGAGAGGCAGCTCTGAGTCGACAAAGCATGGAATGATCAATACGCAAGTCCGGAACTAAAGAAGTATGGAATTAGGGGTGGGGGGAGGGTAAGGTCAGCCGAGGCAAACCAGAGTACTCAACCCGCACACGAAGCCTGGTCTTGGGAACATGAAGAAAAGCAGAAGTTAGTACTTAACTACTTGCAAATAGTCCTGTTAGAACACTGACAAGTTACATTCATTTATAGTGCCATTTGGGGAAGAGGATTGTGGTGGGGGGATGGAAATTCCAGCTCAGTAACTGATTCCCCAAGACCAGGAAACCAAGTCACAATCAAAGATGCTCAGGCCAGGAGATCCAAATACAATAAGGCAACATGAAGGCAAGGGCCTAAAGATGAAGCTACGTGCCCCCCAAGTCACCTGCCTGAGAACTTAGATCTGTGGACAAGGTTACATACGGAGAACCCGACTCCTGATCTTTATGTTAAGATGGAGCTCTAGACGGTGGCTCAGTTGGTTAAGTGTCCAACTCTTGATCTCGGCTCGGGTCTTGATCTCAGGGTTGTAAGGTCCAGCCACACACTGGGCATGGAGCCTACCTGGGGCGGGGGGGGGGGGGGGCCGGGGGCACGGTGGCGGGGGAAGATGGCTCTCTAGAAATTGGCAAACTTTCTAGAAACGGCCCGATGGTAAAGATCTGAGGCTTCGGGGGCCAAATGAGGTCTCTCTTGCAGTTTTTGTTTAACAACCCGTTAAAGATGTGAAAAACATTCCTAGATCACGAGTTGTATAAAAACATGCCATGGGCCCTACTTCGTCAATTCCTGCTCTGTACCAAACTCCCAGAGCCAGATCCTAGAGCAGAGGGCCCTCCTGGCCTCCCACCCGTTCTCTACCAGCAGCTGCTGGGCTGACAGCTGCCCCCACCGCTCCCAGAAGATGGAGGCTGGAGGGCTTCACCCCAGCGGGGCAACAGCAGCACATCCCCCAGGCGTAGCCAAGAAAGGAAGGTTGAGAACAGAGATGAAGGCTGCACACAGATGTGATCCACGTTTCTGAAAGCCTAAGGAGCATGAGAAGGTGATCTAGTCCCTTTCTGCTACACTGAACAAGGCAGGGTATCCAAGCTCTCACACCTGCTTCTGACTTGAAGCTAGGTGCGCTGCTTTGCTCAAACGGGATTAAATATGTAGACCTCATACCACCACCCCATCCCCCCACCCAGGTCTCAGGATGGAAACTATCCAGAAGGTTCAGATACAACTACAATGATCTATAATGGATTAGGAGACGGAAGGAATGTGGAGCGGCAGGCCTTCTTACAACAGTCTGCTTAAAGAGACTGTTGGAAAACAGGAGGCTGGCATGAGCAGAGGTGAACTCGGTGTTCCTAGTGGGCCCGTTCTGAGGCTGCCATCCACCTCACAGGGCAAGCAGCCTGGCAATTCACTTCTTTGTAATACTTTCACATTCCAGTAATTCTTGAAAGAGACTTGGGGCACACGCTAATTTCTCGCTGACACTTCTGCAGAACAAAACTTCAGTTAGCACCAGCCCGGGGCTCCCGTGTCCCCGGCCTGGTCGGTTTCTTTTGCTGAAAGGAGACAGCTGGTCCATAAGAAATTTCAAGCTCTTAGGCCCCAAACGGGACTCTAATCGGATGTGTGCCAAAAAGAACTCTTAAAAATGTCCCCAAAAGACAGCTTGGACTCAAAATTCCTTTACTGAAAGATGAATTAAGACCTGTAAGTTCTAGGAGGGCAGAGGTTGGAGTTTTTCTGCCTTTAGCAGATGTACTGTAAGTTCCTAAAACCGTGCTTGGCACATCGTCACCCAAGTATTTGCTGTATAAGTGAACCAAAGTTGTTGGTAAAGTTTAAAACTCAGAAATGGCTTCATGGAAAAGAACCCAGCCTGAAGCTGATGCTACAGTTGTTTGTTTTCAGCCCCAGAGAAAAGCAATACACAGAAGGGGTGGGGGGAGACCTCTGCTCTCTGGATATTCCGCGGTGCGCCAAACGCAGGCAGGCCCCCTCACTCACAAAAGCAGGGAGGGTCCTGCTGAGCAGGGGGTAGGGGGTTTGGAGAAGCTGAACTCACTGACATGTGAACACTGATTGAAATGCAAACTTCCTCCCGAGGAGACAGGGTATTCCAGAATAAAAGAGGGCATTTACTTTCTCCGGGGGCACCCACACAGCTTCACTTAGAAAAGATGAAGTTAATACGGGAAAGTGAGGCATCAATGACTTCGGGGACAATGAGCGAAGCCACTGGACCTACCTCAAAGGACGCTGTAGTGAAAGCACAGCCTTTGTGGGGAATTCAGTTGTTGTTTCCTATCACTTTGTGCTGTTTCTCTGAGAATGAGTGAAAAGTGATACGGAACCCCCGCCCTGGCCAACACCTTCCACCTCCCGCCCCCCTCCAACACCTGTTCTTCAGCTGAAGATAAATGCGGGAGGGGGCGGGAGCCCCTTTAAAACTGCAATCCCCCCACTTCAAAGCCAGGGTCTACAGGGCAATTAACACAGGCAGGAACACCTGTGTCCTCTTCTGGTGCTACGTAAAGTAGCAAGTTCAGGGTATTAGCTGTAACTGCTAGAATCAGCACCTGTGACACGTTAGCAGTTCAAGCAGGTCAAGCCGAGAGCTGAGAAAGACAACGACAGCATCTCAGGGCAGTGCAGGGAACCTGGTTTCCAAAAAGGCCTCTCTCTCAGCTAGAAAAGGAGGTATACTTGGATAGGATAGCAACCGCAGTTCTAGAAAGCCTAAGAGATTGAAGTCAACTTTCATCTACTTGTTACGGGTGTGAACAATGGTGCATAAACACCCTTTTCTGGATGTGGAATGAGTGTGCTTTTTAAAAAATTTCTACCGTACCGTCTAAAACTCTGTCTAGTGAGCACCTACTGTGTGCACTCAACATGCCAGACTCGGGGGGATTCGACAGTGATCATGGGGGGTAAAGCTCATCCAGCACTTTCTACGCGTATCAGCTCTTTTAATCCTTCACCGTAACCCTGTAACTCCTGTACTAATGGGATCTTCATTTTACAGAGGAGACCATTAAGGTAGATTAAGAAACCGTGCAGTCACGAAACACGTTAGTCAAGCTGGGATTCCAACTGGCACAGTTTATCACTGCGCAGGTTTTGACCTCCGAGGCCTCTGTAGGAACTCTGTGACCTACCAGATAGCGCATTCTCCGGTCTTCCCTCCGATGTGGCCTCAGCTAGAGTCCAGTGCTCTCAAGCTGTTAGCACTGTTCTAAGGGACTCTGTTCTCCAAATCCCACGTAAACCCATTTGCCGAAATAGCACAGTAACTTCCAAGTTTTAACAGGATTTGGCAACCCTTATATTATGGAAAAGTGGGAGTTTTTGCATCCCTGGGTCATCATGTCCTGCAGGAACAGGATCCTAAGAACAGTACCTAATGAGATCCAGAGGGACAAATACGGAGGGAAGCTACGGGCCACGGCAGTCCATGAACCACAAGACAGGGCCACAGCCAATGCAATTTAAACACCTAACACACTGGGTTAAAGAATGTATTTTCTCTTGCCCAGAAAGCCATTCCTGGCTGCTTCTAATCTCTTCTCCATCACTGATAGTACAGTATGAACTCCAGGACTTTGAACTGGATCATCTACCCTTGTGTATCGGTTAGTTTCAAAGGCCTTAGTCTAAAAAATCAGGTCTATAAACAGACCAGAAACAGTAACTTATTCTATGTGCATTTTGTAAGGCTGTTTTAAGCTCATAGTAGATGCTCAATAAATCCTTACTGGGTCAGAAAAGTTGAGATGCTTGTTAGATACCGCTTCCCTCAAAAATTGGATTTTCTAGACATTTCCTACACAACGTATTCTTTCATTTTTAAAAAGCCTTTAACAGGTCATTTTACTGATAGACCCAATAAATGAAAGGTAACCGTGAACCTCTTCTTCAAAACTACATGGTCTGGGAGGAAAAAAGTAAACTTGGGGGGGGGGGACTAACAGCCACAAGAGGGTAACACCCTGATCAATGTATATGCTTAGTTTGGCTATAATAGAGTCTTAGATAAATCAGGCCCAACTGTGAAATCTTAACTACTAATAAAGGAGTACACCCTGCGTCAGATTATAACGCTGAGCAGTCCCTGCTCTAAGCTTGTTAAGCGGCCACTGGCATTCACTCAAGTGAGTGTTAAAGTTTGGGCACTCGGCCCAATGCACATTGGGGTAGAGTCTCAAGAGACAGGCCCTGTGATGAAGAAATCCTTCAATACACATATGAACCAATATTGTGTCTGACAGAATAGGAAGCCTCACAGAGCACAAGGATAGTGGTAACTGAAAAACCACTAGTCGTGGTGAGTGTTAGAGTTTTCCATCAAACGGTCTTTTGAATTTACAGCCATCTGAATTTATAGTCTTCCTTAGACCCCAGGATCTTGAAAGTTCTGCCCCCTCTGTAGACGCCTCTGGGATGATGAAAGGGCCTGGGCCCAGACTTTGAAGTCAGACAAACCTGGGTTTGAATCTTGGCTCCCATGTGTATTAGCTTTGTGACCCTGACCAAGTTTACTTAATCCCGGAGCTTCGATTCTTCCCCTGTAAAACTGAAAGAGGGGCGCAAGCTTGGCTTTGAGGATTAGAGATAATGTATGTGAAGGACCTAGAACGGTGCTGAGTACAAAGTCCTCAGGCTGTCATTTCATATACAGAAGGCGAATGTGGAAAGGTGCTTGGGTGAAACCATGGGAAGCGAGTGTACAAAGGCGGTGGGGGAGGAGCCCAGAACAAGGATTCCCTCTCCATAGCATTTACATCTCTATACTTTCAGAAATAACGGACCAGATTAGTACTCCCATGAATGTGGTAGGAGTAAACTCATCCTCCGTGATTTTTTTTTTTTTTTAGGTCCCATAAAATCATTAAGTTCAAAAAGGACTTCTGTGGTTCTCACTTGTGCTAAAAAAAAAAAAAAAAAAAAAAAAAAACTGTTCAAAGGACCAGTGGTAAAACTGGGGCCATCTGTCACCATTCCCTAAGCAGCAGCTCGGCTACTGTACTTAAGCTTAATTAAGGGTCACCCAAGAGTTAAGGAGTCTGATCTCCTAGAAGGCTGGTTCTTTAGTTTTGGGTTGATACGGTAGGAGTAACAACTCGGGCACTTGAAGCCTCTGAATCCCTTGAAGGATTTAAATGGGTTTGCAGTGACCAGAGTGAGGACAGTGGTTTCTGTTTAAGTGCTTAGGCTTTAATGCATGTTGCATTAACACACAGGCTCTGACTCGGGAGGTATGGGATGGGCCTGGAGACTAACAAGCTCTTAGAGGATACTGATGCTGGTTTCCAGATCCCACCTGGAACAGCAAGGGTCTATAGGAGCCGGGACAATGGATTCCCAAACCAAGCACAAGTCCCTCTATTCTTGGGGTTCAAAAGCAAACAGGGGCAGCAACTGCCAACCAACTTTATCTTTAGGAAATTACTGTTATGGGAATAGAATAAAACCAGTGGAGTATACACAGAACTCTGGATATCCGTAAAGGAAGTAACAAAACCAGAAAAAAATATTCACAGAGACCATTTCTCATTTCCCCCAGCTGAAAACCCCCTCCTCCCATTCCACTCACTCCCCAAAACAAAGTTCCTTACTTTCCTGTAAAATCGCCTTTTTGTTAGTTCTCATAAGCTGTTCTTTTGGAGCCCTGTTAATGAGAACCCTTATCAGGACCCTGATCTCGTCTCTTGTTCAGTCTTAGTGTAAAAAGAAAAACCAATTTTTAAAAAACCAGGGAAGAGGAGTAACAGTATAACAGTCAACTTAGAACCCTAATCAAGCACCAGTGGTTTCTGAAAATTGGACATGCATTCTGCAAGTACCATGATTTATGGGCAGTCTGACCTTCAGGAACTGAACAAATGAGTAAACCATCTCAGGGACACTTTCCCTGTTAAGTTAGAGGCTTTGTGCTAAGATGATAGGAAAACAACATGTCCTAACACTGCGGTCATGTGGACGACGCACGGGGCTAGCACCAGGCAAGCGATCCTGGTGCCAGCACCCTCGGGTCATCTCCCCAGCTGGATGACCTTGGTCACCCAGTTAACCTCTTCAAGCCTTTACCTGCAAACTGAACATACTCGCCCCACCCCGCCCCAGCCCATTTGATTGTGTTGGCCACCCAGGTCCTGGAGAACACAACACTTCCCAAGCCCAGGGAGTATTGCCTCACTTAAAGGATGGTGGACATTCCACTGCCCACAACAGATTTTAAAGCACAGTACACGAAGTAACGGATTACTGGTTTTTCTACCAAACTCACCAGCCTTGGAACCACTTCTCTGAATTTTTGAGCATGTGAACTAACATTTCTGCGGCTCCAAAAGCATTGTGTTTGATTCATCTGTTACAACATTATGAAGAGTAAAGCTTTTTTCCAAATTCACTTCTGGGGATTGCTGTGTTCCCTTGTACCACCCAGGATTTATCCTGGCACCCCAGAGAGTAGGACTCTCAAATAGTCTGGCGTGAGCGTGTGATTCCCAGTATCTTGCACGGTACCTTTAAAAAGCAATTCGTGTTTATGGGTTTATGCCTCCCATCCAGTGAAAGCACTGGACCAGAAGCCAAGAACTCCATGGTGCAAACAAATCAGCCCTCACCTCCAAAAGGCTGCAAGCAGGGAACAGTAATTTTTTGTGGAGAATGAGAGCCCCCTGGGAAACACTTTCCAATCTATATAGATTTTCTAGCCCTAGTTAGGAATAATTTTAACAAGCACCCAGGTGATCTGTGGACTGCACTGTAAGCACTCTCCTTGTGGCTCAACAAGCTCGACGCTCTCCCCCCACCCCCGCTCAACACAAGCACGTCCGCAAACCTCCATCCTTTTGCCCACAGAGGCCGTTAGAGTGTTACGCTCTGTCCCGGCAGAAGGTCAAAAGACAGTCAAGGACCAAGTATTTACTTGTCAACTTCGTTTTTGAAACGAAACGCAAACGCAGCCCTCCGTCATTGCTATGGCGCACAGTTTACACCCACAGTCCAATCCACTTTCCTTAGGAACTTTCAGCCTCTTCCTCTCCACCACGCAAAGTATTCCAGGAAGCGGCAAACACCTCAGGGTCCCAGGGTGCAAACTCTACGTGCACACTTGGTTGCCCGTCATTGCTCTGGCCCCAAAACCCCCACCAAGCACGTCCCGGCGCAACTGTGGCCCCCAGTCACCAAGCGCGCCTCCAAACCCCTCCTCCGCCGAGCCGCGTGCCCAGCTAGCCCGGGGGCGCCGTGGCGGACTCGGCAGAGCCCGGAGGCTTACCTGAAACACGTGGTGAGCTCACCCGAAGGCTTCAGGCACGGGTATTTCGTCGTGGCGATCTTGTTTTCCGAGCAGATCTCTCTAGGAAAACAGTTGGAGCAGCCACTTCGCTGACTGTCCAC
Organism: Ursus americanus; assembly: GCF_024610735.1. Classification (NCBI taxonomy): domain Eukaryota; kingdom Metazoa; phylum Chordata; class Mammalia; order Carnivora; family Ursidae; genus Ursus; species Ursus americanus. Next base: position 15,632,474 of record NC_142145.1, on the reverse strand, counting down.
GGGAGAGTGGAGGGCAGGGCGCGCGAGGGTTGCAGGGAACGGCGTCCGGGCGCGCCGAGCAGGCTCTGGTCGCCGAGCGCGGACGCGGAGCGGACTCGGGGGCTGGGCTGGGCCGGGCGGGGGTCCGCCGGCGCGAACGCAGCCCCGGGGTGGCCGTACCAGGGAGCCCCGACCCACTGACGGGGGAGCCCGGGCAGGGCGCGAAGTTTAATGCCGCCCAGGGTAGTGGAGCACCCAGCCCGTGCCAGCGGAGCCAGGGCCTTGGGGGTGGGCGGCGTGCGGGTGCCTGGAGGGCCCGGGGTACCGCCCCCACCCCACGAGCCAGGCGCGCACGCAGCCGGGGCTAGCAGCGCTTACCTGTCGCCGTCCTCGGGCTCCTCTCGGTAACTCCACGTGTGTCCCAGCGCCAGGAGCAGCAGCAGCGGACCCAGGCTCCTGCCCAGCTGCCCCCTCGCCGCTGCTCCCCGACTCGGAGGCGGCGGCACCATCAGGGAAGCTCCCGGCTTCTTCCCGGTGCTGGAGCTCTCTCCCCGCCTGTGCTCGGCTTCTCCGCGGCCGCAGCCTTCCCTCTTCCCGGCAGGGGGCGCCGGAGGGCAGGGGCGTCTGCGCCACCTGCGCGATGCACCGGGGCTGGGGGTGTCGTGGAGCTGAGGGGTCAGACCTGGAGTCGGGTGTCGGTGCAGATGCGGCGGAGGAGCAGGGAGACGGGTCGCCTGCGGTGCTAGGGCGGCGCGGCGGTTGCGGGGTCCCCGCGGTCTCGCTCGGGATGTTCACTGGGGATCCACGGACTCGCCGGGCTTGGCTTTGGGCTGCGCCCTCCCCTCTCGCGTCTTCCTGGGCTGGGAGGGACGGGCAGGGCGCGCGAAGCCGGAGGCTGTGTGCATCTTGCCCCAGGCTAGCTCGCCCGGGAGGAGGAGGAGCCGGCTCACACCCCGGGGAGAGGGCGGAGGAGCCCAGGGGTTAATAAGCTTCCTTCCCGGCGTCAGGTCACTTCTGAAGGCCAGGGCAGGCCTCTGGTCGCCTTTCGCCCTCCAGCGCCCACGCCGTGCTTTCCCGCCACCCCGGGCTCCTCTCCGCAGGATTCGCAAGGAGGGAGTCGGGAGGACACGGCGCTTCCCCCCAGCTGCCTTTCCACGCCCGGGTCAGCACAGCTTACAGGGCGTAGCAGTCTGGCTTTCTTAAAACCTTAGAAGAAAGTTCTTTGGTCCTTTACCTTTGTTTGTAAAGCCGCTATTTTCTTCCTCACTGGAGCCGGGGACAAGTGAGGAGCGCGCTTTCTTCTCTCCCCCCACCGTGGGCGGGGGGGTCTTATATGCTCTTGCCCTGGGCGGCTTTCACGCGGTTTCCACGCCACGTGAGCCACCACACGTGAGCGCAGGAAACTCCTCGAACACCAGGTGAGACGCCGAGGGGCCCTTAGTCACCGGCCGCGCCCGCTGCTAGTTAACAGCCGGCTGTTCACCGGGAGCCCGCAAACCCCGGGGCGGCGCCGTCAGTCCGCTCGTTTGGTGCTGACCCCACTGTAATTCGTTATACCTCTGCATCTTAACGCTTTGTTGCACATCAGGAGTTTCTGTGCCTGGTAAGGAGGACCTTGTGACACAGACGTGCCCCACCGAGCCAGGCAAGTGGTCGTGGCCCAGAAAGAAATTGGAAGAGCAGGAGGTTGTAATGCCTAAGGTCTAAGGAACGCGTGGTTCTGCAGCTGCCGGACGGGGCGAAAGGTAGCTTGTTCACAAGTTACCGGTGTAAGCAGGTGCTTGGGTTCAGAATATTCTGGTCAACAGAGAATTACGTCACATACACCTTGACATTTTTAAGAGCAGTGGCAGCCTCCTCCTTCTGTAGAATGCTTTTATATTTTCCAAAGGTTTTCCACATGCATGATTTTATTTGATAAGCTACCCCTTGCAAGTAGAAATCCGATTTCTTAGTTCAGTAAGGTGGGTTTTTTCCCCTACAAATCTAACACAGACTTGGCAGACCATAAAACAGACTTGATATTAAAGTATGGTGCTACAGAGAAGGAAATTTCCACGTGGTAATTAGAAGACACTTCAGAAGCTTGCAACACCTGAGAATGAGGATCACAGGGTCAGGAAAAAAAACAAACTCAGATTCGAATCCAGGCTGTGTGGCTTACTAGCTATGTGACTTTGGGCAAATTACTTAACCTTTCTGAAACGTATTTTTCTCATCTGCAAAATGGGGAAACCTCCCTCATAAATGTTTATGAGTATTAAATGAGGCAGTGCATATAAAGTATTTTTCACAGGGCCCTCCATGTGTTGAGTGCTCAATAGACTTACTATTATTTTTAATGTAATTATTGCACAGAATTTTCAGTTGTAACTTTCTAGCTTTGGGCTTTCTAGATAAATACAGGTTTATTTCACAATAGTTGTTTGGGCCTCTAAAGAGATACCTCTCTAAGCACATTGAAAAAGAAAGGCATCCTGGAACTTGTAAAAATTCTATCACTTTAGATTGTACCACAAACCTGTTTAGTCTCCATCCTGCAGGGAAGACGCTATCCTGTAGAAGTTCTGTTTTTATTTTACTACCAATTACTCTATTTTGATATCTTGCTATCTTTTTTTCTCATTTTTACTATGTTTTGCTTTTCTACTCTTGCACTGTGGATGTTAGTTCTACAAGTAATAGAATGGTGGAGATTAGTTATCACTTTCGTTAATTAGTTAATAAGCCACATATGGAGGCACGCTGCTTGGCAGAGAAAGTAATTCAGGCTGCAAAATGGTAAAAGCAATACCATGCCCATTAGGCACAGCTGTGTAGCAGAAGACTGGGGACAAAGCCAACGTTGCCGCCACCTTATTTTCAGCCCCCCATACCCTGAGCGTGCACGACAAAGAGGCATCAGAGAAGGTGCTGGGGCCACACAATCAGCCCAGGTTTGCCTGGGGAGGAAATCCCAGGAGTGGGTGGTCAGAGCATTTCTGGAAGAGGTGAGCTGGAGCAGAGACCTGGAGAAAACCTTTGCCCTGAGGCCTGGAATTTAAACTCCTTGGCAGCTACTGACAGCAGGACATTTAAGTGTCAGGCTTGGGGTGGGGGCTGGGCTGGAGAACGCAACCGAGCAGAAGATGTGAAGGCCTTGTATGGATACCAGTCCCCCGAACAGTTAAACACTCTGCAAAAGACGAAACCTGCATTTGCTCAGGCTGCAGCCTGTATGGGAGACGTCGCAAGGGGGCTGAGTGTGGTAGGGACCTCTAGGGTCATAGGTTTTCTTTCCTGGCACCCTCACTCTCTCCCCCACCGGGCACGAGCTCCCCAGTCCCCGGCTTGCCCCCACCGATCTACCCCATTCCCTCGATCTACCCCATTCCCTCGTTTATAAAACAGCGGATGAGAGGCCTCACCTACTGCCTCTTTCATAGGAGTGCGGCAAAGATTAATGATATGGCCCTAAATGCTCCTCGGGGGAGGCTCTGTAGGATTATTTCTTTTCAGCATACCACTCTCTGTGATGTTTTCCATATAGACCTGTCAGCTTCCCTGAAACAAACCAGAGTGGACTGTAACAGAATTACCATGTCCTCAGGACACGGGGCTGTGCCTAGGGCATGAATGCGCACTCTCAGCTCTAGGTTAGACTCCCTGGTGGACCGGATATTGAGTGTAGGGGGCAGCGCCGAGTGAGATTGGCTGACCTGAGAATCCAGAGGCCAGCATACAAAAGCAAAGCAAAAGGAAGAAAGAAAAGTGAGACTAGGCCATAGGGCAGACAGAGCATGCCCTTCTAATGAGACCAAAGGCCCCTTCCACTCATTTTTAAGGGACAATAACTTATTTGTACAAAATCAACTTAGTACTAGAAAAAAGAGACCCATAAAAAAGATAAATTACTATAAGAAACAGAACATCACGGGCTGAGGGCACAATTCATTTCATTCGTTCGTTCACATCCTTTTCATGAAAAAAGGATTTGTGGCGGCAAAAACATACTATTTTACAGTGTGTCTATTTCTCTATATTATATACATTATGTATAGTATATATTCTATATAGAATAGAGCAAGGTCAGATAAAGCAATTCAGGCAAAGGAAAGTCAGGATGAATAATAAAAAAGCTGAAGTGAAGTTAGCCGGCAGGATCATTACACGGAAAGTCCGATGCTGAGCTGAAAGCGCATCACAGACCCGTTCACAGATTCTCAGACATCCGTTCAAGGTACGTCTATGATCAGCTACAAAATCAGGTAACTGTAAAGGAAAAGCCTGTAAATTGCTAAAAAAATCCACAGATTTTTCCTGTTGGTCTCCCTGAAATACAGCCGCAGTCGTCTGTCAGGTAAAGGTCTTTTCATAGAAACAAGACTCAACAAGTGTGGGTAGAGTTCCTACGGAATTTGAGTGATAGCCATACGATATAATATCCCTAAAATAAACAGGTTGCCTTGATACCTTTCCTTCAGTTTCAGTTTTCATTGCCATACGGCCAGGCTGGCTTAGAGAAACAGGGTTACACCTTGAAAAGTGTTCCCGTGTGCCCGTCTCCAAGCCATTGTGAGGAAATGCTCCAGGCAAGAAGACTCAAACTTGTTAACCCAGTAAAAGGATTTTAAAGTCCTAGTTTTGGGGTGTGTACGCTGTCTTTGCCCTTCGTCTGCCTTTGTTTTAACTTGCACAAATTCTGAACATACATTGGAGCTTTGGGTCTCTGGAATTTTTGCCCAGGACAAGAAGAAACATCTATGTGCACGACAGAATCCCAATTTTTGCCTAACTTTGAAATAAAACCAATTTTAAAAGATTAGTTAGCCTATGTGTATATAGGCTGCTAAAAGAAAAATGTACAAACGATAAGAGAGAGAGAGAAACTTGTTACTTGGTTGAATGTCTCAAAAAAATCAAGACAAATTGTTCATGTGATTTGGATGTTGTATTCTTGAAAGTTCACACACACACACACACACACACACACACACACACACTGAATCCCTGCCTGGCGTTTCTCCCAAAGGAGGAGCCTGTTGAAACAATGGGAGTGGCAGTCTCCTTGACCTGGCAGAACTGCAGGATCCAACCCCAGGTCTCTAGGAAAAGTGTGTTCCAACACCACTCAACTTCGCAGCTCCTTCTGGGACAAATGGACATGCAGCTGGGATGGCCCCATTTCTTGGGTCCCCACAAGCATGAGCAAGGAAGGATAAGGGGCCAACACTAGAGGTAGGACCACCGGCCCTCACTATGTGATCTCTGGTCGAGAAAATGGCATCATTAGAATTATCGCAGGATTTATGAGCCGGCTCCTTTGAGTGTCAACCATGCCAATACACAGACTTCTGTGCTTCATTTTTGTAGAGCTGTTTATATCCCTTACCTCCATGCAGGTAAGAGTTCTTATTTAACCTTTATTCAGAACGAGGAGACACTGAGCTCAGTAATATGGTATCAAGCCAATTCGACAGGTAATAAGAATGTTGACCAGGAAAGTTTTCTAATCTGAGCCAAGATGTCCTTTGGGATATCTTGGTGAAATAAAGTGCTACCAGAGCCCCAGTACTATGATCTATAATTAAAATATGTTTTCCTTCTGGATATGAGAGGGAAAATATATTTACCTCCCTCTTTTAAAAAAATGGATAGAAATAGCATTAGGAAATGGGAAGAAATTGGACTTAAAAATCAGATTTACCTGGGTTTGAAATCCAGCTTACAACCTAAAACCTCTGTGACCCTGATCAAACTGTGAAATCTTCTCGGGACCCAGTTTATCCATAAATAATATAGAAACCACAGTGTCCAACTTGTAGGATTGTTGAAAAGAGCCAATGACATCAATAACGTGATGTGGCATCGGAGACTGTAAACGACAGCCAACATCACTTTCACTGTTTTTCTTCAAAAATTCGGATGCAATTGTGGTGGGCCATCCACCTGTCAGCTGTAATTTGCTTCCGTAAGAGGGAGTTTGTGTGGGGCGCCTGGGTGGCTCAGTCATTAAGCATCTGCCTTTGGTTCAGGGTGTGATCCTGGCATTCTGGGATCGAGCCCCACATCAGGCTCCTCCGCTGGGAGCCTGCTTCTTCCTCTCCCACTCCCCCTGCTTGTGTTCCCTCTCTCGCTGGCTGTCTCTCTGTCAAATAAATAAATAGAATCTTAAGAAAAAAAAGAGTTTGTGAAATGGATGGCCAAGGCTAGAGACATTCTATCATAGAAGACTAAGTGGCAGAATTGACACCGTGCTTGCTAATGGTAATGACCATTGCCCTTGAATTAGATGTTAGGGAGTGACTAAAGCTCTGGGTAAATCAAATCCATTAACGGTTGCTAGAAATGAGAACGTATATACTTGGAGAATCTCTGTGCTTCTGAGTACTGTGCCCGTCTGACTTTTATATATTTCAAAGCAAATCATGGGTTGGGTTTTTTTTTTTTAAGATTTTATTTATTTATTTGAACGAGAGTGCGTGGAGGTGGGGCAGGGGGAAGGGAGAGCAGACTCTGCCCTGAGCAAGAGCCGGAGGTGGGGCTCATTGTCAGGACCCTGAGATCATGACCTGAGCCTAACCAACGGAGCCACCCAGGCGCCCCAAATCAAATCATGGTTTAAAAGTGTTCAAGGAGTTGGCTAGTTAAGGCCCAGCTGTGGTCAATTCTAAAGTGGCACGAATGTTCTCTATGAATCTATTGGTGAGAATGCGCTAATTTCTTGTGAGCTTTTTCTCATTGGGTTAGGCCTAGAAAATTCACAACAGTGTGAAGGGCCCCTGCCTAAGGAGGCCACAGTCTTTCAGTAGGGCAGTTATGTTAAAACCAAATGTGGCAGTCCATATTATGTAGAGAAATCTCGAAGTGCAGTTTAAAGATGGTTAGATGCTTGTAGAAGGTGTGATACGTTTCTTAACCACAAGGGAGACCTGTTCTTGCTATAATACTAAGAAAGGCCACATTACTTCAAGCTTTTACTGGATGATGATGTTCCAAGAATTTGGCACAAAGAATAACACCAGGTGTGTGTAGACATTTTTAAAGTACTTTACAAGTATTATCTCATTTAATCCTTATTATAATCCTCTGCCACTGATTCTATTATCTGCATTTCACAGACAAGGACACTGAAGTAGAGATTTGCATTAACTGCCTAAGGTACACAGTTATGAGTAATGAGCTGGATTTGAACTGGGACCCCAGGCCCACGCTCTCAACACTTACATTAAATTGCCCTTTGGGGAGGTAAGCATCTGGGCAGTTTACTCCTAAGAGACAGACTACAACCAGGATGTTTGCCCTGGGGATATGAGAACCAGGGAGAAAGCCCAAGGTCTACCACCTTAACCAGTAACTCTGAGAATCTATCATGGTTCATGCTCAGGCATCATCTTTCCTCTGCAGCTCTACACCAATCAGCCGGTCCTAGAAGTTCTCACCTCTGTGTATGAGCTGACCTAGCTCCACAGCAAAGCTGAGCTATAGCCACTGGACCTGTCCTCGTGGGGCCACACAGTCGGCTAATTTATGTGGAATGCTGGCATGAGAAGAATGAGCTCAGGTTTCCAAATTCTTGGCACTCTGGCACTTCTGCAAACCATCCTTCCAATTCTGTCCTTGGCCCCGAGACAGCTCTTTATCAGACCTAGAACTCTTACAGAACTCCGAGATTATGAAAGGACTCGGGCGGGGGGTGGGGGGGTGGGGGGAGCATTCTTGCAGTCACCACAAAGAAATACCTAGGTAAAATATTTTTAAAATTTCAGAATCCAGCATAATCTCGTGGCATCTCCTTTCAACCCGAAACTGATTCTTTGAGACCCAGAAAGAATAAGAGGTGGATAAGCAGTTGCAACCAAGGTTTGCTCAGGAAACGTGGTGGAGTTTGGGACCTCTCCTGTCCTTCCCCTCCTTCTCCTCCCCTTCCCACTCCTCACCCCCCCCCCCCCGCCCCGCCCCCCTGCCATTCTGTCCCCACACCCAGCACTCAGCGGCTGCTGGCTGGTCTGGATGTTTAAGAGCAGCATGGGTTTGCATTCTTCAGCCCTAATCTTTACCAACAATGCAGAATCCCAAAGGAATGCCAGATAAAATAAGCGGCCTTGCTTTAGGTTCACTTAATTGACGTGCGTCACTTTTTGTTTGGGACATTTCAGGGCAATTGTTTGCCTTCTTTCTGCTTGATCAGTGATGTTTAGACCTGAGTGTATCTTTTAGTATGGTTTGTTCGGCTTGATCACTGATAAGTGTTCTGATAATTCATCAGAATAGAAGTTGGGACCTTGCGAATCTTCTTGCAGTTCCAGCATTTATCTGCAGTGTAATTATAATGAGCCGGAAAGCTACGTGTATGCAATTTGACGTGTCTTTGGCTCTTGCGTCTTCTCGTCCTGATGAAGACTAATGGGCCGTGACCCCTCATGTCGGTAACCCGCCATTAAACCCCCCAAGTGACCCACTTTGAAGCTGATCCCCTCTCAGGCTGCGTCCTTCCTTCTTGGCCAGTCATCCCTGCTTTCCTTCTGGGTCTTTCTCTCGTTTCTGCTTTTTGCTTGCTTGCTTGCTTGTCCATTGTCTTCCATCCATCATTTTGCCGTAACTCCTCCTTGGCTCAGATTCTGCCCTTTTACCCACCAACTTTCACTTTCCAGCCTCTGACTTGATTGTCTCTTCTCCGTTATCTTCCTTCTACTGCTGATCTTAAGTACGTCCTTCCCCCAGTGCACCGGTACAAAGTGTATTCCTTACTCAATCCTATTTCTTCCTTGCAATCGTTGGTTCTCAACCAGGAGGCATTTTTGTCACCCAGCAGAAATTCAGTTATATCTGGAGAGATATTTAGTTGTCACACTGGGGAGGGTGCTGCTGGCATCTCGTGGCTCGAGACCAGGATGTTCCTTACCCTCCTGCAGTGCACAGGTCAGACCCCTCCCCACCGTACACAACAAAAAATTGTCTGGCTCAAGACGTCAGTAGAGTCAAGGTTGAGAAATCCTGCCCTCCGGACATTTATCCCTGTCTCTAATTCTCTTATCTCCTGTTTCCAAATCCCAGTTGCTTAATCCTTCCCATCTCCAAGCCTGTTTCCCATCTTCTTGCTAGCGTTTCTTCTGTGCCCTGGCATTCTTCTCCTTGGCTGGATCTCCTTTACACCTTTAAACTCGGTCAGATCTCATCTCCTAGACTCTCTCTCTCTCTCGCTTCTCTTGCTTTTGCGTTCCCATCTTAGTTCAGCAGTTACCTTATCTCTCAGCTGTCCCGCAGTGACTAGAGGATCTGGGAAAATATTTTTCTTGGAATTCTGTTTATTCTCCAAGTTTTCACAAATCTAATACAGCCCTTAATCTTCTGGTTTCAAAGTCTCTCGAGCATATCACATGTGCCTGCAGGTGCAGCCCACGTCCTTCCGCTCACCTGCTGCTAGCCGTGGAGGCTGTCCTGTCCTTTCTCCAGTACACTGAGGCTTATGTGCCGCTTGCACTGGTTCGGCATAATTGCCAGTTCTTCTCCCACTGTGAGGGGGAGAAATACCTTCCCCTGTCTTCATTCATTAAAAAAAAAAAAAATCAAATGAGTGTTTGCTGTGTGGTAGGCAATGCCGGGTATGTTAGTGACTAAGGTAAGTAAGAGAACAGCTGTCCCCAGGGAGCTCCAGCCCTACCGGGGAGATCAGCAAGACAACTAACCACACCCAAACGAGGTGCGGCAGGCTGTCCTAGAGTCCGCAGGCAACCAGCAACGGGCTATCCGAGCAGAGAGGAGAAAACACCTACATTGGTTTCCTAGGGCTCTTATAAGAAGTTACCGCAATTTAGTGGCTTGAAACAATACACATTTATTATCTTGTAGTTCTACAAGCCAAGAGTCCAAAAATCAGTCTCGCTGTGCTAACATCAATGAGCCAGCCGGGCTTCGTTCCTTCTGCAGGATTTGGGAGCAGGTTTTGGTAGGGTGAGGGAAGGAAAGAACCAGAGAGCTTGTTCATTTTCTTTGAAGACTGGGGTAGAGCTTGCTGATCAAATGTTTGCCCGCAAAGGGACACCTGGCTGGCTCCGTTGGTTAAGCGTCTGCCTTTGGCTCAGGTCAGGATCCCAGGGTCCCGGGATCAAGTCCTGCATCCGGCTGCTTGCTCGGCAGGGAGCCTGCTTCTCCCTCTGCCTGCTGCTTCCCCTGCTTGTGCGCACGATCTGACAAAAAAAAAAAAAAATCCTGGCATGCTACATTGCTTTCTCTCCTCCAGTACTAGCACTAAAGCCCAGCATTCGGAAAAAGACCATTGTAACTGGAGATTCTTGTGTTGGACCCCAAGGCACAAAACACCCAGGACTGTATAAGGAGCCCCTATGCCACGTGTGACAGCTCCGTGGACTGTATTTCTTTATTTCTTGCTCCTTGCAAAAACACTATCAACATTTAATCAGGTCTCAGAGAAAGGGGTCAGAAGGCAAGTGGTTTAAACTACCTACACTTAACAGCCCCTTCTTACAAAAAGTATCTTCTTTCTCTTAAGGCCAAACTCGTTCTTCACACTGTGAGCAATTAATAAATCAAAGCAGGTTGAGTTGTGTGGTTGCTATGGGAAACTCTACCCTTTGGGAGGCATTAAGCCTCATCTCTGAAAATCAAGACATTTTTGAAAAGTGTGAAAGTTACTCTAGTTCATTGATAGGGTGCTTTCACAACACTATGAAACTTGTAGGAAACAGTAACTATTTTGAGGCTGGTTTTATTTTTCTTCTGGCCTGAATTCCCTGAAATATAAGGTCAAGGTTAAGAAAACTTAGAGCAGTAGTTTAAGGGATTGAAGGAAAACAAGAAGATTTGGCATATGCCTTCAAAATGCTGTCATTCCTGTGAGGGGTACTTTGGTACAGAAAACTTGGTGTTAAGGAAGAGATTTTTTTTTTTCCCTGAGATCAAACGGATCACAGTACATTCGAAGCCCTTTTCCCTAAGCATTATCACTTTATATTTTCCCACGAGAAGGGCCTTTTCCCTGTGGGTGTATGGGTGTCCCTGAAAGGGCCGTATCCTGTTTGTCATATCACGGGCTCGGGTGCTGGTGCCAGACTAGGGATTACATGCACATTCTTCAGTGCTCTGTGAAATTAATGTGGTCTCACTGAGAACACGGCCCTCCGGGCATCCCTATCAAGGTTGACCTTGTGTCCTATTGTGTCTCAACACTTCTGCCCATCCTTTCTCAACTGTTCACTACATCCCAGGCACTCTTCTGAGTGATTACTGATGTGATGTCATCCAGTCCTTACAGCAAGCCTGCCAGTAAACCTGATTCCCATTTTATAGATGGGAAAAACCGAGGCCTGGAAAGGTCAATCACTCATCCAGAATCACCTGGCTACTAAGCAGCGGGGCCTGAAATCAGACACAGGCTGTCTGGTCTGGGAATGCACATGCTTAGCCACTATCCTCGCTGGCTCTGGCTCTAGACAAAAAAGACAATTTTGCATAAGAAGTCACTGTCCAGGCCACCCTCCCTACAGAAACATCATTTGGGTGTGTCACCATTGTTTCATAGAGCCCTCAGAGACCCCTAGTGGCCTGAGTCACCAGGCCAGACAGCTTGGGCTTTGCCTGCAGACAAGGTCTGGCGTTTCCTTAAGGACAGAGGAAGTGAATCCAAAGTTCATCCCACATAGTGTCCTGCAGCGAGTTCTCATCATCCGCAATTAGTTGGCCAAATTGGGTGCTTTATGGTATCGAGGTTCTCAGAGCAGTCCCTGTGTGAGCTACATAGCTCTGCTGAGCTCCATGGCCACAGGCCGTGTGCATAATTCCAGGCAGCCACCCTGCAAAGTCATAAAGAGGGACGTTGGTGAGCAGATGGCAAAGGATGATTGCACATATTATCACAATTAGAAAAACTTCAGGCATGTGTGGGGGTGAAGTGTGTACACGCAGGCAAAAAGGAAGACGTGCTGCTCCGTAATTCACAAGAATACATTCAGAGCCACTCAGATTTGTCTAGAGCCTGGAACCCAAGTTTAAGATTTAAGACACGGAAACTTACATATTTTTCAATATTTCATTTAGGCCTTGTGCCTAATATACTCCTAATAAATGCCTGCTGAGTCAGAAGAAAAAGTTTGGGACACCGGGGTGGCTCAGTCGGTTAAGTGTCTGCCTTCGGCTCAAGTCATGATCCGAGGGTCCTGGATGGAGCCCCACATCGGGCTCCTTGCTCAGTGGGGAACTTGCTGCTCCCTCTTTTTGTGCTCGCTCACTCTCTCTCTCAAATAAATAAAATATTTAAGAAAAAGGGTTTATTTAGCACATCGCTGCATTCTTCCTCTGTAGCATACACATCTCCTATCTGTTAAATGATTCCACTATGGTTGAAGAAGGGATCCAATTATGTTCATTTCATATGTCAGTTATGCACCATTTGCAAGGTTTTATCATCATCACCATCATCATCGTCATTGTACTAGTAGTGAAGATCAGCTGCTCTGGGTATGAACCCTGAGAGCTGGTATCCAGTGTCCAGACTGGCCTGTCTCACTGGGACCACATGCATTTAGCCCTCAGCTGGGCTGGAGGCTAGAGGATAGGTTGGCTGCCTTGCTTGGCCCTCTGTTATTTGATTTTTCTGGTTCTTTTCTATCATCCTAGTTTCTGAGGGTTTCCAGCAATAGCTGACTTTCCTGAGAAAAAAACACAAGCCGCAGAGGAATGACTGGGTGTGTAGGGGCCCTATGACAAAGGACTTAACAGAACCCCAGAGACAGAATAGGTGGTAAGCTGGACGGAAAACAGACGCCCACCCCAGCAGGGGCCGAACTGGCTCCCTGGGTGGACAGAGGGCCGAAGCAGACATCTGGACAGTGAGGCTCTGTCTGCAGCCACATCAGGATGAGATCCAGGATTGGAATGCCATTCCCCTCTTCCGGAATCTGGGTCAACGCTTCCGGCTCGCCAGTTATTATTACTCATGTAATTACCAGATAGTTGTGGGTTTCGAGACCCTCCAGATTCCAGTTCTTTCTGAAGTTCTTCACTGCTTAGCCACCCCGCCAGACCTGCACCGTCTGGGGGAGGGAGAGGAAACAGAATTAAAATTCCATCCGAAGCTTTCCCTACTGGCACAGTTCTGCTAGGAGGCAGAGTAGGAGAGGTTGGAAGTTGCGGTTTAATGAGGTGTTGTGATTGTTGGAGGTGGCCTGGTCCCCGCTGGGAGGTTACTGTAATCACGGTGAGGTCTGCCAGAGGCGATGGTGAGCAGACAGCCGGAGGAAGGAGACCTCTGTGCACTGTGCCCTGAATGTGCAACCCCCGCAGACAATACCACTTCCTTGGGAGACTGTGGTCTCACTTTTAGGGCCCAAAGTAATGTAAATGTTTTATGACGATCAGAAAGGAGCAGCACCTTCCTGCATTCTCCATGGCCAGCAAACCACGGAGCCTGAATGGAAACAGCTTTGTCATTCCCCCCGTGGAATGTTAGGGAAAAGCCTTGTAAAACAATTTAGCGGTGATGGAGTGAGTAAGCTATCCTTCCTCATCTCTTGCATTCCCCATCAAGGAATGCTCTCCAAACAGTTTCTAGCACCTCATATAATTCAGTCACGAGAGCCAGCTGTTTGGGGTTTTTGTTTGGGTTTATTTCACTTTGGAGGCAAGTGTTTCTATATAGAAACGGCGTATTTTAGAAACAAATCAGAGAAGCGGTGGTCCTCACGGCAGCTCGCGGTTGCAGAGCTGAATCGCAGCACTCCGACCTCAAAGCGCATGCTTTGGCACACGATCGCAGCTGGCCAAGGCTGCTCCTACTTACTCATCTTCCTCTAGGCTTCCCAAACGTTTTCCTGGAATATGCTCATGGGGGGTGTTATTTATAATCTCACATAATCCTCAGTCTCATCCTGAACACATCCAGTGGTTTCTTTTCACACGAAGAGAAAGCTCACGTGACTTGGGAGGAATGCGAAGGAAGGTACTCCTTGGTACTCCTGACGCCTCCGACCTGCATCTACTTGGGGAGAGTCTCAGCCTCCTGCGGAAAGAAGGCTGAGAGTGACGGCCACTCACACACCCACTTGTCTGGGCCTCCACTTCGAGCGCACGCTGGACCTTCTGCAGGAGGATCCCAGGCGAGCTGCAGCGGGGCAACGCCAAGGATGGCGGTTCTGATCAGATGCTCATGTTACATCCTTGTTCTTGACTTGCCTGCTCACACCACTAGGCTCACCTTGAATCAGTGACGGATTCTGGAATGAACACTGGCTGGAAAGAGCTACACAATGTCTCTAAAAGAGAGAGCTCAAGGGGGCGCCTGGGTGGCTCAGGTGGTTGAGCATCTAACTCTTGGTTTCAGCTCAGCTCATTGATTTCATGGGTTGTGGGATGGAGTCCGCGTGGGCTCCGCACTCAGTGGAGAATCTGCTGGAAACTATCTCTCTCTCCTGCCCCTCTGCTCCTCCCCCTGCTCGCACGCTCTTTCTCTCTAAAATAAATAAAATCTTTTTAAAAAAGTGACAGCTTAGAGATACTACTCAGAGGAATGGGAATAAACCGGCCTTAGGGCACAGCCCGGAGTTGGCATTACCCCATGGGTTCACGTCCACGCCACGCCTTAGTAGCCAGGGGCCATGCCCAAGTTCCTTGACCCTTCTAGTCCTCAGTTCCCTCCTCTTTAAAATGGGGGTGATGACAATCCTCACTACATAAGGTCGCTGTGAGGTTAGATAACACATGGAAGGAGGCACAGGACGGAGGAGTCCTGGGCACATAAAATGTGCTTGGTGAACATACCATATATGTGTTTCTGTGAGTGCGTCCTGGTGACTGAAGAAATTATAAACAAGCATCCTAATTCCATCCTACACTTAGGATCATAACAAAGTCATTTAGTCATCGCTGTGTCTCAAATCTTTCTCCGGCACAACCTCAAGAACAGTGGTACTTAAACACCATTTACACAGTGCTTCAGATTGTATTGAGGCCCATTATCAACACAAAATGTCATTCTGTTATCTTTCATTGGTTCCAATGGAAAGAAAAATCATCTTACCCTTTATAAGGATCTTTGTCGAACGTGCTCTAGGAGTATTTTATAAATCATTCCCCCGCTGAGTTTATTTTATATCCTATGACTGCTTCATACCACCACAGGTATTCCGTAAGCACAGCTGGTTAAATAAAGCACGTGCGATTTGGCTACAGACAATGTCTCTGTGTAATTAATGTATTACTTTGCAATCAACTAACCAATGAAACTTGGGGTTTGAAAAAGTACTTTCTGAAAGATCCTAGTGGCTAATAATTACTTACCAAGATTGATAAGGAAAGAAAATATGAGGAAACCCACATTGCAATGCTCTCTTTGCTGATTCAAGATATTGCCAGTTGGCTGGCCGTTGGAATATACTGGGGCAGGTTTTTCTAATTAAGCATCATTCTGAGAAATATCTTTTTCTCCTTTGGCTCATCTGCAACTGAGATGGACTCAATTAGCCAAATCACAGATTATATGAGGAGTTAGGAAAATTTGTCCTTTCTTGCCATATTGTCCTATATCACACAAGACTGTTATACTGGGTCACGTCTCTCATGTCAAAATTCAGGGAAATCTGGGAAATTCCCAGAAAACCCTAGTTAACTCAGGAGGTTCCCTTACTAACGTTGTATTATTACACATGGAGATGTTATGCACTCAATGCTCACATGTTACTCTGGAAGTTTGGGATTTAAGCAGAATATGTGTTGGTAAGTGACCAAAAGGGAACTTTTCATTATTCTATTAATTAAAGCCATTCCATGATTGCAGAAACATGTTTTTATTATTTATTCACTGTTTCCAGCTAAGCAATAGGAACAAATACTCATATGTGGTATTTCATTACTCAGGGCTTTAACTTTCCATTTCCTGGTGTTATGGATTTGATTGTGTCCTTCAAAAAGATACGTTGAAGTCTTAACCCCAGTACCTCAGTATATGACCCTATTCGGAAATAGGATCATTGCGGATGTAATTAGTTAAGGTGAAGTCATACTGGAGCAGGAATGTCCTTAATCGATACGACTGATGTCCTTATAAAGTGGAGAAAAGGCATACAAGCAAGGATGGCTGTATGACACGTAACAGGCAGAAGCTGTGACGGTGCATCTATAAGCCAAAGAAACCAAGGTTTGTTGGAAAACACCAGAAGCTAGAGGAGCTAAGTAGAATTCTCCCCTACAGGCTTCCGAGGGAATACGGCCCTGCCAACACCTTGATTTTGCACTTCCGGCCCCCTCAAACTCTGAGACGATAAATTTCTGTCATTTTAAGCCATGCAGTTCGTGGTACTTTGTTACAGAAGTGCTAGAAATCTAACACACCTGGTTTGTACATTTCTTTAAACTCTGTTGGATGTCAATTTGTAGAACAGAAAGGGAGAGCTGAGTTAAACATTCTGAACTTAATCCTTCAACCATTCGGATCTGCTAACACTTCAAGCCGCATCGATATGTCAGTATTGCCACACGCTCGGTGGTCAACCAGAGGGCTATCCATGGCTCCTTAGAATGCTACACACAGCCCCAAAAGTCCTTACGATGAAAAGCCATTGACACTGTGAAAACTGTCAAAATTCTGTGATTTAAAGCCTTAATATGTCTAGAAGAAAATCACTAGAAAGTGTCACCAGGAAAGCATATGTTACTCTTAGTTCCAAGATAATAAATAAGCCCGATATGAACTTTTAAAGAATTTTTGTTACTTTTGTTGGCACTGGTGAATTTTGGCTCCCGTCCTGGTTAGCCTCACTAGAAATAGCTGAATTGTTTTAATCACAAGGTCTATGAAGAAAAGTTGTAAAGTTGTATGAAACAGAATTTGATCAATCTCTGGGATATACTCCTTTTGTTTTTAGTTGTTTTTCAAAGCTGTGCTTTATAAATTGTGTGGAGGGGAACCTGGCTGACTCAGTCAGCAGAGCCTGCAACTCTTGATCTTGGGGTTGTGAGTTCAAGCCCCAAGCGTAGAGATTACTTAGAAAGTAAAATCTTAAAAAAATAAAAATATACTGTGTAGAAAACATTACTTAAGAGCATTGACAGATGAAAATAATGATAGTTTAAGGAAGTGATTGAGTAGAGGATATCTACCTGCAGGCATATTTGACTGCTACCAAAGCTTAATATATATTTTGGTGAGAAAAATTAGGATGAGAAATTCATATATAGTTCAATACCAATTAAGCAAAACAAAATCTGTGCACAGAAAAATGTTAATGGAGACAACTGTTGTGTAGTGGGATTTCAATTTTTATACTTCTTACTGTCCTCCAAATTCTTAACATGAGCAGAAATTACTTCTCTAATCCCAAAACAATTTAATGTTAAAAGTAATTATTCCAAAACATTAATAGTCATTTTCTTTGGATTATAATATTGTCAATGATTTTTTTAATTCCAAAATAAGTTTTTTATTTATTTCACAATGAAAGAAAATTAAACTTAAAAAAAATTGTTTATGCCGGGGATGTACTGTATGGTGACTAACATAATAAAAAATCATTTAAAAAAATTGTTTATGGATGATCTAGTCACATGGGTGTCTGGAAGATGTTAAAGCTGCTTTAAAATGACCCATGAAGGTGCACCTGGGTGGCTCAGTCCGTTAAGCATCTGCCTTTGGTCCAGGTCATGGTCCCAGGGTCCTGGGATCAAGTCCCGTGTTGGGTCCCCTGCTGAGTCCTCTCCCTCTGCAGCTCCCCTTGCCTATGCTCTCTCTCTCTCTTGCTGTCAAATAAATAAAATCTTTACAAAAATAATAAATCTTTAAAAAAAATAAAATGACCCATGAAACTTTTGAGGTGATGTCATGAGCAACTACCATATGCATGTTGCAGATTGTGTAAGGCTTCTCAACTCTTCTCCTATTCCTGTACTCATCATGTGACTTTGCAGTTCCTGCCGCTAGTGACAGAGAACATTCCTCTACCCCACTGATGCCAGGCTAGGTCTTGTGATTTGCTTTGGCCAATAGAGTGTGACAGTGTACCAGTTTTGAGCCCAAGTCTTAAGATACATCACATTTCTGCTTCCTAATTGACACATCTGCCATCACCATGAGAGGACCCTCCCAAGAGCTGTTACTGCTCCGTTAGCCTGGGTAAAAGAACACACATGGAGCAAATTCAAGCCCAACCCACAATGAAGGGCTAAGCCCAGCAAGCCAAAATTACCCAGCTGAGCCCAACCTAGATCAGCCAGCCCTTCAATCAACCTATGGACCCGAGTGCACAAAAGTAAATGTCTCTTGATGAAGGCTATTGAGTCTTGGGATGGTTTGTTATACAGCAAAGACTGACAAAATCTCACTGATGAAGATACGATATT
The DNA here is from genome assembly GCF_024610735.1 of Ursus americanus. Lineage (NCBI taxonomy): Eukaryota > Metazoa > Chordata > Mammalia > Carnivora > Ursidae > Ursus > Ursus americanus. The sequence continues at coordinate 15,614,168 of NC_142145.1, read as the reverse complement.
GACTTGGATGAATAATGGCCCAGTATGGGGAGTGACAAAGTATGTCAACCCAATATGATAAAAGGTCCTTACGCTATAGCTTAAAAATATAAATGGCCCCACATCTTGATGAAATGGGTTTTTGTGGATTTGTGAGTTTCCAATGTGTGTCTATGACAAAATTATTGAACGTATGACATACACTGTGTTCATATTTAGTTGTCTTTTCTAGCTTTCAGTTAAACCCATGAAATATACATTTTTCACTCTGTCATATTCTGGTTCCCATTGATGAATGGTATTTTGAGTTATAATTCTCAATGTTCATTTAGCAGCTTACTCGAAGAATTCTAAGAATATTAACCATAGTGCACTAATATTTGGTGTGCGGACTGGAATCATCCCTCTTTTTTAGAGCAAGTTTTTCCACCCTTGGCACTATTGGCATTTTGAGACAGATAATTCTTTGTTGTGGGGAACTGTTCTATGCATTATAAGCAGCATCCCTGATCTCTACCTGCTAAATGACAGTAGCACACACTGCGATCCCCAGTCGTGACAGTCAAAAACATCTCTAAACGTCCCAGAAGGGTAAATTGAGATTCGGTTTGGTTAAGTCAAATTCACAATGATAAATATCACTGGCCACTTTTTAAAGTCTGGGTTTATAATAATTCAGACAAAAAAAAAGAAAGCTCTAGAACTTCTGATTCTTACGGTCATCATAAATATATTGTTACTGGAATGGGAGAGCCCGAGAATGTGTTAATGGCCTGACAGGTAGATTGTTTTGAACCTATCTGCACCTACTCTGCAGTCAGGCTAGAACTTCCCCATTGCACACACTAACGGGCAGCTTGAGGGGACAAGCAATACTCTGGGTATTGTTTTCAGGGTACAGAATCATGACCAGCTTAACACCTCATAAAAATAAACAGGGAATGGCGAAATTCTAACTATAAATGAGGAACTTCAAATACCACCTTACTCAAAGATTCCATTTCTATCAGGCAAAGGATGAAGCAAAATTTAATTTCCTGACAATTTATATGCCCTAGCAGGAATGTGGGCAAGCGCCAGTTAAGTGCTAAACCTGACTGTGGGCCATGTGGTTAAAATAACATCAAAACTGAGCTCGTATTCATGATTATATCCTTTCTGGGGGGGAGCTCAGATGAGTTTGAACTACACCTTCAAACTACGCACTCTGGTAGCAGATCTTCGAACCCTCCATGCCATTTGACCCTGGGCTTCTTCATAGAGCTCTGAATCTCAGTTTCCTTGTCTGCAAAATGAGAAGGTTGAACTAAATAGGGGCCGTGATCCCTTCGAGCTAAAACATTCTTTGAGTTATCTAATAGTTCGTTTGTCCATGTGATAGTCCACACAACAAAGCAACTGGGCTGAGTTGGGAGCTCCTTCCTTCCTTCCTTTCTTTTTAGACCTTTTATTTATTTGAGAGTGAAAGAGAGAGAGAGAGAGAGAGCGTGTGCAGGAGCAGGGGGAGGGGCAGTAGGAGAGGGAGAAGCAGACTCTTAACCAACTGAGCCACCCAGGTGCCCAGGGAGTTTCTTATAATAAGATCTGCCTTATGCTTCAAGCAATTTGTCCAAGAAGATTTTTACCCAAAGTAGCAAAACATGCCCAAACACAGTAGAATGCATCTTTCCATTCTCATTTGAGACTTATCAAGAGATCCAGTTTAGACCACTAAGGGAGTAGGAAGAAAAAGATTCATTGATTTATCACTGGAAACTCAACAGATTTAAGAATGTTATACCAAAAAAAGACTGGTCCCTTTAAGACAGAGTAGAGGAGGATTGCAAATGTGATCACATCACTAAGTCACTAAATAAAATGAGAAAGGAATCCCAGAGAATTATGTTGGGTGGTCAGGAATGATTTCTAAAACCACCAACCCATCAATTGAATTTATTGGATGTGAAAATTTGTGATCAGGCTAAAGAAAGAATTTCCATAACATGTACAGAAAAAATGGTGGAAGAAATACATGTCTATTTAGAGGCATTCCTTACAGACTCTAGTATATGCTGAGAGAGGAGCCTCTGGAATGGGGAAGAGAGAGAAAAAAAACCCCTTCCTCCAGGGTTGTTGACCATCTGAGAGCAAGGAAGTCTCAACGGAGCCTTTAAGACATGGTTCTTTTACAATCTGTATACGTACATGTATGTGTTTTTTAATGAAGGCATAGCAAAAATAAGTAATTCTTGTTTTTAAAAAATAAAGTAAGATTAAATAATAAAACATGGTTCTCTTGAGAGAAGGGAATGAAAAGAGTCCTTCAGTCGATGAGTAAAACATGTAAGCTTAGAGCCTCAACGATGCTCACCCCCCCATCCGGAGTGCCAGCGACTGATTCTTTATCCCTATGGACTACGGACAGGCCACCCCACGATAGGGCCCCCTCCCCCCTGCAACACACCCCTGCAACCTGCACCCTTACCTCTTCAGGGTGGGAATATCCAGGCTCACTCTGTAAGTTCTTTGCTCATAGCCATGATGCTAGGTTTGTTTGCTTTAAAACAAAGAGGTAGTCATGGAATTTCCTAATTTACTCATTTTTAAAAGTATCTTCCAATTTTACCAGGAGGGAATTGGAATTTGTATCCAATTTGTATTTGCAAAGACTTATAAAGAACACAAAATGCAAACAGGCTGATCATGGGGAAACCCGCAGGAGGCATTGCAAATCCTTTCTAATGCATGCTGTACGGCTCTACGTTCTTGCCTCTTACACGGGCATACCAGAAATACTTTATTTAGTTAAAGTGAATGGAAAGATCCAGCACTTGGAAAGAATTGTCACTAGCCTTGTTTGTTCCAACAAACAACTAAACTTCTTATTGCTCAATAAAAATCAAAACTGACAGTTTGTAAAAACCAGAAAACATAAAATCTTGGACTGTGTTTTGGGCTGATATTTCCAGACTCTTACCATGATCCTGAGGGAGAAGCCTAGTTAGGTTTCCACAATGTCAGTGAAAAAATACTTCTCTGGAAAACCTGCTACAAATTGGCCAAAAGTTTTTCCAATTCCAATTCCAGTTTGTATGTATTGAAAGATTTTGGGCCCATGCAACAGCCTTAGATGGGAAGTCAGCTGACATCATCACAAGCTCGAAGACTCCTGCAGAATTCTGTAACTAACAATACGATCAGGTAAAACAGCAAGAATTTGACATCTCGTCATGGTTTCTATTCTCTTAATGCTGGGTCTGCGGCATATTTTAAAGATTCACTTGACTGAAATAGACTTTAGCTATGTCTCTGTAAGCCAAACGAAGAAGAGATTTGAGTTAAGTAATTGTCTGAACATGGCAAACATGAACAAGGACATGGCAAGGGAGAACTTACCCTTCAAACAGGGTCCACTGTAGAAGATACTGGTCTAGCTACATGGGGAGAGATGAATGAACATGGTACGTGGATAACACTGAGGGCTTGTGGTAGGCCGAATTCCAAAATGGACCTTCAAGATTACCTGCCCTAATCCCTGGAACTGTAAATACGATGAGATATCACACATCCAAAGCCCTCAGTGAGTGTGAAGGTCATAGTATTAACACTTGTCCTCGTGGCCTGCTAGTCAAATCCATTGATCCTTTTCAGTCACATGATATATAAAATATGCCGGGTGCATGCCCAGGGTCAGATTTGGACTCCAATTAATTTATGTTACAGTAACTAACCTGCTGAATTCAATACCATACTGATTTTTTTTGGATATTATAACTAATTGTAATTATATAGGGCATCATTTATCAGTTAAAAAAAAATACTGGTCTTGAAATTGTACCGTAGCTGTCTATTGTGTGCCTGAACAAATTAGCTAGGGTTTTAGATGATGGACAGAGATATTTGCTGTTTTTCTATAGAGAAAGCTGAACACTCATTGAACTTTTACAAATGAATAACTGGATTTATTTGAACATGATAATGTTACCATATATAATTCCTTTGGCTAATCCGCTTTTTAATTGCAATGCCATCAATGAGATATCAAGTTCTTTGTGTTTTGTTTGTTTGCTTTTCCCATGACTGAAGGAGGAAATACTCATACGGAGGAAATTCTATCTAAATAAATGTGGCAACTGGGTTAAAGAAACTTGGTACTCCTGTTGATGACATTATGAGTGTGCTTACTTAGGTTGCTTTGCTTTTTTGTACCTCTTGTTCATTCATTTATATTATTTATATATAAAAATATAAAAATATTTATATTACTTACATATAAGTATTTAAATGTAAATATATTATTTATATGTAAATATTTAAATGTAATGTTTATATTATTTATATGTAAATACTTGACACATATTTATATTATTTATATATAAATATTTATTTATATATAAATATATATTTATGTACACTTATTCCATAACATGTGTTGACACTTTACTCTGTGCTGGGTTAGGAAACAATGACAGACAAAGTGCCTACTCTTAATGGAGACTATAAACATGTATGAGCTAATATTTGTTGCCAGCTTGCCCGTGCAAACACCATGTTAGGTACTGAACATGGGTTGTCCCTCTCTCTTTTTTTTTTAAATATTTTATTTATTTCCCACAGAGAGAGAGAGAGAGCGCACAAGCAGGCAGAGTGAGAGGGAGAAGCAGGTGCCCCGCTGAGCAGGGAGCCAGATGTGGGCTCCAACCCAGGTCCCTGGGATCATGACCTGAGCCGAAGGCAGATGCTTAACCAACTGAGCTACCCAGGTGCCCCCTTAAACCTCCTCTTCTTGTTATGTGAATCACTCTGTGCTCTTCGAACAAAAAGTCCCAGCCTTTGCCCTTGGCAGACAGCCAGGTCCCCAAATGCAACCCAGCCTTGTATGTCTGACCTGAGCGGTTTCTCTGTGGCCTCACTGGGTCCCTAACCCACCTGGCTTCTCCAGCCCCTAACGCTCTATCACATCCCCACTTCACTCCCCAAGTATCAAGCTGTTTTTGTCTGTTCCACCTGATGTTCCAAACTAGATCATAAGTTCTAAATTAGATTATAAAGTTCCCCAAAGGGGTACCTGGGTGGCTCAGTTGGTTAAGCATCTGCCTTTAGCTCAGGTTGTAATCTCAGGGTCCCGGGATTGAGCCCTGCATGGGGCTCCCTGCTGAGTGGGGAGCCTGCTTCTCCCTCTCCCTCTGCCCTCCCCCGCTTGTGCTCTCTCTCTCTGTCAAATAAATAAATAAATAAATAAAACCTTTAAAAAAATTAATAAAGTTCCCCAAAGCCTGTATTTTCTTTTCTCTCTTAGGTAAGAGACTTAGGGTATAACTTAGGTAAAGACTTAGGGAATAAGTTAAAGTGGTCATTTGCATTGCTACATTGGTTCTCTGGCCCTAAAAACATGAATAGATTCAGAGAGAGAAAAGGAGGTGACCCATATAAATCTAAACAGGATGTGCTTGCGTGGCCCCTTCCCTCTCCTTCAGTTTAGCCCTGCCTTGTCAGAATGTTGCCTACATCCTCCGACTGCAGATTTTGCGTGACTCGTTTTGCAATGACCACATCATCCCGGTTTATATAATATGCACTGGGTTTGTATCTCTACCTTAAGCCTTTGGGACACAGCCAAAGCTAGAGGTCACTGGAGCACCCACTTAGCCTGAACTTGAAGGACAGAAGCTCAAGAGTCTGTCATCAGCTGTCTCTGGCTCTGAAAACTCACAGACCTTTGTACTATCTATCCCTGTGATATTTAACACCTACCGCCTTGAGATGTCATTTTTCACAGCTGTGTATCCTACCAGCTCCTGGGCAGCAACACGGCCTCGCCTGCCACCGGGGGCAAGAGCTCTCTGAATGACTGTTAGCTGGGCCTGGAGTTACAGATGGGATTACTGCCGGGACCTCTAGTCTGGAAGCTGCTAGGGTGTCACGCGGTGTTGATAACCACTGGCTCCTCAAAGTGGCTCTGGGCAGCCGAGAGTCCTTCCCACTTTGGGATGTTTGGGCTGAACCCTTGACACCCACACTCTACCTTTCCCGTCTCTTCCCTTTTGGAGTATCGGATGCCGAGCGCTTGTGGTCATGACATCATAGAATTGCCTTGCAGGCTCGTGGAAGACAAAAGTTTTAAGGCAGAGAAAAATTCTATGGGATTTCACCCATTCTCATTCCATCTCTATATTATTTGCCATGTCCTAACCTCAGCTTGAAGAACTTGCATTTCGTCTTCTTCTGGGGAAGAGAAATAGGAGTGGGCTCCAGAATGGTCTCTCCTCTGGGAGAACTGGAGTGTTAGCCTGTAGACTAACCCAGTTCTCCCAGAGATTCCTTCCTTAGGGGGCCTCTGGGAGCCATTTACCATTGGGAGACCAACGGGGAGCTAAAAGCTTGTCATTTGTTGAGACTTCTCCTCCCTCTCACGTCTGCCTAGGCGATCCAATGTCATGTGTGGACCGCATTAGGGATGATGTATAAGCAATACCGGCATGCCTCACTTTATCCTCCACCTCACACGAGTAGGTGACAGAGTAGATCTCCATGCCATTGGGAAGGCCTTCATAATCACTCTTCCTTGCTCATCTGCCTCTCTATCCTTCAGACACTCTTAGATAAGGTAGTGTATGTAGGAGGATTCCAAGTGACCGCATAGGAGATAGATTAGAATTCCCTCTTCATGATTTACATTATTTAAAGAAACATTCCCTATTTCCTCACTCTGGTTTTTCATAGATTTGGCTTCCTTGAATAGTCTCGAACCACTTCCCGACCACGTATTTCCTCTCTGGAAGGTACGAATGAAGCCTGCTGTAATCCTTTTCCTTATTTATCCACTCTTTTCACTCATCTCTGCTATGGTCCTGAGGCTTTTTCTTGGATTTCTGCAGTTGGTGGTCATTACTTCCTGAGCAGAACAGAGTTTGTTATATGTCTCGGGGGTTCTTTCCAGAATCACGCTTAACAGTTTGGCCTCATACTCAAGTGGTCAGAGAGGACGTTAGGTCACACTCCTAGTCATCATCAGAATTAAAACCTGTTCAGGATTTAATGAAGGCCACCAACAACTGTCTGCCTTGCCAAGAAGGATATGCTCTCCTAGGTAGGCCAAATGAGTGCAGTTCTCCAGCAGCCCATCGAAGAGGGATAGTTTGAAATGTGCATGTAGAAAAAAAATGGACTCAATGTAAATGAGATGTCAGTTCCCTCAGGAATGCCCCCAGTTGAGTAATTCTGAGTGTACTCACCATTCCGTGGTAAATGTGAAGTGTTTGCAGGACAAGGTTGGTGACACATAGGTTACTTAATGGTGAATAAATCTGATAAAATTAAAAATGCTTCCAGCACTAAACTGTGTGCTCATGTTTGTACCACATGAATAAAAGGGATGCTATTTACTGGAAAACCTGTGTAAGGCTGCATAACTCAAGAGTTACACGATAGTCTAAGAATTGTCACATGCTGAGCTTTCTGTAGGATGCCTTCTTGGTCCCTCTGTCATGGGCACTGGAACAAGATGCTCTAAGTGACATTGGTGATCAGCAGCTTTCTTCCCCACCATGCAGATAATCTCCAGTCACCCTCCGTGGGACATACCTGTCAGTCCCATAATTGGGAGCTGGGAGTGGGGGGCAAAGACAAGAGCCACAATCCCTTCATCTTTATAGGGCAGCTCTAAAACCAGCCCTGTTTTGAGTGAATGTCGATTGTTCTTTCCTTCTCCTAATCCTATCTTAATCTTCCATTTTTTTCCCTCCAACAAATTCCTAAAATAGAGATGGGCAGAGGTTCAAGGAACATTGGGGACCATTTCCTTCCTGTGCCTAAAAGCTTTCGCTCTCTCTCTTACTGAACAGAGTGTACTTTCAGTCATTCAACTTCTCCTTATTCCTGAATGCCAGCGTTATATATGAACACGAGCTTTCCAAGGCGCTCTTGCTATTACGTTGACATCATTGTATTTGAGATATCACCTGACCGCTACAAGTCTGGTCTTTTCAACTTTTTTTCTCATACGTTAGTTCATTTTTAAATAAAATAATCTAGATAGATATAGAGAATTAGAATTTGAAGGTTGAAGACAACCTTAATGCTTTCCAATTGCCCTTCCCATGTGAAGCCTGAATGCCCTTATAACAGAAGTGGTCATTTGTCCTCTATCACTCCTTCCTAGTGATAAGAGATTTAACAGCACACAATCAGATCACACCATTTTTTAAAAAGATTTTTTAAAAAAGATTTATGTATTTGAGGGGAGGAGGAGCAGACGGCGGGGGGGGTAGGGAGAGAAAGAATCTCAAGCAGACTCCCTGCTGAGTGCAGAGCCTAACTCAGGGCTCAATTTCATGACCCTGAGATCATGACCTGAGTGGAAAACAAGAGTCAGACGCTCAACCAAGTGAGACACCCATGTTCCTCCAGATCACACCGTTTATAAATACGTCTGTGGGAAAGATCTTCCTTGATACGCATCTTGTCTCTTCCACCCTTTGGCCCAGGTTTTAAAATGTAATATGTTTTCCACAGAATAGTTTTCAAAATACTCGAAGACAATTATCCTGTCCTCCAAAGTATTTTTGCATTCGGTTAACTATGCCCATTTTCTTCAAATGCGTGTGGATTTCCATCCCTCCCGCCATCCTGGCCACTGTCCTCAGTTCAGTTTGTCCAGGTGTCTCTCACAGTGTCATGCAGAGAGCTGATCACGCTCCAACTAACCTAAGACCGTCGCGTTTCCACGTCACAGGTGAGAAAACCGAGACTACCCAGTACATGACTTCTGTAAGGTCATAAACTAGACCTTGAATTTGGATCTCTACGCTCCTGCAATTTCGTTCTGGTCTGTATTTCCGGATATAACGTGTAAGTCTAGTCAGAGACCCATTTAACAATGAGGTGGAACAACCTGGAATTCTACTGGTTTCCACTGCAATGAAATCATGACAAAGGGGCTGAGCCAAGACTCTCTGGAAACGTCAGCTGCTTAGTCTATATATATCCATACACACACATATATATCGGTTCTATTTCTCTGAGGGATGCTGACTCACACAGTCATTAATCTACCTTTTGTGATCTTTAAGGACTGTTTTTGGATGACAGCATGATTATTCTCTATTTAATTGTTGGTGATGTTGCTCCTTGAGTCCTCTGATTGAGTTCCAAGACAATTTCTTTTATCTTGAACCTTTTCATAAGCTTAAAGCAATACTGCAACTTTATTACACTCCTAAGAAAACTCAAAATAATTTTGCATCTGTGTGACCAATGCGTAGGCTCATGCTTTACCTCCTTACTAATCACTGATGGCTCTGCCAACTCTCATTGGGAGGATGCTCCAGTCTTCTACTGTATTTTAAAAATCAACATATTCTTTAATATACCAGCTTTAAATATGTTACAGCTGAAGTCTGTTGACTTATTCAAGCCCACTGATGTTCATCAAAGTAAATACTATGCCTTTGTTGCATCTTTTGTTCTTAGTCTAATTTCGATTTTCTTAATGTGTGTTCTGTTGGCACCTCGCTTCCTTGTCTATAAGCTGGCCCGTGAGAAAGGAATTCTACCGAAAAATCAGTTTGGGAAGCAATATGCCTTATGTGCCACAAGATTCGCAATACACACAGCATATTAAAGGTTTGAGAAGTCCTATAGAAAATAAACCTGTTTAAATTAATTTAATCCAATGTTTCCGAAGTGTATTTGACCACAGAAAATTTCTTTTTCTCCCAAAACATCTATTGGAACACATTTTGGAAAATGCTGATGTCATGTTGTAACTTACTATCCTTGTTAAGGGTCATAAAAAGGCCAGAAAGAATATTCTCTTAAGCAAAGAATAAAGAAAAGCACAAATTATTTTATGAAACCTAATAAGCAATCAAAGTGTTAATCCTGACAAAGAGAGCAGAGCCAGTTAACTAATGTTATATACCTGTTGTTTGTATTTAAATATAATGTCTCTTCTTTAAGCCATTATCAAGGCTGGCCAAGAGGACAGGCACTTACTTCCTTTGTAAAGGCAAGCATCTTATATTTGATTCCAAGTCTATAAAAACGAAAGGTGACATTTTTCCCTTTTGCCTGTTTTAGAAGTATCTAGTCACAGAACATGTAATCGGGCTGCCTGAAGGACAAGGGGGGAGGTCCATATCTTCCAAGGGAAGAGGAAATAAAGTCAATTGCTTAGTTTGAGGCATCAGCTGTTCCTCTCTCTCTTCCCAGCTTTATTGAAACATAATTAACATATAACACTCTGTAAGTTAAAGCTGTACAGCGTGGTGATTTGATACACATATCTATTGTGAAATGGTTACCACAATTAGGTTAGTTAACATCTGCCACTTCACGCAATTACTCTTCTTTTGTTGGGGTGGGGGCAGTGAGAACATTTAAGATCATTCTCTTAGCAGCGTTGAAGTATATGATATACCATTGTTAACCAAAGTCACCATGCTGTATATTAGACCCCCAGAACGTATTCATCTTGTAACTGGAAGTTTGCACCCTTTTGGGAGGGGGGCAGATGGAGAGGGAGAGAGAGAATCTTAAGCAGACTCCATGTCCAGCACAGAGCCCGACACAGGGCTCAGTCTCATGACCCTGAGATCATGACCTAAGCTGAAATCAAGAATCGGCCACTTAACTGACGGAGCCACCCAGGGACCCCTAGAAGTTTGTACCCTTTGACCAACGTCTCATTTCCCTCAATCTGTATATCTATGGTGCTCTCGGCTGCAGAGAACAGCTGGTAAAGCACTAAAATGGTAAAACCATACAAATAGGGACAGTTATGCAAAGCTGTAAACTGAAATCAAGAATACCATAAAGATACAGTAGAGCAGATCAACAGGACTAGAAGCTGGTTCTTGGAGAGAATCAATAAAATTGACAGACCACTGGCAAGACTTATCCAAAAGAAAAGAGAAAGGACCCAGATTATTAAAATTATGAATGAAAAAGGAGAGGTCACGACGAACACCATTGAAATTGGAAGGATTATTAGAAATTTTTATCAACAGCTATATGCCAATAAACTAAGCAATCTGGAAGAGATGGAATCCTTCCTGGAAACCTATAAACTACCAAGATTGAAACAGGAAGAAATTGATTTCTTAAACAGGCCAATTAATTATGAAGAAATTGAGTCAGTGATAAACAACCTTCCAAATAACAAAACTCCAGGCCCGGACGGTTTTCCTGGGGAATTCTACCAAACATTCAAAGAAGAAATAATACCTATTCTCCTAAAGCTATTTCAAAAAATAGAAACAGAAGGAAAGCTACCAAACTCATTCTATGAGGCCAATATTACCTTGATCCCCAAACCAGGCAAAGACCCCCTCAAAAAGGAGAATTACAGACCGATTTCCCTAATGAATATGGACGCCAAAATCCTCAACAAGATACTTGCTAATAGAATCCAACAGTTCATTAAAAGGATTATCCACCACGATCAAGTGGGATTCATACCTGGGATGCAAGCGTGGTTCAATATTCGCAAATCAATCAGCGTGATACATCATATCAACAAGAAAAGACTCAAGAACCATATGATCCTCTCAATCGATGCCGAAAAAGCATTTGACAAAATACAGCATCCTTTCCTGATTAAAACCCTTCAGAGTGTAGGAATAGAAGGTACATTTCTCAATCTCATAAAAGCCATCTATGAAAAGCCTACTGCAAATATTATTCTCAATGGGGAAAAGCTGGAAGCCTTTCCCTTAAGATCAGGAACACGACAAGGATGCCCACTCTCGCCACTATTATTCAACATAGTACTAGAAGTCCTTGCAACAGCAATCAGACAACAAAAAGGGATCAAAGGTATTCAAATCGGCAAAGAAGAAGTCAAAATGTCTCTCTTCGCAGATGACATGATACTCTATATGGAAAACCCAAAAGAAGCCACTCCCAAACTATTAGAAGTTATAGAGCAATTCAGTAACGTGGCGGGATACAAAATCAATGCTCAGAAATCAGTTGCATTTCTGTACACGAATAACGAGAACGAAGAAAGAGAAATTAGGGAATCCATCCCATTTACAATAGCACCAAAAACCATACGTTACCTTGGAATTAACTTAACCAGAGACGTAAAGGACCTTTATTCTAGAAACTATAAATCACTCTTAAAAGACATTGAGGAAGACATAAAAAGATGGAAAGATATTCCATGCTCATGGATCGGAAGAATTAACATAGTTAAAATGTCCATGCTACCCAGAGCAATCTACACTTTCAATGCTATCCCGATCAAAATACCGAGAACGTTTTTCAAAGAACTGGAACAAATAGTCCTTAAATTTGTATGGAACCAGAAAAGACCCCGAATCTCCAAGGAACTGTTGAAAAGGAAAAACAAAGCTGGGGGCATCACAATGCCGGATTTCGAGCTGTACTACAAAGCTGTGATCACAAAGACAGCATGGTACTGGCACAAAAACAGACACATAGACCAATGGAACAGAATAGAGAGCCCAGAAATGGACCCTCAGCTCTTTGGGCAACTAATATTTGATAAAGCAGGAAAAAACATCCGGTGGGAAAAAGACAGTCTCTTCAATAAATGGTGCTGGGAAAATTGGACAGCTACATGCAAAAGAATGAAACTTGACCACTATCTCACACCATACACAAAAATAAACTCCAAATGGATGAAAGACCTCGATGTGAGACAGGAATCCATCAAAATTCTAGAGGAGAACATAGGCAGCAACCTCTACGACATCGGCCAAAGCAACCTTTTTCATGATACATCCCCAAAGGCAAGAGAAACAAAAGATAAAATGAATTTATGGGACTTCATCAAGATTAAAAGTTTCTGCACAGCCAAGGAAACAGTCAGAAAAACTAAGAGGCAGCCCCCGGAATGGGAGAAGATATTTGCAAATGACACTATAGATAAAGGACTGGTATCCAAGATCTACAAAGAACTTCTCAAACTCAATACACGAGAAACAAATAAACAAATCAAAAAATGGGCAGAAGATATGAACACTTTTCCAATGAAGACATACAAATGGCTAACAGACACATGAAAAAATGTTCAAAATCATTAGCCATCAAGGAAATTCAAATCAAAACCACACTGAGATACCATCTTACGCCAGTTAGAATGGCAAAAATAGACAAGGCAAGAAACAACAATTGTTGGAGAGGATGTGGAGAAAGGGGATCCCTCCTACATTGTTGGTGGGAATGCAAGTTGGTACAGCCACTCTGGAAAACAGTGTGGAGGTCCCTTAAAAAGTTAAAAATTGAGCTACCCTATGATCCAGCCATTGCGCTACTGGGTGTTTACCCCAAAGATACAGACGTAGTGAAGAGAAGGGCCATATGCACCCCAATGTTCATAGCAGCAATGTCCACAATAGCTAAATCGTGGAAGGAGCCGAGGTGCCCTGCAACAGATGACTGGATTAAGAAGTTGTGGTCCATATATACAATGGAATATTACTCAGCAATCAGAAAGAACGAGTTCTCAACATTTGCTACAACATGGACGGCACTGGAGGAGATAAGGCTTAGTGAAATAAGTCAAGCAGAGAAAGACAACTATCATATGATTTCTCTCATCTATGGAACATAAGAACTAGAATGATCAGTAGGGGAAGAAAGGGATAAAGAAAGGGGGGGTAATCAGAAGGGGGAATGAAACATGAGAGACTATGGACTATGAGAAACAAACTGAGGGCTACAGAGGGGAGGGGGTGGGGGAATGGGATAGACCGGTGATGGGTAGTAAGGAGGGCACATATTGCATGGTGCATGGGGTGTTATACACAACTAATGAATCATCGAGCCTTACATCGAAAACCGGGGATGTACTGTATGGTGATTAACATAATATAATAAAAAATCATTATTAAAAAAAAAAGGAGTTAGAATGGCACTGGATTTCTATCGTAATGCTGGATACCAAAAATCAATAAATTTATGTATTCATAATAATAAATATTCAGAGAATAAAAAAAAAAAAGAATACCATAAAGGACCGGGAACAGACAAATCCACTGAGACAGAATGTACAATAATCTCCCAGGGGCTGTGGGAAGGGAGAAACAGAGTTATTGTGTAATGGATACAGAGCTTCTGTTTGGGATAATGAAAAAGTTCTGGGGGGCGTCTGGGTGGCACAGCGGTTAACTGTCTGCCTTCGGCTCAGGGCGTGATCCCGGCGTTGTGGGATTGAGCCCCACATCAGGCTCCTCTGCTATGAGCCTGCTTCTTCCTCTCCCACTCCCCCTGCTTGTGTTCCCTCTCTCGCTGGCTGTCTCTATCTCTGTCGAATAAATAAATAAAATCAAAAAAAAAAAAAAAGAAAAAGTTCTGGAAATGGCTGGTGGTGACGGTCATACGACATTGGGAACGTACTCAATGCTGCTGAGTTGTACAATGACAAAAGGCTAAGATGATCATTTTTGTTAAGTATACTTTACGACAATTTTTTAAAAATCGCCAAAAATATTAGGGAGGTAAACAGAGAAAGAGAGAGAACTACATGCACACATTGTATCCAGGACAAGTTTCCTGATTTTGATATTGTTCTATATTACATAAGATGGAACCATCGGGAGACACTAGGTGAAGGAACTTGGGACCACTTTTTGTCCTATCTTTGCAACTTCCTGTGAATCTATTGATAATTTCAAAATAAAAAGTTAAAACAAAAAATTTTAACAAGTAAACCACCATGACTAGAAGTATTTACCTGGAAATGCAGATAGGATTGGTACTTGGAAATCTATTCATATTTCACACTTGTAGCTGGAATAAGAGAAAAATCATACGATCTCTTTAGATGCGTATAATGCTCTCATTCTAATGAATTTTAATAGATGGTTTTTCCCCCCAAACATCATCAAAAGATCCATCTAGACAAATAGGCTTAATGCTCAAACATTGTAGGTGTTTTTAATAAAATCAGGAATAAAGATATTATTGTTACCTAACATCATTCTCTACGTTTGAGTCCCTACGTGGTTTATGGTGATAACCATGAAAATACAGGTACAGAGCAAGAGCCTACCCTTGACTGGGCCGTCATCCATTCAGACCTTGGGAATGTCTGTTAACGTCTCAGCCTCGTTTTTCTCTTTTACAACACCAGACATCTAATCGGACAAAATCATTAATTTTAACATTATTTTTCTATTTCTAAGCACTAGACACTTTCCTTCAAAATTTTTTTTCTATGGAAGACCAAAACATAAAATAGTTAAAACTGGAGTTGCTATGATGCGAACAGCGGTGGGGCACCCAAATCCTGGTCTATCCTGATCCTTCCCTCCACCTCTGCAGGAAACAAGCCCCTCATAAACACTCACGGGACCAGGCAGAGGCCCTTCTCCTGTCCCAGGCAGTGCAAACGTGCAGGGAGCGTGCATCTTTGAAGCATGCCAGGTGAGCTGATTTATGAAATCTGGGCTAGAACACAATGTGACAAAGAAACAAAAGAACTTTGTCTCTAGCGGAGAACTTGATTCTATACCTAGTATGGGTCTTGCTGCATGACTCTGAGTGAGTGCCCTCCCCTCCCCCAGCTTTGGTTCCTTATCTACGTGAGGAGGGTCTCTGACTTACATTCATTCAATACCAAATCACGTTACAATGGTCTTGCTTTTGTCAGTGGGTGGGTCACTTTTGTCAGGGGATGTGGACCTCCCTCCGCCATCCCAGCACAGGTAAAGCTAACTCAGGCAGCAGGTCTCAAGTCTCAACCCTGGCTACATGCAGAAACACCAGAAGATGCTTTTCAGATACACAGATACCCAGGTGCCCCCCAGTCCAGTTAAATTAGAACCCTACCCCTGAGACCTAGAGAATCGCTATACCTGTTTCCCAGGTTACACTATTAGGTTAGGGCAGTCAAGAGGGAAAACCGCTGTCCTAGTAGAACCATAGAAATGTTTTGGGTAATTTCACTCAAAATCAAAGAGTCTACAAGACCCCATGGTGAGCTTTTCATTGTCTGGGTGACTAGCCAGTAACACTTGCCCTTAAATATTTTCACATCAAACTTGTCTCTATCTTGCTTCATGGCACAGAACCCTGTGCAGACTCAAAGCCCTTTCTTTTTCCCTTTTTTTTAAGTTTATTTTTTTTTTTCGTAATCTCTACACCCAGCATGGGACTCCAACTTACGACCCCGAGATCAAGAGTTACAAACTCTTCCAACTGAGCCAGCCAGGCGCCCCTCAAAGCCCTTTCTTGATAAATATTTTGACCTGCCAGAGAGACTGTCATCATCGGCTGAGACTTGTATTCCTTTCATTCCATTCACAGGGGCCATGGCACAACTCTGCTGTGACAGAGGCAAAACCTCCCATTTTACGTGATTAACTCTTCTCCCTCAAGGGATGTACGCATACTCCATGTGAAGGTAGTAAGCGCATGTGTGATTTTGTCTAGGAACCAGGAACATCGCCTCGCTAATGCAGCTGGAGTATTTGCCTTCCCGGCAGCATACTGGATCATGAGCTGGCACGACCTGTTTCCTGGCGGGACGGCTGGCTGCAGCCTGCCCACGGCCTGCGCGTGTTCAAGGAGGAAGGCGGTTTTCAGGGACGTGCTACAAATCACTTAGACCTTGTCAGGTAATCCACAGTTTTGAGAGCAACCCTCCATCCATCTTAAGCTTTCTTATCCCCATGATCTCACTGTTCTGGTTTCGTGCAAAGCGTCAGAAAGAGCACTGGATGTCAGAGTACGTTGCATGATTCCCTAAAAAGAAGGCAAATGACCACAGGATCTTCAGGGCAATGAAACTGCTCCGTAGGATAGTATATGGTGGACACATGTCATTGCCTATTTGTCAAAACCCACAGAACGCATACTGAGAGTAAATCCTAGTGAAAACCGTGGACTGCGGGTGATAATGATGTGTCAGTGTAGTTCACCAACCGTAACAAATGTCCCACCCTAGTGGGGGGCGTTGTCAGGAGGTTGTGCCTGTGTGTGTGGACAGGGAGGGTATGGGAACTCTCCGTACTTCCTGCTCAATCTGGCTGTGAATCCAGAATTATTCCCCCCAAAAAAATCTATTTGAAAAATGAAAAAAGGGGAAGTTTGGAACTTTGCTTTAAAAATGTTTTTAATCTCAGAAATTGGCGAGTAGCAAAACAAAGCGAAAGCCTGGGTAATAATCCAACCCTTACAAAATGCTCTCATCTGTCTTGACCCTTACTGATACCCTGTCCTCCATCCGTCACTGTCTTCACACACTCTCCTCACTGTTCCCTCCCTCCTGAAGGCTGCCTACACCCTCACCTCACCCAGAATGCTCTAAGCTCCAGGCTCTTCTAACCAAAGGTCTCTGAGAAATCTCAATTTGATTGTCCGAGGGGAACTTCAACATCAACTTATCCCAAAACGGAAATCATTAACCTCCCACCCCAACTCCTCCTTTATATAAAAAGGTAACTCCTCTATGGATGAGAAGTCCAGTTGTCCTTCCAAATTTTCATGTGAAGTGAATGACAGTCCTCACTTCCAGTCCAAGATAGGGGACAGAATACTTCTGGGTCTATGTGTTCCCACTAAAACCCCAACAGAATTGCATGACAATAACAGGCTTTGAAAAGAAGCATAAACCCACAGGACAAAGGAGAGGAACAGCCACATGCTCTCAGAAGGTGGGAAAGCTCTCCGATAAATAGTGCTGAACCTGACGAAGGAAAGAAAGTCAGAATCTAAGTGGGTAGAGTGGAAAAACCCAGAAACAAGCTGGATGAACTGCGAAGAGGTCAGGAAGAGAAGGGCTCCAGCCACCTCTTAAAGAAGCAGTCAAAGAAATCCAATTTCAGACATACAAGGTCTCACAAATAGGCTTCTGGCTCGCGTTTACTTTCTCAGAAAGCATCTGGAGGATGCATCCCACCAAAATAAAAGAGAAAGCCAAGAACCAAGATGATATGGGATTTAACACAACAGAGGCCCAGGGTATCCTGGGCTGTGGAAGAAGGACCACCGCAGGAACACAGCCATGCTCGTGACTTGTTAGTTCTTTTAATTGTCCTACGTGTAGGTTCAGAAGAGCTAAGTACTGTGATCAAGATCACATGGCTAATCTAGCGAGTGTCAGAGCTAGGAACCAAACCCAGGTATGTCTGTGGCAAAGGCATAATAGAGCATTTCTATAATTACGGAATCCTGAGCCAAAGAGTGACTAATGCGGGTAATAACAGTTCCAAGACATAAGCTTACAATGAGAATTAAATGAGATAATCACCCAAAGCGTTTACCCAGCATCTGGCACATGGGAACCTAAATATTACTGACTTCTAGTTAAAAACATAGTCTATTATTATCATTACTGCCTCCATCAAATGTTCCGTGAAGGATCCGCATTTGAGCTGGACCTGGGAAGACAAGAAGGATTTTGACTGTCGCAGAGGAAGGGGGACATTCCAAGCTGAAGAGAGGATAGTAACAAAAGAGGAGAGAACAATGAAGAGCCACACAGTTGAGGCATTTGTCAAAGCACCCCGTGGCTGACCGAGTGCAGCAACAGCACTTGCCAAAGTTTGCTTTAAATGTGTGGGATTTGAAAGAGATATGTTAATTTCCCATTTCTCTAGATGCTGTAAGCCCTATCCCTGAAGGAAATTCGATCATCAGAAGGCAACGAACCTGAACTCTATTATCTCAGCTTCCCACAGATTCACTTTCACAGAATTAAGATTAATGATATGGACTTTGCAGAAGAGAAAGAAAGCATTAATTCGAAGAATGTTTTCACATCTTTTGCAAAATCACACACCCTGTGGACACTGCATACCCATCCTTAAAGAGTCTGAAGAAGACTTTTTCCCTCCATGAGTTTGTATCCTTGCTGTTATCAAGCAGTGACAACTTTGTAACCCAATGCCAAGAGCTGATTTGAGGGGCAACGGTGTAACCTAATCCTTACCAAATGCTTCAGGACGGTTCTTTTCTTCCTATAAACATGTAAAAATAAAAGTGTTCGTCTTCTTCCATAGGCTTAAGAATATCGTGAATTTTAAACAAGTAAAATGGAATATATTGTTGAATCCTGGTATAATACAAGTGTCAAGAAATTAAGGAAAACATGTTACCTGACAGCGAGGGCATATATAACTGAATCTATGGTATCCTTATAAGGAGGCGACTGAAAACAGTAGATCATTTGTCTCACTAAAATTTTAGCAGAAATATATGAGAACCAACTAGCAGAAGTGCTCAGTAGAAGCAAGTTTAGGTAAGGGGCACTGCCTTTTATGCACGAGGAAAACCTTTTCAGATTTTAATATTCAATTTAAACGTGTTCACCTGTATTAGTCAAGCTTAGCTAGGTTATACTGCGGTAACGAACAACGAAGATTTATTTTTCATCGATGCTGTATATCCACCTTGGGAGAGCAGAGCTCTCAGCTTCCTGCTTGGAAACTGAGGCTGCCAGAGCCTCAACCTTCTGGAACATCGCTGGTTGCCATGGTGGGGGAGGAGGGGGGAAAACAGCAAGTCAAATACTGCACTGGAAAGCCTTCTGTCTGCAATGATACAGTTCATTGTCATTTGTGTTTCGCTGGCCAGAGCAAGTCACATGGCCTGCTAAATATCAAGGTGGCGGAGGCTGCATTCCTTCCATGCTTAGAAAGAGAGAAACCAAGGGATGCCTGAGTGGCTCAGTCTATTAAGCTTCTGCCTATGGCTCAGGGTTCTGGGATCAAGTCTCGCATCAGGCTCCCTGCTTCTCCCTCTGCCTGCCACCCCCCTGCTTGTGCATGTGCTTACTTGCTCTTTCTCTCTGACAAATAAATCAATAGAATCTTTAAAGAAAAAAGAAACTGGAAAAATTGGTGAACAATCCTAATGACAAATCCTAAAATGTGCCCTCTTTGCTACTGAACCTTCAGTTCGCTTTTCTTTCTGCAAGCAAAGTACACTCATCTCTTTCTCCAAGGAGTACTGCCAGCAAGTTTTATCCCGACGGCTTTTAGTTCGAAACCCAGGATTTGGGGAGATGCACAGCCATTTTCACATCAGGCCTGGTTATGGTGCCTACTGATTCGGAGACCTGTGAAGGAGAAAGTCAAATTTTCTGCCCTCCACACAACCACACTCCGATGGAAGAAGGAGGCCAGGATAACTACAGTAAG
This sequence comes from Ursus americanus, assembly GCF_024610735.1. Taxonomy (NCBI): domain Eukaryota; kingdom Metazoa; phylum Chordata; class Mammalia; order Carnivora; family Ursidae; genus Ursus; species Ursus americanus. The sequence continues at coordinate 15,594,096 of NC_142145.1, read as the reverse complement.
TATCCCCATTCAGAAGTTGGGGGAATGAGAGAGACACATGGTGGACACTGGTCCACAGCAAATCTAAACCCCACTGAGCAGACATTTTGAGGGCTCCCCCGGGGGTAGGAAAAGTTCCTTGATTATGTTCTGGTCCTGCTCCCTGGGAAAAGGTCTCTTGTCCAATCACCCTCCTGAAGCCTGGCTCTGACTTTTTTTTTTTTTTTTTTAGATTTTATTTATTTGACAGAGAGAGAGAGCCAGTGAGAGAGGGAACACAAGCAGGGGGAGTGGGAGAGGAAGAAGCAGGCTCCCAGTGAAGCAGGGAGCCCAATGTGGGGCTCGATCCCAGGACACCAGGATCACGCCTTGAGCTGAAGGCAGACACTTAACAACTGAGCCACCCAGGCGCCCCCTGGCTCTGACTTCTGAAAGTCCCCCTTTTCCATTATTCTCGGCGGCCACATTTGAACTGGGCCATGAGAATATGTCCTCTTTGGGATGAGCAACTTTCTCAGCCCACTCCCTGCTCTTAGCCGAGGACAGTCCTAAGGTCGTGTTCTTCAATCACCACCACCTGTTTTGTCCAGGCCGATTCCTACTTCTTTTGTCAAAAACATAGCTTCTCCTGTATCTCCTTCCAGTCAGCTCCATATGGCAATAGCCACAGTTCCTTTTGAGACATAATTCTCTTGTTGATAGTATTTGTCTGTTCTTTGTCCTCATGCCCCTCTTCATCAGTTTAATTTCAATTCCCTGAGGCCATAGGCTTCAGAGAGTCACGTACAGACCTCGTCTTTTCCATGAGCCATTTTGTACAAATGAAAAGGGTTTTGGGATACTACTCCATTAATGGGAATTTACTCAAAGACGTTTTAATTCATTGACAGATTTTTTAACAATGAGGGTGATGACCATACCCTTCATTTGTCCCTTGACGCAAGGTTGAGTTTTAACTGGCCCCCGCTGCTTTAAGTTTTCCTCATTTCAATGTTTGCTTGTTGACACTGAGTCTTCCTTCAGGCTTCAAATCCCTGAATTCTGTTTTCTTATATTCCTGCTTGGAAATGAGCAGTGTGTTTTGGTGTTCACCTCTGTCTTGTAACAACCTGCCAAAAACAGTCATCAACAAACAACACAGGCTACAAAGAATACTTCTCCCCACAGTCTTTTTCCCTGGAGGGGTAAACTCGTCAGGAGTAAAGTCTACATCCCGAATTACTGCAGGCACAGTGTCCTTGCCCCTACCTGGCCCTTAGGTCGTTTGTTTTAGGTCCTTGCTGTAGAAGCAGCCCACTTCTATCTACCAACTTTTGTCCTATTCAGCATAGGTAAGGTGACGGACGCTACAGGAAAAACAATCCCGATATTTCAGTGGCCTGGAATAAATTTATTATTTTCCTCTCTTACTACATGTCCATTTTCAGTCAGTAGGAAACACTTCTTTATTTTATCCTCACTTCTGGACTTATGCGGATGGAATCTCTACCAGCTAGAACTTTACCAGTTGTCATGGAAGGTGGAAAGAAACCTACCTGGAAAGTTGTACATTTACCCAAAAGGGGCACCTTTCATTTTCGCTCATATTCCACTGGCTGAAGCAGTCCGATGACTAACCCTAACTTCAAGTTACGCAGAGAAATGGATTTTTTTCATGTCCCCAAAAGAGGAGAAGCAGAAGTATTGATCATAGCACTAGTGACTCCACACCCATTTAGTAAAAAAGTGTGTATATACTCTCCTTACAACACACTCTTGATTTATGTTGGACTTACAGTCTCTAGGGACCTGTGCTTACAGTAAATTAAGGAGACCAGAATTTAATTCCTGAAGCTTCCAGTTTCAAGTGGATATCATTGGCATGGTCCACATATTATGGGGAAAACCTCAAAAATGAGAGAAACATTCATAAGTAGTTACTGGAATGGGGCAACCGAATGTGTGACTATTTTGTTTGCCAAATGTCACAGGAATCTATTTGCTTCTGCGTGGGTACTTCCCTTTTTCTAACCAAGTGGATCCCTTTCTAAGCTTCAAAAAAAAAAAAAAAAGATGATCATTAGTGAGCTCAACTGCCTTAAGACTTTAAGACAGATAGTACGGAATACAATATAATCCAAGTCTAATTTTTCCATTGGTTGTCTGGTTACTCAATAAATATTTGATTGCTTGAGTAATCCCGTGGCCCAGACAAATACTGTGGCCACAGAATATAACAACAATAAGCCAGATGACAAAAAAAGTTTCCATTCCAAATCCATTTGGCCACAGGCACAAAACTCGGTCATAAAGCTGGAAGTACTTCTCCAAGGTTGATGCTGGAACTGATAGGCGCTATTTATAAACTTTGGGAAGATTTTCTAGATAAAATATTTAAACATGCTTTTGGAAAGCAAATGTCTTTGTTCGCTTAGTTGTCCGAGCTCCATTTGATTTGTTAATTTCACTTTTTCTTTGATTTTCCCGAAATTCTCAAAAGAGAAAGTTCATTTTTTCATGTGGCAAAGAGCAAAAAAATTTGCCCATGATTGAGAAAGCTTGTGGACACACAAACATGGACCGAGTGTTCTGTAGAATAAAGGCATTGCCAAAAACGTCTGCTTCATATTGGTGCGTAAGACAAAGGTTTGCTAACCACGGCAGAGCCTCAGGAAGGGTGTTGCTGGGAACCTCGGCATCTTCTTTCAGAGAATTTCCCAGATCTCCCATGGCGAGGACTCCTGCTAAGTCTGGGCTCCAGCGAGTAGGGATATGCCAGGGCAGGGGCCTCTCCCTGCCAAGTTGAAGTGGTTTTAGCTGTGTTGATCTTTTTGTAAATTAAAATTGAGGAAAGAAGTGGGCAGTTTGGTCAGAGGTCCAGAGGTCCACGTGGGCTCCGTTGAGTGGGGACTCAGCATGGGCTCATCTGTAAGATCAGGAGTCAAACCAGAAAAGAATCAAGAGGAGGCAAATGTGGGTAGGGGGTAGCTCCAGAGTACAGGTGGGGACTCCGTCAGGACACAGAGCGGGGGAAGCAGAAGCAGGCTCTGTAACATAAGCAAAGCTGAGTGGAACCATGTAGGGACTAGCCCGCCGTGAGAGATCCCTCCCAAGAGTTCTTCCAGAGGCCAGTTATACCAACTTGAGCTTGTGGTCAAAAGTTACATTCACCAGAGTTCCTCCAGGCTCCCTGGGATGGCTGGCTGGAGGAGGTCTTTCTCCAATCCTAATGGGGCACAAATATTTTGGGGCCCTCATGTAAGAATGAAGCAGTTTTGTTCAGATGAGGAAATAACATCACGCCATTTGGTCCAAGATTCCTCTGAGTCTGACTTGGGAAAATAGTTTATTGAGGCCTTAAAGAGACAAGTACTGACAGTTCCTAAGGGACATGATTCTTAATGGGAGGCCCTTGTGTCCCTGGAAGCACCTGGAATGATTTCAGATGATACAGGGAGAGACCAGAGGTTGTGACTGGAGGGGTTTGGGTGGCTGGGGAAGGGCAGGAGGGAGGAGGGTAGGGAGATCAGACAGAGCAAGGCTGGGTAAGTGGGTACCATGATTCTTCTTCTGGTCTCAGGACTTTGAAAAGGTTCTCCCCTTTCCAGAACCTACCACATCCATCCCTCTGACCCAAGACTTGGGGTCAGCCAGTAGCCAACCCAAGAACTTTGTAGAACAGAGTGATCAAACATGGATGGGGAAAGAGTGGGGCCCCAGAGCCAGTGTGCAAAGAGAACTCAGCCTTCCCTCACTCACCCCACTGCCCAGATCCATGCAGGGAGCTTGGGATCCAGTTGTCTGGGAAGGTTGGTAAGGTTAAGGAGGAGATGTGGCCATCGATTCTTGTTCAACCCCCACTGAGGCAGTGGAGCTCTGTAATTAAGAGTGACTGTGAGGGGGCGCCTGGGTGGCTCAGTAGCTTAAGCATCGGATTCTAGGTTTCAGCTCAGGTCACGGTCTCATTGTGGGATCAAGCCCTGTCATGTCTCTGTGCTGAGCATGGAGCCTGCTTGAGATCACTCTCTCCTTCTCACTCTGCTCCTCCCCTTTCTCACTCGCTCATGCTCTCTCTCTTAAAAAAAAAAAAAAGGGAGTGACTGTGATTCACAGAAAATAATGCTCTGGAATAAAATTATAGGGAAAGACTGTATTCTTCAAGAGTATCAATGCCACCATAAAAGACAAAAAAAAAAAAAAATTCTAGGTTAAAGGAAGCCAGAGAGACACGACAGGCAAATCCAATGCTTGACGCTAGACTGGATCCTATATTTGGTGGGGTAAGGGTGGAGGGGAGAGGGGTGAAGGGGTGGGAGGGCACAGATATGCTATAAGGGGAGTTATTAGGGCAAATGACAAAATTGTAATATGACAGATTAGATGAAAGTATTGCTTCAAGGAAAATACCAAGGCTATGAAAGAGACTATTCCTACTCTTAAGAAATATATAGACAGAGCACAAACAATAAAGGCAATGGGGTAAAATGTTAGCCATGGGTCAATTTTGATCAAGTATATTGTATTAGTTATCATGGATAGGAGGGTAAACATGTAATTTGTCATTCAAACCAGGACACATTTGAGAGTGAAAGGGAACACAATTCAAAGTTATGCCAGGGGGGCGCCTGGGTGGCTCAGGGGCGCCTGGGTGGCTCAGTCGTTAAGCGTCTGCCTTCGGCTCAGGCATGATCCCGCCGTTCTGGGATCAAGCCCCACATCAGGCTCCTCCGCTGGGAGCCTGCTTCTTCCTCTCCCACTCCCCCTGCTTGTGTTCCCTCTCTCGTTGGCTGTCTCTATCTCTCTGTCAAATAAATAAAATCTTTAAAAAAAAATTATGCCAGGACAACAGGTAAAAACCAAGACAGTCCTGGGAAACCAGAACCCCAGTCACTGGTGACCTTTAAAGTACGTTATTGAATACATGATGTAGGGATAATCCAGCAACCGAAAAAATAAAGCGAGAGCACTATTTCAAAAATTCCAGATTGACCATATATTTAAATAGAAAAGAGAAACAATAAAAGTACTATGAGAAGCCATACAATAATTTCCTTCTATATTCTTAGAAAAGGGAATGTCTTTATAACACAAAAACCCAAACAATAAGAATATTTTACATGACAAAAACCATCATAAGCAAAGTGAAAAGACAAATGACACTCTGGAAACAATATCTGCAATTTATATTTCAGATAAAGAGCTAATTAACCTAATATATAAAGAGCTCCTACAAATCAATTTTTAAAATACCATTAACTTCACAAAAAAATGGGCAAAGTATAAGGAGACAATTCACAGAGAAGACAATTAGATGAAAAGTTCCTCAATCTCAGCCATAATATGAGAAATGCAAAATAAAAATAGTATAAGTTATGTTTTACCTATCAGATTAACAGTAAGAAAAAGTTTGATAACATGCTTTGCTTGTGTGGAAGTGAGCACATGACACAACAGTATGACTTATACATTCCTCGTTATAATATAAACTCTTCAAACTTGTAATAATTATTAAATATTCCTTAATCTTGCATTTTAAAGTTTGCTTTTAATACGTTTCAATATTCTAGTCTTTGGTACACTTATATTTTAAAGCATAATAAGTAGCAAAATTTGCTTTTTTCTTCCAGCTGAGCACACCTAATGACCAGAATCTTGACTTTTGAATCATTACCACCACTTGGTGATAGCATGCACTAATTTCATGTTCGTACCTATTGCGTGATAAAACAACCTCTTAATAAATGAATTTATAGCAGCAAATGCTGTCTCGCACAACAAATTCTCTCATTTTTTCATACTTAGGCCTCTCCTCCATGCTCCCTCCCTAACATGCTTAATAGAAGCCAAAATCTTCAGATATCTTTAACCCATCAGTAGCCACATCACCAATGGGATTCTCACTGGATTCTCCAGACCTCACCAGAGCATGTACCCAGGAATCAGGCTGGGGTTATGTTGTTTGTTGTTGATGTTGTTTTGGCCCTCCTTTGATCTTTAGAGTGAATCAGAGCTTTTAGCTCAGACTGTCATTAGCGGTCCCCTCGATGTCACTCTCACCTAAATTAATAGTGCTCTAAAATCCAAACTCCATCTTTAAGACTGGACATCGAAGGTAGACTAGATTAGTTCCACAGAGCGAAGTATTAATCAGCGTTTTACACACACGTGCACTCTGGGGGAAGGAGACAGAGAGAGGGAGGCTTTCAGAAGTCTGGCAGGAAAGGAGCTCTCCCAACAATGAAAGAATGCCGTGGACTGGAATCTGAGATGATCTTTCCGTTTGTAGCTAGATACACCTGAACAACCTGAGGGAGGATGACAAGCAAAGATCTGGATGAAGAGCATACATGTGCATGTATTGTTCTTGGAAAACCAAACTCAGAAATGAGCTACCATGGGTTCCCGGACGACCCTCAGGAAGAATACACAGCTACCCACTTCAGAACACTTAGATACCTGCTTCTCGCCTGGTGCAGAACAGCTGCTCTTTGACAACGTGATCAAAGTGGCAGCGGAAGCGCATGACCCATGTCCCAGCCAGTCCTCCCACTGGCCTGCCCCTGAACTGGGGACTCTCATCCTAGCCATTCTTCTCTCTTGGATCAAGGCATTCAGGCCTCAGTTAAAATGCAAATGTCACCTGATAGGGATGACACACGCGGCTGCTATCAGCCCTAACACTTCATCCCATTAAGTGACCGAGTGAGTGAGTGGCCTATCAGGGACCCTTAGTAACTAAGGAACAAAACAGGTGTGTGTTGATGATAGAGCAGGAGTTGGGAAAACTCTGGAACCTGAGAAAAGAAGGATAGAACAAGTACGTTTTGGTGGTAGAGAAGGAACTGTAAACTTTAGAATCTGCGGGGTGGAAACGTCCAGGTGGGTTGCCACTGTTAAGGACTCCGGAATTCATAGGAGAGACTGAGCATCTGGGGGTGGCCTCTTACACCTACTAGTTTACGTTCTTTTCTTCCTCCCCTTTTCTCCCCTTCTCCCTTTTGCAATTATTTCTGCAATTATCAGAAGATACTACACTAGATGTTAGAGGCATCATCCTTGGCTTTCAACATGGCTTGTCTACATTTTAATGCCATTTAATTTCCCAAAGGGAACACTATTCTTCATGCCCTGTACAGAATGAAGCTGATGATTTCACCTGCTTTGTTCACTAGGACTCTCGATAATGGAGCGAGAGTACATGGCAGGAAAAGTCTCATTTCTGAGCCTGGTACACCAGTGACAGCATTGACTGGTAACATCCTTCAGAGTCCTGTACCTTATTATTATTTTTTTTTTAAAGATTATCTATTTACTTGAGAGAGCGAGAGAGAGCAGAGCAAGGAAGAACACCGGTGGTGGGGGTGGAGAGACAGGGAAAGGGAGAAGCAGACTTTCTGCTGAGCAGGGAGCCCGATGCAGACGGAGCTGGATCCCAGGACCCTGGGGCCATGACCTGAGTCGAAGGCAGATGCTTAACCGACTCAGCCACCCGGGCGCCCCAAGAGTCCTGCACCTTAGAAACGCAGCGCATGTAACTCTTGCCATACAGACCTGTACTTACCCTTTAGTTAGAACTATATCCAGTAAATATGTACTTTGTTTGATTCATTCAGTCATAGTTGAATTTTTCTTAAGTCTATAGAGAGTCTACTGTTTGTTCTACCATATTGATGATGGGATTTGAGAATCTTTCTATTGTTTTCTAAGTACTTGGTGTGCAATCAGTTGGTGAGGTCACATAGTAACTGTCCAGACTCCTCTAGATTTTCCACTAAAGAAAAAACTTCCCTGTGCCTGTGTTTAACTCAGAAAGCTTATTTAGCCATTTGATTTTGTATGAATTTTTCCAAAATAAAGTTTAATCCGACGGCATTAAGCTTAAAATATTAAAATCACTTTAGCAAGTATTAGAAGCAATATTCTAAATGATATATAGCAAAATATAAAGGATAAGACACCACATTTACCATTTGAAAGTTTTCCTCTCTAATTTCTAATTATTACAATTTGTTCATTCCACAAATTTCACCAAGCACCGGCTGGGTACAGGCTTTGGGCCGGGCACCGAGCAGACAGTGCAAATACAATTACAGCCAAAGTCTCGCTCTGCTCTCCTCCAGGAGCATTTCTCTCCTGAGCTTAAACAAAACCAGACCCCGGAGACAAATGAGCTGTACGCTAAAGGTTTGAGTGTAGAGTTGGCTGTTGGAAACTCACACCCTAATTTCAGCCGCGAAGAAAGACATCGGGGGCAGGTAGATTCCAGCACCACCAACCAACGGGATGTATTCATCCGCCTGAAACCCAGTCCTGAGGAATCTGCCTCGAATCCCACTAACTACAATTGAGACATCAGTTTTGGGGGCATTGGGGGACTCAGGAGACAAGAAACACGTGTCACTAGGATCTTCTGAACAAGGGCAGAAAACCCAGAGCACAACAAATAGTTTCCGTTCCTCCACTGGCATAAGAGAAGGCATCTCCAAAAGCAAACAGTCCTCATATGTTCCCACTTGTGGATCAAAAGGCAGTTGAACCCAGGGGAGGGGAGAAGTGTGAGATCATTCGTAAGTGCGTGTTTACTGCTCTCGGGCCGGAAGGACTGAGCCTCTCGTGCAAATACCTGGCACTCGGCTCCAGGCAGGCGCCCAGCATGCAAGCTTTTGGGGTCGGAGCCGAGCCACGCTGGCCGGTTCCTTTAATGACTCCCCCGAGCGGCGGGCCCCCCACACCTTGGCGGGTGCGGCCATTGTCCACCAACTTACCGCTCTTTTCTCAGCGACACTTGTCCTGCAGCGCACTGCCTGAAGGACGGAGGAACCTGCTTGCCGCGTCTCCACCGGCATTTTCCTGGATGCCCCAGGCAGTTTAATTTATTTAAACCACCCGGATGCCCTCCTGCCTCCACGGGTCAAGCTGGGAGCCGGAACTCGTTGGGATCCTTCCTCTTGTATATTTTCCTGACTCCTCCCCTCGGCCCTGCTTCCGGCACATTCACCTACCCAGGCTTGGGTGGTACTAGCCCCTGCCCCCGCGTGCCAACCTTGCTGGTGTGCACCACTAAGTGCCTCTGATACTCCCACGCTTGTCCACGTGTTCCCTTGCACGTGTTAAACGTGCATTGAGGTCTGGGACCGGGTCTGTCTTACCTTTGACGTTGCTGTCACATAGAGTGGCAGACACTCAGAAAACCTTTGATAACTGAGGGAATGTATCTCCTAGCATGATGGTTAGCTTTCCAAACAGAGGAGGGAATCACAGCACTAGTTGCAACTCCACATTGCTCCCCTGACAAAACGCCAACACATGTTGGCAATGCATATGATTTCACATAGATTTATATTCAGTTTTTTCTCTACCTCTCCAAACACAAAGAATTGTATAACATTGTTCTCCATACAGAATATCTTCTCAAAAAATTTTGGAATTATTGTATACAGAATTTTAAAAGTAGGGTTTTATTATTGGAATTATTGTGTACAGAATTTTAAAAGTAGGGTTTTAAAAAAGATTTTATTTATTTGAGAGAAAGAGTATGGGTGGGGGAAGGGGCAGACGGAGAGGGAAAAGCAGATGCCGCACTGAGTGGGGAGCCCAAGGTGGGGAGGCCTGATCCCAGGACCCCTAGGTCACGATCCCAGCTGAAGTCAGACACTTAACCGCCTGAGCCACCCAGGCGTCCCTAGAGATAGATTTAAAGAAAATCTGGAAGGGCTTAAAAGAGATACAAATTGATTTCTCCATAAACTTTAGAGCACCATTCTAAATAGTATTCAGTAAAGAACAATCTTTTTAAAATCTAAGTTCCAAAGCCAATGTTCACAGGTGTTCTATTCTTCATTTCTTCTATTTTTCTGGCCAAAGAGTGTTATCTATCCTGACTCTGCATATGACTTGGATAGTGCCACAGCACTATGGTATTCAGTCTCAATTACATGTGTATGAATCACATAAACTGTGTAAGACTTTGCAGTGTTTTAATGCATTATATGCATCTAGTTTGAATACTATTTTCCCTGAAATGGACCTTTCTCTTGGTGCTAAAGAAATAGTCTTGGACCAAGAAATTCAAAATGAATAGTAGGAGAACTATATTAGGTATGTTTATTGTGCATAACAACCTGTGTCAGGACTGGACTGGTTTTATATTAAAACATATTAATGAAATACCTGATGTAACTAATATTTTATAAATGCTCTAACATGTGGCCCTTTATCATTTTGGCAATACTGAATTCAGATAAAGACTTCTCACACTGGATGTGGAGAAAAAGGAACCTTCACACACTGTTGGTGGGAATGCAAGCTGGTGCAACCACTGTGGAAAACAAAATGGTGGCTCCTCAGGAAGTAAAAAAAAAAAAAAAAAAAAATAGAACTACCCTATGACCCAGGAATCATACTACTGGGTATTTACACCAAAAATACAAAAACACTAATTTAGGGGTACCTGGCTGTCTCAGTCAGTAGAGCATGTGACTCTTGATCTTGGGGTTATAAGTTCAAGCCCCATGATGGGTGTAGAGAGTACTTAAAAATAAAAAATCTTAAAAAAAACACTAATTCAAAAGGATTTTTAAAAAGGATATTTGCCCCCCCATGTTTATAGCAGCATTATTTACAACAGCCAAATTATGGAAGGAGCCCAAGTGTCCATCGATTGATAAATGGTACAATAAAGTTGTGATATATTACATATATATGTATTACATACATATATATAACACACATATATATAAAGATGTGATATATATATATATATATATATATATATATATATATATATATATATATATATATATATATATAATGGAATATTATTCAGCCGTAGAAAGAACTCTTGCCATTTGCAACAACATGGATGGATCTAGAGAGTATAACGCTAAGTGAAATAAGTCAGTCAGAGAAAGACAAATACGATTTCATTCATATGTGGAATTTAAGGCACAAAATAAAGAAACAAAGGGAAAAAAGAAGAGGGAGAGAGAGACAAACCAAGAAACACACTCAATTATAGAGAACAAACTAATGACTACCAGAGGGAAGGAGGTGGGGGGATGGGTGAAATAGGTGATGGGGATTAAGGAGGGCACTTGTGTGATGAGCACCCAGTGTTGTATGGAAGTGTTGAATCACTATATCGTACACCTGAAACTAATATAACACTGTATATTAACTAACCGGAATTAAAACAAAAAAGCTCCCCCAAATAAATAACCTCAAATTTGGTTCCCCAAAACACATTCCAAAAAATTTATTCTGTAAAAACAATTTATTTTTTTATTTTGGAAAAAGAAAAAAACACCCAGATTCCTCGATGCTTTCATAATCATCAGTACACGTTCATACTTTGATTCAACGTTCAGGAAGAATTTATGGTTTAGAAAAATAACCTTTGTAGCAATACCTGCAGATGAATGGGGTAGTGTAGACAGATCCCACAGGTGGGAATGATTAGGAAACGGACACAGAGAAAATGAGCAATGTAATCATTTCCCCGCTGCCCTGAAATAATCTGATAAATAAACTGTAGAGCAGTTGATACAGAGACAATGAGAAGATCAGTCACACATCTTCCATCTCTTTAAAACATGCATGTCGATTCTGATTTGTGCTGAACGAAAGGCTGTGTCTTATGCCTATACTTTTTTCCCCCCCAGAATGAATGTCAGAGAAATAACTCATTACACGGCCTGGAGATTGTACTCAAATGGTTGGTGGAGAGGTGAAGGCCTCCCCAGCCACGTGGGGAGCTAGCATTCCTGCCCTCCTGCTCCTGTTTGCCAGCGGTCGGCACAGGTAGGGGCTCAGCATTTATGCACTGAGCTGGTGTGCAGCAAATAAAAGCAAAAGGGAACTTTAGTTTCGTCCCCCTCCTACGACTTGGCGTTATCAGGCACTTCGGTAGTAAAACTCTGTGTTCATAAAAATACAGATAATGTACATAGTTCTGCATTTTCCAAGTTTTCTACTATAAGCATGCATTATTTTTATAATTAGAAAAAAAAACCTTGTAAAGAAATGAAGAGAAGAGGTGTGGGGAGGCAGTTTTCCTCCAAGCACCTGAAGCCGCAATGAAGACTGAATCTTCCTCATCGCAGGGGCTAGAGAAGGATCGAATGTGCTGGAGTTGAAACCAGAGAGGTTTCAATTAGGGAGGCACATGGCATAGTTTTGCGGGGGAAGAGCCCCCAGTCTGATGAAGATCTCCTTCCTCTGTAACTGAAACCTCTTATGCTTCAGCCTTTAGCCATTATGTCTTACTCTGAGGGCGGCAAAGAGGAAAACAATTGGCTCACTTCCTCACCTACCTTCTCAAACGGACCTGCACAGTTCTCTCTGAGACGACACGGCATGCTTCTTCAGGAAATGGGGGGTTCTTAGTCCTGCAGACCCTGCAGCGGGGTTTGGAGTGGGCTCTTTGGGAGAAAGACCAGAAAATATGATGAGATCAGGAACCTGCATATTCTCACCAGAAAAGGACGGGTGGTCCAGCGAAGGGACTCGTCCCCCTCAGGTCACCACATCACCATTTTCTTGGAAGCAACACGGCAGGGCGCAGCTCGTGTATGTGGGTAGATTTGAAGACTTATGAGGGTGGGAGCAGTTGGGCACACGGAGAAGGTGGGAAAGACAGTCTGAGAGAGAAAGGAGGGACGTAACGGCACAGACTGAGAAATGAGTGACAGGAGACCCTGCGGTCCCAGGACAACTCTGAGAATGGCCACTTCATCCCTTCGTTCCCAATGGCTTCCCGTGCCCTGTTTCCATTTTTCCTGAGGTCCAGCTATGCTCCTGTCCTTGGGAGTCTGCGAGGTACCCCTGTATCCTCATCTTCTGCTCCTTTTCTTTGGTCATGAGCTAGCTTGAGTGGATTACCTACAGCTAGAAGGAAACTGAAGAGAATTTTGCACACATCCTTTTGGTTTGCCTCTGTTTAGGGTGCTTTCATCCTGAATAAACAAGTTTTTTAACTTGAATAAAGCCAAAGCTAGCTCTCATGCTCTTTACAATATTTACCCTTGGTGTTACTCTTCAAATAGCCATTTGCACCTCAAGATCATATAAATATTCAACTGTATTTTTTGTTGTGTTTTATTTTGTTTGTTTTTCTTTATTGTTTCTTTGTATTTTCCTTTGGTTCTTGTGTGGTTTTATTTGTTACATTAAAACCTCAAATCAGGCTGGGATTTATTTGAGCACAAGGTGTGTAGTATAAGAAAGGTATCGATCTTTACTTTTTTCAACGGTTGTAGAAAAAGAAGCCAGAGTTTGAGCAAAGGTTCTGGGCACGCTGTTTCTTACCTCGCCTCGTCCGGATTCCTTTCTAACAGAGCTTCTGGTTTCTAAAAACCTTGAATCTATAAACGTCTTCTGAAGTTGGTCCTTTGTTCTTGGCTTATTACAGTTTCACGAATTCCTGGACATGAACAAACAAGGCACAGTGATTGATTTCCTTCGGAGAGTCTGTCCCACGGATATGGGTACCCTGGGAAAGGGGCCTAGAGCTTTCCTACCACTGATCTATCCATCCGTCTATATAAATGTCTCCCAGTCTCTCATGCCTCAAACAAATTCGCTGTAATCAGTTCACCCCCTCCTCACTGCCTTACTATCTTCCTGGCACACAGTACAATAAAGCCTGCTTCTCTAGAGAATAACTAAACCAAAGACACTGTGTTCCATTTTTATGATGAGACACATATTTCCCAACAAGAGACAAATCCTTCATTTCAAAGGATTGAAGGGATAATACTTCTAAAACATTCCAGCTAGTTGAACGAAGGGCACTGACAAAAGTCGGCTCCAACTTTTAGTTGGCTCTGAACCCATAGCATGCTCATTTGATTGTGAATTGGATTAGCTTTTGCTCATTTGACACTCCTGCCTCTTGTTATTTTGCTCTAAAGAGAGGAAAATGTGTTCACGGTCATGTTGGCCCCTGGTACGATCTGCTCAACATGAGGCATACGTACACTTGCACTGAAGATAGCCCCGTTCTTGCAGACATGTTTTCGACACTTAGGCGTACAAAGTGGTGGGCTGTGTCTGTGCCACTTCGTCTCTTAACTGATGAATCTGACTCCATGGTACTGGCCTTCTGGGACTGCTATGCCTCAGTTAGTCTCCTTCAGCTCTTTTTCTGCCCCTTTGTGTATGGATCTCTCTTTCTGTCTCCTTCCTCTGGCTCCTGTAACTGACCACAACAGAGAATGCAAACGCATTTCACATTTTCCTATTGTATTTCTAGTTATGAAATAGTGCTCCTTGTTACCTTTTTAAAATTTGAAATGCAGATATGCAAAATAGTTTCGATTTCTGCACCGAAAGGATAAATCAAACTGTTTAAACTGATATGAGGGGCGCCTGGGTGGTTCAGTCGTTAAGTGTCTGCCTTCGGCTCAGGGTGTGATCCTGGCGTTCTGGGATGGAGCCCCGCATCAGGCTCCTCTGCTGAGAGCCTGCTTCTTCCTCTCCCACCCCCCTGCTTGTGTTCCCTCTCTCGCTGGCTGTCTGTCAAATAAATAAATAAAATCATAATAAAATAAAATAAACTGATATGACCCAAGCTGTGGATCATGGATGGGTCCTAGACAAAGAAAATAAATAGTTCATATTCTATTCCTCCTGTTTCCCATTGAAGACTGGCATGACCCTCCTCTTCCCTGTCCTCCCTCCCTGTGCACAGCTTCCCCTCCCCACCTGCTGCTCTGCTCCCACCTATCTTCCCATTCACCACCAACTACCCATCCTTTGTTTTCCTTATCTTCAATAGAACACAATGTTAACTGCAGTGGGCTCCCATTTCTACTGTCAGCCTTGCAGCCTCACTCCCACTAGATGGCGCTCATTCTGACCAGGCTGCCACTCTTTCCTCCTACCTGCATGGCTCAGACTCAAACTGGGCACTGATCACAGTATACACTCTTCCAAAGCAGACCGTTGAGGCCAGATGGTACTGCCAACCCCTTCCAAGGCCCGTGCTCATTCCAAGAAATCACCACGCAAGATCTCAAGTACTCACAGCCAATACAGTGGCAGATATTGTTGGTAATAATTTCCCTTGTTCATTGGTATCTTTGGATTTGTTGGCTACAGAATGTGCCACCGATGCTAGAAAAAAAATCACATTGAATTTTCTTTTGTTAAAAAATTTTTGTAAAACTTTGTTGAAGTTTTTGTAAAATGCAAAAAATGTCGAGAAATCCATGACGAACAGAAGAGCAAGATGACCAGAAATTTTAGACGAAAGGAGCTGCTGGAAAGAGATAGTAGAAAGAAAGGGATGGAACGTAGGCTGTAATTTGAACCTCTACTAATTACATGGCCCTACTGTTGATATGCTTGTAGTTTGGGGTTTTTTTTTCTTTTTCATTTTTTAAAGTCTCTGTAAAACATTTCTTTAAATAAGTTTGATTTTTAAAACGTTTGTGTCAGGGCGTCTGGGTGGCTCAGGCAATTAAACGTCTGACTCTTGATCTCAGCTCAGGTTTTGATCTCAGGGTCGTGAGTTCAAGCCCCATGTTGGGCTCTGCTCTGGGCGCGGAGCCTACTTTAAAAAAAAAAAAAAAGTTTGTGTTGTTTCTGCAGGCTGGAAGTGTCCTCAAATATACACAAATTCTAATAGCAATAAGAACCCAAAAAAGAAAGGAGATTGTGGAAGTAACCAGTCAAATGGAAATGTCTCAGGTCGAGCTGGAAAGACCTATGAACTCTGTGGAGGACAGAAGTCACCAAAGAAAGCTGAAGAACAAGACTGAAGTGGCAGACAATCACAATGGCTTAATGTAACCATTAATGATGCATTTGCTTTTGATTCTATAAGTAAAGTTTTATAATTTGTTAGGACTGTGTAGCACCTAATAGTTGATGGAAATTGGACATTTGGTAAATATTTGTTGAATGAAAGAAAAAAATCTTTAATAACTGATCATTTTTGCCAAATTTAAAACTCATGAATCTGGCTCAGTTTAGAGATGGGTTGGATTGGAGTTCTGTATAAGAAATAAAAGTCATGAGGGTGGATGGGCTATATTAGAGATGGCTGTGAAAGCCAAAGGGAATAGTTTAGCATTTCCAGGGTAGCCAATGGGACCTATGGTTGTGTAAATGCACAGAACTGACCTCGTGAACTAGACCCCTTGAGGATGAGGGTCTATCCAGAACCAAGCTAAGCACAAATCAGGTGCTTAATCTGTAATGGTAAAAGAAATGATAAAGCCGGTGATGAAAGGGGATTGGTCTGACTGTGATGTACAAAGATCAAGAGAGGAGATGGCGGATGCAGGCCGACCAGGTGGGAATGTGGTATGAATGTCCCAATGTGGGATAAGGAGGTGTACTGGCAATAGGAATGGACAGGTGGAATTAAGATAGAATGGGGAGTTAATAAGATATGGTGACTGACCCCACCTGGGTGAGAGTCTTTCCCCATATAGATGCCAATTCCTGGGAAGGGAGGTAAGGCAGTGTGGAGCAGTGGTTAGGAGCTCAGTCTTTAAATCCAAACAAACGAAGGTTTGAATTCTGCATCCACTATTTACTAGCTGTATGACCTTGGGAAAGGTGTTTAATCTCTCCCAGCCCAATTTCTTCTTTTGTAAAATAGCAGAGTTGTGAGAAGTAAATGAAATAATGCATGTAAAATACTTATAATAGTACCTGGAAGAAAATACATGTTCAATGAAAGTTAGCTATGGTCATTTTCCCTCTGTTCCACCTACTCATCAAAGATTTTCCAGAAAGGAGATGGTGTTCCATTTTCCCACGGCAAAATGACCATTAGTTCTCCAAACAGTCCAAGCCAAAAAAAATGTAGCGGTGTGTTTCAGTGGTTACCATGGTCGCAGTCGCTGGTCATGAAACTTCTCATGCAGATAAATCAGGTCGACCTTAGCTGACATATAGTAATCACTATTGACAAGAAGGAAACCAGGTTCGTGTCATAATATGATTTATTTGCCCTTAGTGGGAAACTATCACTGCCAAATTACTTTCTTTTTGGAAACCATCATTGGAAATCTTAAATTCATCTCATATTCAGTGCAAAACAAAACAAGCTTGATAATAAAACAACTGTTTGGGGTTGAAGGTGATCAACTTTGTCATTGTTAGCAAGAATCCTGGCACACGTGTACTGCATCATTTATATTTTCGAGGCTATAAGTTAATACCTACATTGGCATTTCTGTGAAAGTCCTTCCCTCCTCATACCACTAACCAAAGTTCATGTTTTTCTTTGTGTCCTAACACCAGTACCCCTCCGATCACAAACCTGCATGCACACACACACAGTCACAACTCCTGTTGTGAAAAATCTAACTCTATCCTTTTCTGAAATTTGGCCTCCTGGTTTTGATTAACCGAAAAGGGTCAAGACAAAGTTTTGATAAATGGCAGGAGGCAGATCGTGCAGAAACGTGCTATTCTGGCCAAGGAATGTCCTCAGTTTGAGAACATAAGATAAGAAACAGGAAATGAAAAAGAAAATAAAAATCTCCCCCAATTGTAAAGTGTATTAATGGTCAATAACCTTCTGAAGATTATTTCTCTTTAAACATCCGGAAATAGGCTCTTGGTGACTTCCTGGCTAGTTGAGCATTACTTTTTATGAGATACGAGACCAAGATCCACACAAGTTTAGAACAAAATGAAATGAGCCACATTTTCCAATTGAGTATTAGTTATCTTTCTTTCGTTATTGTCCTTAAATTAAGAGAGACTATATCTCCACAAAAAACAATTTTGTCAATTACATTTTCTTTTATTTGTTCATGCATTTATTCATTCAACAAACATCTATTTTAAAACACCTATATATTTCAAATGACTGAAACACAGTTTTATTTTTGTCTGTTCTCCTTATGAGATGACTAAGGAATATGTAAGGAGCCTGTGGATCTTGTGGCTGTCCTTCTGTTTAGAGCCAGTCTAGATAAATCTAATTTGTCTAGGGGCAGATGTCAATAGCCCATTAGGCCTCAGATCTGATAACACATTCCTCAACCAGCTTTATCAGTAACATATTGACATTTTGATCTTCATTTGTTTACCTTCTATGTTTCATTTCTCATTTGGTTCCAAATTTGGGTGGAGATGTTTATTGAACTCCCAAACCCGAACATCTTGGTGCTTTAGCTAGGAAACAGTCACAGGTACAAGGGTTGACCTTGAAGATTTAAAAAAAAATGTAGGGAGTAATGCTTCTGTTCTGAAAAAGGTGGGAAGTTAATTCTTTTTTGTTTTTTTCTTTTAAGTAGGCTCCATGGGGAGCATGGAACCCAATGTGGGTGCAGGGTGTGGAGCTCAACATGGGGCTTGAAGTCAATGACCCTGAGATCAAGACCTGAGCTGAGACCAGAAGTCGGAGGCTTAAATGACTGAGCCACCCAGAAGTTAATTCTTCTAGTGAGCTGCAACTTGCCTTAAACAACAGAGGCACAGCTTAACCTAGTATTCCAGGGAGGTTAAGGTAGGGATTAGTTCATTAAAAAAGAGGAGGTTTTGTTTGTTTGTTTGTTTAAGATTTATTTATTTATGGGGGGGGGAGAGGGCAAGAGAGAATCTTAAGCAGACTTCGCACAGAGCACAGCACAACTCAGGGCTTGATCCCATGACCCTGAGATCATGACCTGAGCCAAAATTAAGAGTTAAATGCTTAACCGACTAAGCTACCCAGGTGCCCCCTAAAACGAGTTTTTGAGCCCAAAGAGGGCTCAGTGAAAAACAAGCAGAGTATCAGTATACAGATCTTTCAGACAATATTCTTCCAAGAAAGTACATTAAGGTTTACTCTCTACTGTGGGGTGAGATTTACAGGCATGCTTTGCCTGTTGAAAGAGATCTGAAATTACCCATCTACATTAGTAGGGGTGTGACTTGGTCTAATTAAGGGACACATCTAAAGCCACATTCTCCAATCAGCATCACCAGAAATAAAGCTCTTGTTTTGATATCCTTTTATATGCCTCGGCTGGTTTCAAGCTCAGTGGGGGAATAAAGAATATTATTTATTGATTCTCTTGCTCCATTCCTAATAATTCAGACATCCAAACAGATACACCAGGAGTCTGTCATTTAGAATAGAAAACGGATACACCAGGAGTCTGTCATTTAGAATGTATGTAGGTTGAAAGGCTCTTCCCATCACATAGAGTTGTCAGTCATCTTCTCAGCGCCTCCCTAGCTATGAAAGAACAGGTGAAGGTCACTAGAAACGGGAGGAAAGTAATATGAAAGGACAGAGATCAAACCAAACAAATAAAGGAACTCAGAGAAAGAAAGGTAATGAGGGAGTGGAAAACATTTCTTTTTTAAATCACTAAAGTGCGCAGAGACAAGAGATGTTGCATTCACGAGCAAGAATAGGAAGCTATAGAAAAAGAACTTTTGAAATAACATCCCCCCCCAAAAAAAGCTCTTGTAAATTAAAACTATTGGGCAAATATGAAAAATTCAACAAAAGTGCTAGAAAAGAGGCCGAAAAATCCTCCCAGAAAAGAAGAATGTGCTGCTGAATGAGTGGAAAATAGGAGAGAGAAGATAAAAGGTTTCAATCATTCTAGGAGATCCAACATCTCGATCATAGGGGATCCAGAACGAGAGAATAGAAAAAAATGTAGAGGAGGAAGGTAGGAAAGAATGAATTCAAGGAAATTCCGTAGAACTGAAGGACATGAGTTTACCAATTGAAGGAACCTACTAAGCAACTTGACCAATAAATTAGAAACACACACACACACACACACACACATATATCAGGGAGATCACTGTGAAATTTTATTTTATTTTTTCTTAAAGATTTTATTTATTTATTTGAGAGAGTGAGATAGAGATAGCGACAGAGCAAGTGGGGAGGAGAGGGAGAAGGAGGCTCCCTGCAGAGCAGGGAGCTGATGTGGGGCCCCATCCAAGGACCCCAGGATCATGATTCAAGCCAAAGGCAGATGCTCAACCAATTGAGCCACCCAGGTGCCCCTCATTGTGACATTTTAGAACACTGGGTGCAAAAAATTAGATCCGAAGAGCCTCCAGAGAGAGGAGAACACACACCCACACACACACACACACACACACACACACACACATATAAAAGACAGAGAAGTGAACTTATATCAGGTTTCACAAAACAACTCTGGAAACTAATAGAAGAAATTCCTTCAAAATTATGAAAAAGAATGATTCCCAACTAAGAATTTTATACCCTGTTAAAATGTCAATCAAGGCTGAGAATAGAATAAAATCATATATGCAAGGTCTCAATATATTTCCCTTCCACTCATTGCTCAGGAAGCCTCTTGAGTGTGGATTCCATCAAAATGGCTGAATAAATCAAGAAAGAAGATGACATGGGATCCCAGAAATATGAATCAAGAAAGGAGATTACGGCAATTCTAACAGTGATGGTAAAGGGAGATCCTAGGATAACAACTTCATTGCAGACCTTAAGATAAAACCAATCCAGTTGCTAGTAATAGGATGAAGGGCTCAGAAGGGATGTTTCAAAAATTAAAAAACAGAAAAGAAAAGAAAAATTAAACAAAGAAATCGAAAGATGTGTTTGAAATTACTGAAAGATTTATTTTGCTGGCATGGAGTTTGGGGATAGATTAATGATACAAAAAAACCTAAGCAAAGGAAAAGAATTATTATCTCCAAGGAAAATAGAAAGCTGTACAACAAGTATATTACATGGCTCTTCTGTGCATATGAATGTTGATTTAACCAAAACCTATGACATATTTATAGCAGTAAGCATAGTGGGGTGCAGAGAAGAAATGCTGGAGAGAAGAAACAGTTTAAGAGCAATAAATCCTCATGTTCCAAATAAGGAAATCACTAGAGAATATCTAAAAAATATTACATATAATGCAGTATTATAAAAACATGTAAATATACAAGAAATATGAGGATAAATACCAAGAAAAATAGGTAAATTCAGTGAAAATGCTTTACCTAAAGACTGAAAAATCAAGATTGGGAAGGGATGCGACTGGGGTATGCTGGTTTTCATGTTAAGCAATGTAAGTATTTGACTTTTAAAACTGTGCATGCACATAAATTTTTAAAAATATTAATTAATTGAAAAGTCTGCTTTTCTGGATTAAAGAATAAATTATTTTACGAGGTTGGTTTTCATCTGATTTATCAAGCATTCCCTATACACGTCTTCCTCTAAAACTGGTCAAAACTGCTTAATATGAAATGAATCAAAGGGGGGCTGATTTACTCATTTATGCAACTCAAATATTTGCAGAGAATTTCCTCTGGCATCTGGGTCATCTGGCAACAAAAGTGAACAAAACCGAAAAAGGCCCTATCCCTGCAGAGTGCACATTCTCATGGGGGAGGGAGCATGGATAGCTTGCCTATGCTAACTGGAGGGATAGCAGAATATGTGGGTGCAGATGCTGACGGGGGAACTATGGTGCCAAACAAACACGAAACTCTTTTTCAGCTGCTTCCTCTGATTCAAAAAGTAGGAAGCGGGGTGCCTGGGGGGCTCAGTCGGTTGAGCGTGGGACTCTTGATTTCGGCTCAGGTCATGATCTCAGGGTCATGATATCGAGTGTGGAGCCTGCTTAGGATTCTCTGTCTCCCTCTCCCGCTGCTACCCTCCCCCATCTGCGCACTCACTCATGCTTTCTAAAAAAAAAAAAAAAAAAAAATTAAAATAATAAAGTAGGAAGCAGGGTTGTTAGCTAAGAGTGCAGATAGCTGAGGGGGCTCTGAAGGTTTGAAGAAAGGGTAGAAGATGTGAAGTAGTCACCAGGAGGAGACTGTGAACAGACTAGGGGAAGAGAACAAAATTGGCCGTTGGCATATAAAGCCTGGTGAAGTTCATGGCCATTGCCTTTTCCCTCCATCAAACACCACTTGGTACATTTGTGACATGCTTTGAGGATCAATGAGGGGCCCTGGTCCAACGGCAGAAAAAAAATAAATCCAGTTTGAGACAGTATGCAAATGTCTGTGATTGTATTAGAAGAAACACAACAGAATTGAGACACCTTTACTACGACCCACTCCATGTCAGCTGTTATTGAGGAAGCAAGGGCACAACTCAATGAAGCTTTGTGAATTCGTCTAGTCAAGAGCACTAGGCGGGGAGAGAGAGACAGAGAGAGAGAGAAAGAAAGAGAAGGAAGGAAGAGAGAAAACTATTCTTTACAGAACAATACCAGCTAATGGAAGATAGGATAAAATCGGAAAATCACCATTTGCAGCCCCCTGTATTGATTCAGGCAAAGATCAACAATGGACAATCAGAGCATCAGGTAGAAGATTACTGGACAGCATGTCATTCACACAGACTCCAAGCACCACTCGTATGCTAAAGATAAGGGAAACTATGTCTTTACCTTAGACTGGCGGATGTCACCTTAGGAAAGCGATCAACTGAGCACCATCTTTCTGGGCCTCCCGATGCCATGTGGAAAGAAGCATACAGTATCACCAGTGTGGCATTCTTGGCAAAAATGTTGAACTCAAATGTAATCATGAGGAAACAATCAAGACAATATCAGAATACGGGCCATTGTACAAAACCAATTGGCCTGGATCCTACACCAAAGTCAATGTCGTGAAAGAGAACAGAAAGTGAGAAGCCTGTTCTTGATTAGAAGGAGACTCCAGAGACCAGACACCAGTGCCATGTAGACCCAGACTGGATCCTGAAACAAAAAAAGAAGAGCCAGGACAAGATGCTTTGGGGACAGTTATGGAAATCTGAATATGGATTGTATATTAGATGATGTTATGGAATTAATATTCATTTTCTTCGGAGTTGGCTGAAGTTCTCAGAGGTGAAGTGGTATGATGTCATCAACTTATTTTCAACTGTTTTGGTCAAAACAAGAAAGTGATATGTGTGTGCGTGTGTGTGTAAGTGTGTGAAGCGAGAGAACAATAAAGCAAATATGGCAAAATGCTAACAACTGGTGAATCTTGATGAAGAGTATATGTGTGCTCAACTTTACTGCTGATTTGAAATTTTTCCAAAT
The DNA here is from genome assembly GCF_024610735.1 of Ursus americanus. Classification (NCBI taxonomy): domain Eukaryota; kingdom Metazoa; phylum Chordata; class Mammalia; order Carnivora; family Ursidae; genus Ursus; species Ursus americanus. The sequence goes on along the minus strand of NC_142145.1, from coordinate 15,571,135 downwards.
AAAAGTTGGGTGGAAAACAGGGCGCTAACCGTGACAGGCTGCCGAAAGTCCTCTCGATGCAAGAACTGGAAAGGGACAGCAGACTGGGCTCATCTGAATGCCGGATGCTCTCTGTGTTTTGAAAGCAACAATTGCTACATTGTCTTTGATCCCAAAAATTTCCTAAGTTCTAGCACAACAAATAATTCTACAGGAGTTTCAAAAATGCCTGTTTCCATATTCTGGGCAAATATTTTCCAGGTACCAAAACTCCCCCCCAAACCAAAACAGCAACAGCAACAACAACAACAAATATCCCTTGCTCCTCTGAGAGAAGGACAGGAGCTTCGATGGTCATGAGTGAGGACTTCCACCTAGCAGTAAACAGGCTCTCAACTCTCTGGTTTCCCCCACACAGAATGTGGCTCACACCAGAAAGGCTAACCATTAAATAACCAGAGGCCCCACAAGCCTAATCGAAAGAAGCACAACTTACTCTTCTAAAGTTCCTCTGTTAGAAGTCAAAACTCACCAGTGGAATGAGCCCATTCTAAAGCCATGTAGTTTAAGAGGGTGTGGACAGCTTGGAGAAGGCTCCAGACCCATGAAAATGACTTCAGGATTAAAGGCCTGGAGGACAAGTTTTCTGAGGAAATTCTAAGAGTCTGCTGCTTTGCCAGGAGAAGAGCATCTGTATAGCACTTTAAGGATGGTTCTTCAGATGTACAAAGAAAATGGCTACCAGATGCTCCTGCTGCCAAGAGAACAGGAAAAGAGAAAATTGTTTTGCCACAAAGAAGGAATTTGTTTCTAGGATGGTTGTTAAAAAGGTGTTGAGCATGACCAGAAGGATGTGTCTAGAAAACTAGATACCCTCTCAAGGTGATTCAAGATTTGGTCATGAAATGTTGAACCACCATGTTGTACACTGGAACCTGATGTAACATTGTATGTCAAGTACACTTCAATAAAAACAAAAGAAAAAAAAATAATGGGTTTTCTCAAGTGGTTAAGTGTTTCATCAGATGGGATTCTGGCAACATCTGCTAAATAACTCTGAAAGAACCTCATGATCAACAACTTCCAATGGCTCCTGGAAGCTTTGTACCCCTGGAAAACCGAAAAAAAAAATTAAAGCTTAAGCTTTCAAATTAGAGATAAAGTACTGCTTTATCTGCTGTGATAATCAAACACAGAAATTTTAGGACCTGTCACACCGTCAGAGGGCGCTGTTGTATAAGAAGTAAAGTGGGAAGGCTGTTAAGTTTTAAATACTAGATTCAGAAAATTTTGTATTAGATCTCAAGTCCAAATTCTTAAGTGAAAAACTGAGATACAGAGGTGCCAATTATTTTAAATCTTTCATTTTAAAATAAATTCACATTTTTTTAAAGACTTGGTCACAAATAAGTTTAAAAGAACATTTTAAAAGAAAATTTTAGTTGACCCAGGAAATTTTTGGGTTTTGTTCAACTTAATCAGTAGATTCTTTTTTCATATATGCATGTGTGTGTGTGTGTGTGTGTGTGTGTAAGGGATACAAACATTTCCTCATCATTGTTGAGAAAATTGGGGAGCCACACGCAGAAGAATGAAACTGGACCACTTTCTTATACCATACACAAAAGTAAACTCAAAATGGATGAAAGACCTAAACGTGAGACAGGAATCCATCAAAATCCTAGAGAAGAACACAGGCAGCAACCTCTTTGACCTTGGCTGCAGCAACTTCTTGCTGCACACATCTCCAAAGGCAAGGGAAACAAAAGCAAAAATGAACTGTTGGGACCTCATCAAGATAAAAAGTTTTTGCACAGCAAAGGAGGAACAGTCAACAAAACTAAAAGGCAACCTACGGAATGGGAGAAGATATTTGCAAATGTCTTATCAGATAAAGGGCTAGAATCCAAAATCTATAAAGAACTTATCAAACTCAATACCCAAAAAACAAAAAAAAATCCAGTCAAGAAATGGACCACAAGACATGAACAGACACTTCTCCAAAGAAGACATACAAATGGCCAGCAGGCACATGAAAAAATGCTCCACATCACTCAGCATCAGGGAAATACAAATCAAAACCACAATGAGATACCACCTCACACCAGTCAGAATGGCTAAAATGAACAACTCAGGAAACAACAGATGTCGGCGAGGATGCAGAGAAAGGGGAACCTTCTCACACTGCTGGTGGGAATGCAAGCTGGTGCAGCCACTCTGGAGAACAGTATGGAGGTTCCTCAGAAAGTTAAACATAGAGCTACCCTATGACCCAGCAATTGCACTACTAGGTATTTACCCCAAAAATACAAATGTAGTGATCCAAAGGGGCACCTGCACCCCAATGTTTATAGCAGCAATGTCCACAACAGCCAAAATATGGAAAGAGCTCGGATGTCCACTGACAGATGAATGGATAAAGAAGATGTAATGTAATACACACACACACACACACACACACACACACACACACAATGGAACATTACTCAGCCATCAAAAAAGAATGAAATCTTGCCTTTACAATTATGTGGCTGTAACTAGACGGTATTATGCTAAGCAAAATAAGTCAGTCAGAGAAAGACAAATACCATATGATTTCACTTATATGTGGAATTAAAGAAACAAAACAGATGAGCATAGGGGAAGGGAAGGAAAAATAAAATAAGATGAAAACAGAGAGGGAAGCAAACCATAAGAGACTCTTAACTCTAGGAAACAGAGGGTTGCTGGAGGCGAGATGGGTGGGGGGAAGGGGTAACTGGGTGATGGGCATTAAGGAGGGCATTTGATGGAATGAGCAACTGACGAATCACTAAATTCTACCTCTGAAACTAATAAAAACAATAAATTAAAAATAAGTAATAAATTTAAAAGGCTAAAAAAAAAAAAACAAACCACAAAACATTTCCTCATCGTGAGAGTCTCTGACCACAAGTGGCATGACAGAAAGTTCATTCCAAAGCAGTGAACCAACCATGATGCGTCTATCTTCAACACAGGACCATGAGGTAGGGTGGTAAAGGAAACATTGTTCTAAGGGCCCAGGGATCTGGGCTTGGCTGGGCCACTGATTAACTGCAGCCTAGGCAAGTCCCTTGCCTCCTCTGGTCCTCAGCGTCTTTCACCTAAAATGAAACTGGACTAGCCCAGCGGTCATCAAACGTCACTGCTGGCCTGTTTTTGTGAAGAAAGTTTTACTGGGACACAGCCACGCCTGTCACTCACATACCGCCCAGGACTGCTTTTGCACAGAGACTGCACGATGCGAGAAGCCTCCAATACTTGCTATGTGGCCCTTAACCGGCAGTTCACGGACTCCTGGGTTAGATCATCTCTTGGGTACGACTTCCTAAGCGTCTTCATGATAAGAATCACCTGGGAGACTTACTGAAAACGCAGATTACCAAGCCCTGTCCCTGGAAATTCTGCTTCAGTCGACTGGGTGCGCGTCCAGCCATTTGTATGTCTACCCAGCGCTCTGCTGCCTTCAGGCAATGGGGCGCTAAGGCCTTGCAAGCTCTAAACGTTATCAGTGTGTTACTGGATGTGTTTTTCCCTCTGGCTTAATCTTTCTAATTATGTTTAGCTTGATAAGCACACTAATTGGTCTGGGGAACAGGATGGAAGGGGAAATGAGGACACTCGCTCAACTCTGCTCGAGGGGGAGGGAAAGTCTGCTGCGAGTGAACGTCTTCCACACGACTCACCAAACGCGAGGTGCACGTGTACCTCATCCAGAGAGTGGCACGGGCGCAGATTCGAGGCTCCCTCCATTCCGTCTTAACTGGGGCGCTTTCTGCAACCTCTCTCAAGAAAGTGTCCTCTCTCTCTCGTAATGGAGCGCATCTCGTCCTAACACAGCAGGTTACACGTGAGAAAGAGAATGTGGTGAGGAGAGACCCAGGAAAAGATGGAAAGAGGGAGGGCGTCTGGTCAGGAGAAGCGTTTCCAATGGAATGACCCCACATCGAAGTGCTCTGACTTTCTATGAACAGCTGGACAAAGTGAGACAAGAATGTGTTCATCGCAGGAAAGCAGAAGATTTATATCATCCCGAGAGCTCGGCAGTGATTTATGATCACATTACTTGTGTTTGCTTTGTGCTTTCGTTCATCTGTTTTTCTCTGGCTCACCCACCCCCGATTTTGTGACTCTGCCATTACGCCAGGCTATCTCTGGGACAGTCACGGTTTTCCAGAGAGCATTCACAAGGTCCCCCTCCCCGCCCAATCCCTGCGAGATTCCCTTTTCAGTAAAACTAGGAACTGTCTTCCCTTGCAGTTTTATATCGTGTGTGTCTGGAGCTCAGCCCATCCTGAGGACGAGGAGCAAAGATGCCGATATGCTGTGGCACGGGCATTATTTGGGGTTAGAGGAAGCCACTAAGGCCAGGAGAAAGCAAATCTGAAACACTGCAGGCTGCGCGTTTGGGCGGCCCTCCATCAGCTGGGAGGTGGCTCTCTCTGTTGGACTCACAGCGCCATCTGTTGGCCTCAGGCTAACAATGCTCTGGACTCTGGAAGTGCGAAGAGATCGCAGAGTGCAAGGTGGTATCTGACACTGGGGCAGGAGCTAGCGCTGCCTGTGAACAATGTCCTGAAAGCAAATCTTTAATGAAGCAATCCTCCTCGTTCGAGGTTGACTTTTGGATCTTGACACCAGGAGGATCCCCCAGAGCGGCTGAGGTTAGGGTTCTTCATCCTTAGGCCAGCCGAATCCACCTTGTGCTGCTTACTGGCTTGCTTTCTGCACATCCCAAAAAACAAAGTGTTGCAAAACACCACTTAAGAATAGTCATTTTAGGGGTGCCTGGTTGGCTTAGTTGGTAGAGCATGTGACTCTTGATCTTGGGGTTGTAAGTTTGAGCCCCACGTTGGGCATAGAGTGTACTTAATTGCATTTATTTATTTAATCTATTTTTGAGAGAGAGACAGCGAAAGTGGGAGGAGCAAAGGGGGAGGGAGAGAGAGAGAATTTCAAGCAAACTTCATGCTGCGCATGGAGCTGGACAGGGGGCTCGATCCTAGGACCTGGACACTACAACCTGAGCCAAAACTGAGTGGGACACTTAACCAACTGTGCCACCCAGGTTCCCCAAGTGTACTTAATTTTTAAAAAGTCATTTTAGTCCCTGCACATTCAGGTAGCTTTGAGGCCTCTTCTGGCCGCTCTTGGAGGAACTACAAACAGCAACAAATTGAATACACAAAAACTGACTTCTAGCAGGGAATTGCAAGTCTAGTCAAACAAATGCTGTTGAAGATAATTTGTTCTGAGACTTTTGAGACACCAATGAATCTGAAAGACTAGGCAGGATAAAGCAGACAAGCAGGGAAATAAAAAAGAAAATGGGTAATGTTACTGCCCCAAAAAGCAATTCCCATTTTTGTAAGGCACATTTGTGTTGACTGTTCTTTTCAATGCTTCTTTAAGAGTGGGAATAAATAATGCTTTGCAGAAAAATAATAAAAATAAGTACAACGGCAGCCAAGCCATAAAGCAACAACTTAATTTTATAAACAGTAAAATAAAAATTAGTTTGGGTTGTTTGGGGGTACAATGTCCTGTTTCTGTAAGTCAACAATACGCGTTTATGGATAGATAAATGAACACAGTTATTCTATTAAAAACAGGTAACCCTCCCAAATCAACCACTATTCCTAACCACCCCCTGCCCCTCACAACAGACACACATACTCGCTTTTAGAATGAGAAAGGGATTCAGAATTAATCAGATGCAATAGGTGTGAACCAGCCGGGAAAACAGTTGTCTTGTTTCTTCTGAGGTTTTCTTTCTGCAATATAAAGAGCCTTGCTTTAGGGGCACCTGGCTGGCTCAGCCGGTAGAGCATGGGACTCTTGATCTTGGGGTTGTGAACTTGAGCCCCACTTTGGGTACAGAGATTACTTAAAAAGAAAATCTTTAAAAAGACTGAGCAAGAGACTTGCTTTGGAGAAGAGGGTGGTTGGTCACACTGCTGTGCCCATCTCTTATTCCATGGCCTTCACCCTAAAGCATTTTTGTTAAAAGCACAGCCCCTGCCACGGACACTCCGTGGCCTTAAACAGCCTACTTACGTTCTCCAGCTCGTTCCCTCATCTGTATAACGGACATGATAATAGAAGTCACCTCGGAGGGCTGTTGGAAGACTCCATAGTACAGGCAAAATGCTTAGAACAGCACCTGGAATGTAATACAGGAGCACAGATCAAGTTGTGGCTACGAGTACTATTATTTACAAGTCAGATTGTATTTCTTGTCTTGGTGCTCACTTCATGTTTTCTCACCCTGATGCTTAAAGTGCTTGCTCTCCTCTATATGAAGTGATACTTCACTGGCCTCACTGATCTCAAGTTAAGCTTTTTATACAACAATCCATGTCTTTTCTGCTTCCCTCTGACACAGTGACAGGGGATACGGGAGGGAAAAGTGGGCTCCTACAGGAGTCTGCCCTGAAGAGTAGCTGACTAACAAAATCTGCGGCTTTTGCGGTTACCTGTGAGTTATACAGACTCACGAGGAGGATAGAAATGTGGGGGCCGGTTGATATTTATTGCATTAGTTTGCTAGGGGTACCATAATAAAATGCCACACACGGGTGGCTTAAACAACAGACATTTATTTTCTCATAGTTCTGGAGGCTGGATGTCCAAGATCGAGGTGCTGTGGATTTTCTGCTGAGGCCTTATTCCTTGGCTTATAGGCAGCCACCTTCTTGCTGTGTTCTCACATGGCCTTCCCTCTGTACAGGTGTCTGGGTCCTAATCTCTTCTAAAGACACCATTCATATTGGATTAGGGCCTACCCAAATGACCCTATTTTATCTTAACTATCTCTTTAAAGGCCTTAGCTCAAATATAGTCACATTCTGAGGTACTGAGGGTTAGGAGTTGTGGGGAGGGAAGCACAATTCAGCCCATAACATTTATTATAAATGTTTTAATGAAAATAAAGCCATTGTTTTACTGATGACAAGAAAAATATCCCAGTTCTTTGCCCCATAGATTCATGTTTTCCATCCTCAAGGGAAGACACCATGCATAGTAACAGAATATTCTGGGAAAGTAGATCTTTACTAGCTGTTTTAGTGAGGAGTTTAGTCCAAAACAAGTCCATAATAGAAATCAAATGTGATCCTTCACAGCAATTTAAAAGTGATATTTATTTTTAATTATTATTCATTTATCTGTTTTTCCATGTAGAGGTTCATACCTCCATCCATGCATTACATTACTTGTAAAAAAAAATTCTATCAAACATGGTGCCTGGGTGACTCAGTTGGTTAAGTGTCTGCCTTTGGCTTGGGTCATGATCCCAGGGTCCTAGGATCAAGCCCCTCATTGGGCTCTCTGCTCAGTGGGGAGTCTGCATCTCTCTCCCCCTCTGTCTGCTGCTCCCCCTTCTTGTGCTAAGTCAAATAAATAAAATCTAAAAAAAAAACTTAATCGAACATTTACTATAGGAACCATATTTGAAATATAAAGATGAATGTCATAAGCTCCATCAGCGAGGCACAGATAATAAAATGGGAGCTGGAGACAAGGGACAGATAATTATAATATTGATGGTGGCAGATGTGTGATGGTGTGTCCAGACTCGAGGTGTGTCTGACTGAGGCTGAGCATTGGGGCTAATGGAAGGCTTTCTGGAAGATAGTTCATGGTCAAATCTTGAAGATTACAGCCAGAGGAAGAGAGAGTGAAAAACTGGGTATACAGACTTGTACCCAGGCACATGGGGGAGAAGACACCCACCCCAGAACTGTTCACTTCTCAAAGAGAAGCACTTGTGTCCTGGGATAATTGAAGGGAGAAACATAGGCCATCTTTTGAACCAGCACTTTTACTCATTAATAAGCCATTTAAAACATACCTTTTATGTACTAAGATGTCTTGCCAAGTCAGAACTGAGATTCATTGGCTGCCTCTTCCTTCCACTCCAAAAGACTAGTTTTGTCTGTATGTTCTGTGTGACACTTTCTGAATGGCACCATGCATTTGGGGAGACATTTACAGGGGCTGGGATTAGAATGGGACCCAGGAACTCCAAGGGAGAGAATCTAGACCTTGTTCAGAATCAGAATTCATTATGGATATAGCTACAGGGCTGAGAGCCCAGTGACAGCCAGGTTGTAGAGAAGGACAAGGGAACCATGAGATTAAAAAAAAAAAAAGCATCAGAGAGCAAATCTGGTGGGGTGGGTCAAACTCAGCAGGAGAGTGTTTAAGTCAGGGAGGGGCAGTGATTCCAGATAGTGTGGGGCTCATGCACCCCTCTCTACTTCCCTCCCAAGCTCAGAGAGCCTGTAGGCTCTAAGGGGAGGACAGAGCCGTGGGGGGAATGTGTCCCACCAGGAGCCCCCTCCTGGCAAGAGCTGAAGGACCAGCACACAACAAGGGAAGACCTTTCCCCAAGGTCCAGGAAAGAGTGGTCAGTAGGGCAGGAAGGGGCCGAGGCCAGCAGAGTGACCAGAGCTGGCAGAACACAGGGCTTATGGAGCTACCAGACAGGGAGATGACTTAGAGGCAACAGCGTCATTTCTTCCTGGCTCCTGAGGAAATACAGAAGTGAAAGGGGTGCTGGCAGGACTTTGCCCCTTGTGGGGCTGTTGACTCAGTGAACTTGGGACGAACTGTGAGAGGACCCACGAGCTTGTGGGGAAGGAGCATTAGGTACCCATGTCAAATCCTCCAGGGTTCCTGGAAGAACACAGGGCAAGAAAGCCTGGACAAAACAGGACACCAGATGAGGGAGGGGCAGGGCTTGGGGTTCTGAAATCCGATCCTGTCTGCAGAGACGACCACAGTTCTCAGTGGGTGGTGACATGTGGGGCCAAATGGTCATATAGGTCCAACAATATGTGCCTGAGAGAGATCTTGCTGCAGAAATGCAAAGCTGCACTCATTTTTTAAATGAACTACATTTCGAGAGAGAACTTTTTAGTGCCTGTCCGAACCATGGAGTGTGATTTCACTCTCCCCTGGATGAGTACAGGGTTAGTGGAATAATTCGAGCAACCTGACCTTCAGGGAGCCGGGCATCCTGTGGATAGAGTTGAATGCACAGGTAGGTGGGGAAGCCGGGAAATGAAAGGTGAGTGGAGAAATGGGTGGGCAGACGCCCCAGGCCCTCCCTCTCCTCCAGGGAACTTTCCTCCCTGCCTCTCGGTGTCCCCTGCTCTCTCCCTGTCGTACCAGAGCAAGGACCCCACCAATACCAACTTTACCTCAGATGTCTCTCCCTTCTCTTGTTGGAACTCACCTATCCTGTGTTCCATTCCAGAATATCAGGTGCTTGTTTGATTGGCAGCTACAATGTTAATTCCCGCAAACAGATCACATGTTGGCCTTTTTTCCAGTGATGTCTGCCAGACCGCTCCTCACCTCCGCGATTGATTCTTGGCAGAGGCATTTCAAGCATTTCCAGGCGTGAGAGCTCCCTGCTAGTGCTCACCTGGGGCATAAGCCTCCTACAAGTTTCATTTATGATCCTGTCTTCCGCTTCTGTCTGGAAACCACAACTTCAGTTATGGTGGGTACGAGTCTGGAACGGAGAGCCTCACGGACCTGGATTCAAGGCTGGATTCCGACCCTGGAACGGAAGCCCCCAGAGCAGCGATTTCCAGAGCTGCAAAAGGGGGGCAGGCACTACGGCATCGTCCCGGGCTCTGACAGGGATGGCAGCGACCGACCGCGCGGAGCGGAAGTTACAGCGGACACTCTGCGTCTGCCCGGGAGCCCCGCCCTTCCGCTTCCTTCTGAGGGGGGGGGCGCCCTTCCCACGCAGCTGCTGCAATGGGGGAGCTCCTTTCCAATCACAGAGAGGAGACTCTGGGGTGGCGTGGGGATCCTGCTTGTCTGCCCCCGGCCCGTTGGGGCTGTGGGACCGTGGTGGCCTCTGGAAGTCCTGAAGGGCTCCCCATAGGCTGACACAGGCAGGGGGAAAGTTGAAAGAGCCCATGTCCTGGAAGAATCACAGAGCTGCCCCTGGAACCCTTCCTGGACTTGACTACCCATGGAGTCCTTATCAAGGGAGATAACAACCCCCCAGGTGTAAACCATTTTCAGTTGCATGTTCCGATGCTTGCTATCAAATCCCTCAGATAGAAAAGCATTTTGCAAAGTTCCCTTATAAGAACTTCGTGACATTAACTCTCTTTCTTCCCCTTGATTCTCACTGATCACTCAGGATGAGCTACTTCTAGCTAATTTAAACAAAAGACCCAGGTGGTCTAGACGGGCAGCCCCCCTCCTCCCCCACCCCCTTTAGCCTCTAGAGACAACAGAACACGGAGGGAATGTTTTGACGAGTTATCTCAACACACCTTAAATCTTCACACATCCCCAAAATGAAAGATCAAATTAGGCTTTTCACAAAAGCTAAAGAGAATTGTATGTGGTGTTACAAAGGACCCCGGAGATTGTCGGCAGCGTTCGAAAATGAACACTCTTTAAAGAAATGAAAATTCCAGAAGAATTTGTGTCCTTACCCACATGACTGTGGTGGAAATGTTACTCCAGGTGACAGTATTTGTGATTTTTTTTTTCTTCCTTGGCCAGTAACGTTGTGTTGTTTTAGAAATAGACTGTAGTTAAATAACATTTTTTTCTTTTTTTTTTTTTCTCCTGTTGTAGCTTAGTACCATTCTCATTTAAAACAAAAGTAAATGTGCAAAGCCAAAAAGAACAATGGTGTGCAGGAAACAAGAAAAACATGTTGGTTGCTTGCACACATTTGGTGTTTGTAAATAGCATTCTCCCACATGGAAAAGGTGGCTTCCCACCTAGGACACCTCAACTGAAATTTTGGTTCACCTCTAAAATGTTGTATCTTGGGACTTCAAAGGGCATGAGGAAACTTTTTTGGAATGGTGGAAATATTTGCTACCTTGATCCCTGTGGCACCCATATGACCATATTTATATGTCAAAACTCACAGAAATATATACATTAAGAAAAGTGAACTTTATTGAATGTAAATTTTCAACCTGATTGCAAAGAAATAAGAAAATATAGTACTTGCAGTAATTTCCCAGGCCCAAACTCAGCCAGTTAGAATAAAATCATTTTGCTATCTTTTAAAGGGTGTTGAGGTGGGTTGTTTTTCTTTTTCTTTTTCTTTTTTTTTAAGTAATCTCTACACTCAGTGTGGGGCTCAAACTCACGACCCTGACTGAGATCAAGAGTTGCATGCTCTACTGACTGACCCAGCCAGGCACCCATACATGTTTTTGGTTTTTTGGTAATGTTTTCTTTACCTCTTTTTATTTTTATTTTTTTAAGATTTTATTTATTTATTTGAGAGAAAGAGAGAGAGTGCGTGCACAAGCCAGGAGAGGGGGGCAGAGGGAGAGGGAGAAACAGGCTCCATGTGGGCCCTGGGATCATGACCTAAGCTGAAGGCAAATACTTAACCAACTGAGCCACCCAGGCTCCCCTCTTTACCTCTTTTTAAATCTGTCTCCCAAGTGTCTTCCAGGAAATTGCATTTCAGATGCTACAAAACTGAGTTCACTATAAATTCGTTGTGAAATAAATGTTTATTCTTTTTTTTGAATGTTTTATCTTGGGTCCAAAACAAGGGGGTAAGGGGGATCTTGGAAGTAACACAGTTACACAGATAGCTGTCTGAAAACATGATCTTCTCCTAGAACAATATATTTTATCTAGCACACCCCTGAACAAATTCCTTAGAGTGGCCTAGCTCTAATATAATCGGAAAATCACGTCCCTTTTCTGCTTTCAGTTTCTGCAGCTATAAAATGTAGGGCAGACTAGATTAAGCTTATTTGTGCCAACCCCGATTGCTGGCAGCGCTGCCTGAAGCATTGTACTGAGAGAAGTCCAGGGGTCTGCCACCAGGCCTTCCAATGACCCTGGCACCCAGGGCTGGTGATGGCCTCCAACACCTACGCGCCATCTTGGAATCTCCTGTGAGACAGTCGGTTCCGTGAAGATGGAGACCTGTTATTTGGTTCGCCTCTGTGCTCTGAGTACCTAGCACAGGGGAACTCAGGAGGCATTCAGTGACTAGTGCTATAAACGTGTGAATGAATATACCAGATGATTTATAAGGCCCTTTGTGGCTCTAAACGTGACAGGTGGTGGGCCTCAAGTCAGCATGTTGTGGGTTCTGTCTGAGGGATCTTCCAGAGACCTTACCCCACAGACCCTTCTCCCCACCGTCTTGCATTGGCTTTCCTTTCACTGGCCTCAGACTTAGACTATACTTAAGATAGAATTATACTACCCCCAGGCAGTAGAAAATATAACACTGGTTATAATAATGTGAAAGCTCTCAGGGCATTTTTTTTTCTTTTATGAGGGAGGTTGAGGTATAGTGTTGCCTGATGCCCCGGGGGGAATGAGGCTGAGGGGGGTGGGCTAGATTCCAGGGGGAGGCAGGTGCAAATCCCGCCGATTTCACCAGAGTACCCAGAGCCTGCCTTGTCCCAGATGCACAACCTTAGTTTAGGGATTCCAAGTGAATCACCCTGTCTCCATAAGCCACAGCGACCCAACATGTCGGTGAACAGCTTTGCTTTACTGTGTTGTCAAATGGGTCCACCTCCCATGTAAGGTTCTATGATTCTATAATATATATACACCTGCGTGGCCACCCTCCAATCAAGATAGAGATCTCCATCATCCCCCAAATTCCCATACAACCTTTGAAATTCCTCCCCCACTGGGGGCCCACTGATCTGTTTACTGTTAATATAGATTTGCTTCACCTCTTTTATAGCGTCATATAAATGGAAACATGTCTGGCTTATTTCACACAGCAAGATATTTTTGAGATGGTTCATTTTTTCAAAATAGAGAAAAATACAAAAAAGAAGGTAAAAATTACCTGTAATTTAAACACATAGAGTTAGCCACTGTGGAAATTCGAGTATTATCTTTTTAAAATTTTTAAAAAATTTTTAGTAATCTCTACATCCAACAAGGGACTCGAGCTCACAACCCTGAGATCAAGGGTCGCATCCTCCACTGATTGAGTCAGCCAGGAGCCCCTAGGATTCATCCATTCAGACATCCTCCTGTGTGTATGCATGTGTGTGTCCGTGTGTGTGTATGTCCAGACACACATTTTTAATAAATGGAATTATAATATGTATTCTGTGCCATAATCTTTTTTCTCAACAATTTGTTGATTGGCAAGTATGGATTGACAATATTCCATTGCATGTATGAACGATATTTATTAAATCAGGCGTTTTGGAGGGAACATTGGTTGTTTTTAAATTTTTATTTTTGGGGAGCCTGGGTGGCCCAGTTGGTTATTGTCTGTCTTTGGCTCAGATCATGATCCCGGGGTCCTGGAATGGAGCGCCCCCCCCCCAGCATCAGGCTCAGTGGGGGGTCTGCTTCTCCCTTTCCTTCCTCCTGCCACTCCCCCTGCTTGTGCCCTCTCTCTCTGTCAAATAAATAAATAAAATCTTTTAAAAAAATTTTTACTTTTAAACTAGAATTATTCCCCCAAATACGTCTTTGACTCTTCACACATCCTTCAAACACTCCCAGTGATAGAATTCCCAGGTCAAACAATATTAACACATCACATTTGGAAACCACTGCCAAAGCACCTTCCTGAAAAGTTATACCACTAGCAATAGTGCTTGCATGTTTATTTTTCATGTGTTTCCTAGGTTTGAGCAATATTTTAAATTTTGCCAGTAAGTACAAATAACAAAAATCCCATCACTTGTGAGGTTCCCATCTTGTTTCATACCTCTGAATTGAATGACCTTCTAATTATTTCTATGCGACTATTAGGACACTAGATATCTTTCTTTGCAGCACTAGTTTTTACACCCTGAAATGGATACAAATCTATTCCTGAACCTATTTCACGAAAGCCTGCTTTTCTCCACTTTTCCCACTGCTGCTATTTTGCCACTAGAGGTCGCAGAGGCTGCAGAAACATAATCAAACAGGGACACGGGGAATGACAGGAGGCACTGTTAATAATTAGGTTGGGACAACAGGCCTAATCCAGGATGGCCATTAGCACCCCCCAGATCATAATTAGCACATTGGAATGGTTGTCTTGTTTTGAGATATCATTTAGAGTGATACCCAGTGATAATTATGTGTAGATTTATGATACCTGGGTTATGTTGAGAGTTGTTCTAATAACCTCAAAAATGTTCTCAAAACAGTATTTTCAAGTTCGATTTCATTTAAAGATTAAGTATATTGCATACAACACATTATCCCTACATCCAGTCCAAATTAACATATTAGTTACCCCAGATTTGCAACCTAAGAGATGGAGACTCAGGATGAAAGAAAATCTGCTATGGTAAGAAAATGCAGACCTGAGGCTTTTTGCCCAGTAGCTGTGGCTTTAATTCCTGTGGGACTCAGAAGACTGAGGCCATGAACTGTGAAGGAGCAGAGCAGCCTGAAGCACATTTCTCCATGAAGATGTCTTAAATGCATTTCTTCTCTGCCTGTTCCCTGTCCCCCATTCATCCCTCTTCCCATCAGGCTCTGATTAAAGGGTCCCCCCTCGCTTCCTTTCCAGAACCCAGACCACCATCAGTAACTACACCCATTAAAAAAGAATTCTCTTTGGCACTAAATCTCCTCTCCCTACTCCTGTTTGAACTCTCTTTCCCTCTCTCCCTGCAAAACAAACTCTCAGTGGTTTAGCCAGCCTTGGTGAAGCCTGAGTCCTACCCTTTGCTCTTTGGTGAGTGACACTCTGCTCTGTCCGCAAGTAGGCAGAGATGAGGTTTTCTCAAACTCACGGGTATCTTCCTTAAAGAAATCCACACAGATGGAACAAATTTAATATTAAGCACTTTACAAGCTTATTTGTAAGAACATAGAGCAGCCTCATTCGAATGGGTATGAATCCAGGGGAGGGAAAGTGCAAGGGGGGGGGGTTCACTTCATAAATAGTGATGGAGCCAGTTGTGTGTGCCAGACACTGTCCTAGCAGCTGATGATGACAGAAGGATTTAATCCAGAGGGTAGCACTCATGTTGCTTACATCTGGGTGTGGAATAGAGACAATGTTAGGGAGTGCAAGGGTGAAGAATCAAAGACCTGAGCCGGGAGAGGGAAGGGGGGCTACTCTGGGTAGGTGGGATGACCATGAGCATATCTGAATGAAGAGGAGGCATGCGCTGTAAGATGCAGGAAGTATGTTCCAGGTAGAGGGAATGACAAGGGTCATACCCCTGGTGTTGGAACGTCCTGGCAAGTCGGAGGGACATCTTGAAGAGGTAACCGGAGGCAGGGGTCTGCACGGCTTCCCTGGCCACGGCAGGAATTTAGCATTTTATTCCAAGTGTGAAGGGAATCCACCGGTGGGTGAGAGTGAAGGTGTGATGTGAGCTCTGGCATCTGACTTGTGTTATAAAAGACCACTCACGTGGCTGTGTGGCAAGAAGGAGAAAAAGAAACAAAAGTTGCTTTGCATAATTCATGCCGACACGAATGTGCATGAGGAGTCCGGTTAACTCAATTCTGCACAAGAAGTCCATAAAGGAAGGAAGGAAGAGGAAAAGCAAAGACAAAAAACCCAAAATGTATTCTGATGGCCCGCTTTTCAGTCCCATGAGATCACTGTCTCTTCTTTCTGTGGATTTTCACAAAGCCTTCATAATCTTACTCATCCCTGATGCTAAACTGTTTCTGGTAAATTCTCCAGTGAGCCTCGGTGACCCCGTGGTAGTAAGCTTCTCCAAGGTACTTCCTAATCCTCACATGTTTGCAGCTGTGAGGTTCTTAAGGGTCAGCCAGTGTCATCTCTCATTCCACGTGGTTGATCTGACACAGAGGTCTCCCCTGGCTCAGTTCAGAGTCTCCAGATAGAACACAAGTGGTAGAATTTAAATTCAGAGCCAAAGAAGTCCTGGCAAAGATAGGGCTGCCTTTTTCCATTTAAGTTGGAATTTCAGTCAAATGAATTGAAGAAAATATATAAATGTGTTTTGAATAAAGAAGACATAATAGTGTCAAGAGACTCCAGAATCGAGGGACAGTGGGTTCGCTGACGTTTGCTAACTTATGCTTTATTCTCTGTTGCCAGGTGGATCTGGGCCTGCCCAACACGTAGATGGAATCAGGTTGGCCTCCCCCATGTTGTATGAGAAGGATCTCAAGCAGCACCTCCAAGAGACTGAAGGAAACTTGAGCCAATTCCATTTTTTAAGGCTCAGGTATATTTTAAAAAGCAGAGATTTTGAAAATACGCATGTGCTGTAGGATAGAGCAAATGAGTAAATATTCTGATGTTGCTAGGAAGTAGGGTTCTCACTGTGGGAGAAGGACTATAGAAATACAGAATAAAGGAAGATAAAAGAGAATTCTATAGTGTTGGATTTCGGTTTGAATTGGAAGTATCACTAAAAACTCATTATGTAGATATAGTGAGCTCCATCCACTGAGGGAGCTGTGAAGCAAAGCAAAACAAAACAAAAAACAACCCTGTGTAATTAGCAAACTAAACATGCTGATCCTGTTCTCTAAATATCACAATCTCTAATCCCTAAAATAAATCATAACTTCCCTACTAAAAGGAATTAGGGATCCTTGAAGATCCGGCTGAGTTTATGCCTGAGACAAAGCACGGGTGAGTCTAGACTCTCTTCCTGTGCCAAAAGCAATGAGGTACTCAAAGATGGAGGTGTGTGAAAGGACACAGCTTGGAGGAACGCCACTGGCCATATCTGGGATGATGGAAGCATCAGAAAGAAAAATGGCAGAAATGGATCCTAACCCTAGAATTTTGTTTTTGATGAATGAACAGTTAAGTAGATGGCAGACGGTGGGAGCCAGGTTTATCACTGTTGGAATGGGAGGTTACAGGTAAGCAAGGGGAAGAGGCGAGAACGATCCACGTGGTACTGGATTAGAGTTGGAAACATCAGCATGTTTGTGCTTGATGGTTAGCTTAATGTCCACACAGACAATCATGTATAGAAATTTTATAGACTGGTTAGTATACACACATCTATTTTCTCGCTCTATCAGTGCAGAGGGTCTAGGAAGAACAGCAGCCCAGTGGCAGTGAGCACACCTGGAATCCAGATCTTGGTTTCTAACCTCATTCTCCAGTAAGAGGAAGCAAGGCTCCTTGGAGAAACGGCTGCCTCTAGGACTCAGGCAGAAAACAGACCAGATGAGCCAGACTTTGTTGGGCCAGAAAGTAAGAAAGTGCTCAAAACAAAACCTAACCAGAAAACCCAGCATGAACTAGGGCGGTGGGAGGAGCATCAGTGGCCAAGCAGCCCCAGCTTCCAGCAGGCTCTTGGGGTAGCCGGCCCGCCGTCCAGATACCCAAGGGGAAGTTCAGCTCCACCGAGGAGGTGGCAAAGGAGAAGCCCAAGAGATCTTTAAGGTTGTCAGCTAACCATCTTCCTGCAAATGTGGAAACTAAGCTAAAAATGGTGGCAGGAAAGGATAAATCTTCAGAGCAAAAAGTGCAAACAAGGGGAAAAGAGAGCAAAGGGAAAACAGGCTGAAGTGGCTAACTGAGGAATGAAGAAGACTTACCTGCAGAAAGCAAAGAAACTAAAATTTAGGAGAGTCCAGACTCTGATGACCCCAAGTCTGATGAACATCATAAACCATGTCTTATCAGTGGTGCCTGTCTCCCTCCTTATACAATCCAGGGGAATATCTTTATCAGCTATTTTGTAAATACAAGTTTTTTAATAGTTCTAGAAACATTTTTAAGAAGGAGACAATCCTAGAGCACCTGGGTGGATCAGTCGGTTAAGCATCTGACTCTTGATTTCGGCTCGGGTCATGATCTCTGGGTCCTAGGATCAAGCCCCTCATCGGGCTCCCTGCTCATCGGGGAGTCTGCTCCTCCCTCTCCCTCTGCCCCTCCCCCCTGCTCACGCTGTCTCCCTCACTATCTCACATAAATAAATAAAATTTTTATTTTATTTTTTTTTAAAGATTTTATTTGAGAGAGAGAGAGAGAGAGAATGAGCAGTGGGGAGAGGCAGAGGAAGAGAGAAGCAGACTCCCTGTTGAACAGGGAGCCCAATGCAGAGCTCCATCCAGGATCCCAGGATCATGACCTGAGCTGAAGGCAGATGTTTAACCAGCTGAGCCACCCAGGCGCCCCATAAATAAAATCTTTAAAAAAAAAAGAGGTAAAAATCACTCGCTGGTTGTATCCTTCTTGGTACAACCAGAGCATAGTGGGGTATGGAGTATGGGAGGCTTTGATTGTCTTGGGTGTCAGCTTAACATTCCATAGATGGCGTGGTTTTTATATCCTGTAATACCAAGCATCCGACATAGCGATTTGCAGTCAGTCATGCATTTAATATATCTTGAACATTTTAAATTACTTTTATTCCCTGTTGTTTTTGGTAGAATTGTTTCCTAAATTACACCACTCCTTGATCTTGGCCCTCCTGGTCAGAATTTTGTACACTCTGTAACATCTGGGTCATGGTAGTTGAGTTTTCCTAGTAACTTTGTTAATGTGTTGTACAAGATTGAAAATCTGAGTATGTCCTGTATATGATATTAAATTGTGAATTAATGGGACTTAACAATGTAATAGCATATCAACATTTGAAGATATTCCTACCTGATAATCCTGTTCAGGAAAATTCACCTCCAAATTTTAAGCTGGAAGTTCACTGGAATAACTTTAAGAATCACAACTATAGGATTTTTTAGATTTTTGTTATGTCCATTAAGAATTATGTACAGGGGCACCTGTGTGGCTCAGTCAGTTAATCGTCTGCCTTGGACTCAGGTCATGATCCCAGGGTCCTGGGATCAAGCCCTGTGTCGGGCTCCTTGCTCAGTGGGGAACCCACTTCTCCCTCTCCCTCTGCCTGCTGCTCCCCCTGCTTGTGCTCTCCCTCTTTCTGTCAAATAAATAAATAAAATCTTAAAAAAAAAAGAATTATGTACAAATTGAGAAGTCCATACTGATCCTCAGAGCAATCAATAAAAACTCAATTATGAAAATTTCTTGAAGCACATGAGAAAAAATGCCTATCACGAAATTGTCAGTGCACTATATTGCACACCCAAACTAAAACAACACTTCAAGTCAACTATACTTAATTTTTTAATTAATTAATTAATTTTTGAGTAGGCTCCATGTCCAGCATGGAGCCCAATGCAGGGCTTGAAGTCAGGACCCTGAGATCAAGAACTGAGCTGAGATCAAGAGTCCCTTGCTTCACCTACTGAGGCACCCAGGCGCCCCAAGTCAAACATACCTTAATAAAAAAATAAATGAAGTATTCTATTTTTCAGATTTCACAATTTGTATGTATAAAGTGACATTATTGTTTAAATAATTAGTCTTATTCTTATATTTAAAAAAAAGAACCCACAATGATGAAAGTATGTCAGAGGTGCCCAGGAAACAACAGAAAGAGCCCCCCCACAATGGCCAAAGCTGGAAAAATTTATGCACCAAAATAAATAAAGCAATATTGGATTATAACCCAAAGAATAAAATGAATATCATGAGCTCATGATCATGATATCAATGTTAATTAATATAAATAAGTAACTGAAAACTGTTAAAAGATAAATTGAGGCAAATTAAGAATTTTTTGAGTTTATTTTAACTAAAATAGGTTTGAACCAGGCAGCACCAAACTGGCAATGGTCAGGAATGCTCCACCAACGGGAGCTCCGGAGGAAGCAGAATCAGAAAATTATTGATTGGGGGCGCCTGGGTGGCACAGCGGTTAAGCGTCTGCCTTCGGCTCAGGGCGTGATCCCGGTGTTATGGGATCGAGCCCCACATCAGGTTCGCTCCTCTGCTATGAGCCTGCTTCTTCTTCTCCCACTCCCCCTGCTTGTGTTCCCTCTCTCGATGGCTGTCTCTATCTCTGTTGAATAAATAAATAAAATCTTTAAAAAAAAAAAGAAAATTATTGATTGGCTCTAGCTTAAAACCTACTTGGCTGTTTGTGATTGGCTGGTTGTCCTTAGGTTTCAATTTCATAACCTGGGTGTAGATTTTTGGTTTGCTTACATGGATCACCACGACATTACAGTCACCTCAGTCTGATGATCTCCTTGTTTAATTTAATTTAATGCAACATAAATAATTTGGGGGAAGGGAAAAATCATCTTCTGAGCAGAGAATTCCAAGTAATTTTTATAGATAATCCCCCATTTGTCATCAGATGTACCTTGGGTATGGTATAGTAAAAGCATTGTCCTTATTAGGAAAATGTTCTTATTCTCAAGAGTTAAAAACCTAAGTATTTAGGGATGAAGTGCCATGATTTCTGCAGCTTAATTTATGGTTCAGTAAGAAGGAGAATGTATACATGGGGTGGGGGGCAGAGTATGTGTATGGAAATCGCAACAGAGAAAGACAACGGCAAAATGTTCACAACTGATGAATTTGAGGGAGGTTATTTGTTCACTGCCTTATCTTTCAAGTCTTCTGGAGGTTCTCAAATTTTCAAAATAAAAAATTGGGAAAAATAAATCCCACAGACATGAAGTATTTTAAATGTACACATTTAACAAATGAACAGACTATAATTACGCTAAAATAGGATTTCAAAGTCCAACAGCAACTACAAAATCCGTAAAAGACAATTAGTCCCTGGTGCCTGATAGATAATGTGTGTGGTCTGCTAACGGGCAGCTCCATGTAAAAGATGAAGAACATCTTTTATTACCATGAAATTATCTTTGGGGCCATTCTTTGGGGAGAACATCAAGGATCCAAATTTGAGGCTCTTCGTAAGTGTGAATCCTGAGCCATATTCTCTCTCCCCTAGACTGAGATCCTAAGGCACTGTTTACCTATAAAGATCTCTCCCACCCCACCCTCTAGCCTGAAGCTATTATCTCCAAGCCAGGCTGGGAAATTCCCTTTTGTGAAAACATTCCTGCCAGGCAGGGACGGCCAAGGCATTGAACTACCGTTCTAATGTACTGACACCCCTTTTATGGTGTGTCCCTAATCTTTTCCCTTTACCGTAGCTTAGTTTACAAAATTATCGCTTTGAAAGACACAGCAGGAATGAGAGCTGGTGATGTCCAGTGGAGGCAAAAAAAAAAAAAAAAAAAAACATTGCTTCACGGGGAGAGAGCCTCTTCTGGGACGATGGACAAGGAGGGCTGAGTAGCTGGGGCACTCGCATCCCCTGTGGGGCAGATGGAGCCGGGACACCAGGTGAGAAAGGAAACAAGAAGTGCAACGTGAGAAGAGGCTCCCTGGCCTCACCTACCCGACTCTACTCCAGGCGCCTTTTGGGAAGGAATGAAACTGGGGCGCTGGGGAGGACCTCCAATTTAGTACTTGGGGCGGCAAAATTTCCCTCTTCCCTTTGCTCTCGTCCCTGGTCAACACTGAGAAGTGCTAACTCACCTCGCAGGGCCCTAGTTGGGTAACCGCTCTGTGCAAGACCTGAAGCCTCAGCTCACTACCCACCCTGCCCCCAGTGCCAAGCCATTCCCAAGGCGGCAGGTGAGCACAGGTTAGTGTCAGAGAAGACCCTTTATACCTTTCCATTCATCCTCCAAGGCCGGAGCAAACTGTCTTCAAGTAGGAAGTACATTTCAAATGTTCCCCCGTTAGAGGGGCTAGTCCTGGGGAAGCAGAGGGATGAGGTAGGGAAGGGTTGGAAAAGAGACTTAAATTCTGGCATAAACAGTGTCACTGTTCAACTGGACGGTATAGTCACAGATATCTGTTGTGCTAATATCTGTATTTTAGGTTTGCCTAAAATATTTCCTTATTCATACATTACTTTTTCATTGCAAACTTTGGAATGCAGAACGCTGTGCTGGCGTTCATTCAATATTGCCATGAAAGCCCCTGGCTTTGGAGTTACCGAGAATCAAAGTCTGAAATCTGTATCAACTGCTAACTAGTCCCGAGCTTCAATATCCCTATCTTTAGAAGGGAGACAGTGCGTGCTCTGCCTCCCTCTCAGGACGATCATGCAAGAAAGTCCTATAAAAAACATAAAGCAACAATCAGTGCAAGTTCTTGTAAGTGATACTTGGGATCTGGCTTATCCATGATGCTAAACTCATAATTGCTGGGTTTGGGGGGTTATAAGCATGATTGCTTTTGTAGGTGTCAATGATGGAGAGGAAGGAGACCATTGTTCCAGAACCGTAAACTGGGTTAGCACACTCCCTACTCACCACAAGGCGTGTGTTACTCTCCCTATTTCTGTTCTCAACTCTCTGTCTCTGCAAAATAGCAGCGCTATCTTCTTCAGCAAGAGTAAAACATTTACTTGTAAAAGTAAAACATGTTAGTCTTTATCTTTCCCTAAAGCATTTCCACCTTCCCAAGTACGTGCAATGGAGCCAAGGCTGTAAATTCGCACTAATTTATTTTAAGAATGCATTGTGATTTCTAGCCAGACGAATGTCATGCTAAACCAGCCACTTTGGGAAGATGTACTTCTTGCCTAGGATCTTAACTTTGCCTGAAACACCTATGAAATTCTTCCAGGGTTGCTTTCAGAAATGATTTACAAACCACACAAGAAAATCCATCCCAGGAGTCCAAATGGGATTTTAGACCCCAATAGTATTACCCAGACAGACCACCTGCATTGCTTAAAAAATAAACTCTATGTTGTTTCTAGAAAGCAAAGCTCCAAACAAAGGAACAAGATTTGGCACCTCGGGGGGTATTCAAGCCATGTGACCTTGGGTTCTTAAAAGTTTCCAGAACTTTCTCAGCAGTGACACCAAATGAGGACAACCCTGAAAGCAACTACGCTTGTCTGGATGTAAAAGTTTCCATCCAGAGTCTTCTGAAATTGAGCTTTTAAACTTTATAACCACGAAAGTAGTTTTTTGAAGCATAGTCTAATGAGAGCATCGGTGTTTTTTTACAGCTCAGAGATTGAATCAGTGACAAAATGATTCTGGAATTTGCGTTGGGGGCAAATAAACCCTGAGATGAATCAGACTGATAGATAGCAGGGAAAATGAAAACCTGGGGATTCAGGCACAGACATCGTGTTTTTCATGTAAGAAACTAACTGTGGCTTGGACTTTTGATCAGGGTACTGTGTGGGTTCTGGACCCCACTCTTGCACTGAATGACTCACGGATTTGTTTTGGCTTTTTGTCAGAATCCCTTCTCGTCATGTTCTACCATCTCTCCAGATTTCTGTGGACCCTGCTGAGTAGTTGAAATACCACAACACAAGCTGAAAAATCTCTCTTTCACTCACAGAATTCTCGCTGGGAAAATGATTAGTATTGTGACTGAAATAATCCCCAGTTGTGGGTCCATTTACTTCCAGAAATAACATTAAGCCTTTGTTTTGAGTTCGTATGTTCTTATGTAATAAATTATTGATTATTAATAACCAAATTATTATTTTCTGGGGCTTAGTAGCAGACATTTCTAAACAATTATTTACAGTCACCTTTTAAGCAATTTCAGTGTCCTTCAATGGCATTTCTATGGAAAAGCAAATAAATTGAAGAGAAAGTGAATACTCACGACTAGCAATAAAAAATACTCTTTCAAAGAAATGAGAAAATACTATCTCCAAATTACCCGCCCAAAAGTGACCTTAAAAACGACAACAGTTGAAAACAGCAGCAATAAAAAACCAAGGAACCAGAAAATCTTCATAATTGCTCCTCAGATAAAAAAGCTATGTGTGTGTGTACGTACATGTACATTAAGACAAGGATATTTCACTGTATTGTAGGAGAAATCTATTCAAATTCGACGATCTAACCTCAGCCCACCCACTCAGAGCATCAGGGCAGGGCTGGGTGAGCTAGTCTGACCTCGAATGCTGCCAGGGAAAATTTCATCCAGGACAAAGCCTGACACTAAAGGTCTGCTTGTTAAAGTACACCATAAACTTTACTGTTCTTTTGGAGACCTGGCTAAGCCAACCAGATAATAAAAGACAGATTTATAAGCCTAGTACCTGTTGGCACCTCAGTAATTCGGAGTTAAGTACTTGGATTGGCTCCTAGATGCTTTATTGGTTTGAGGCATTCTTAGTAGGCCAATCAAAAATAATGAAGGGGCAGGCAGGAAGGGTCTCGTCCTGTGCCCCTTGATCACCTGGGCTTTGTCAACTCTCAGCTCCTGGTACAATGCTCACATTTCACCAGACTGCATTTCCAAGTCTCATTTGTTCGCTGGACCCTCCAAAATTTCTCTCTGCAGCTCCTATAGAACTTTCTAGATATAATAAAGCCAGCCATAGATGCAGAAAAGGACTACTTCCCTTCCAGGTAGACCCAAACCAGAATATTTGGTCCAGTTCTTACAGACGGGAGAAAATTTAGGAAATCCTGCCCTTTACAGATCCTTCCTTCTTTCCCTCCCTTCCTCCTTGCTTCTTTTCTTCCTTTCTCACTGGGGCGCCAGGTCTGGCTCTGAAACTCATTTGCAGGCTAGGTCCCCACTGAGTTTCTGCCTGATCCCCAAGATGTGGTCCCATCTTTCTTCTTTTCAATCCGAGCAATTGGGTCTCCACCTTTCTCTCTATCTTGGCAGGCTGACCAGCAATCACCCTCTGAGATTCCCTTGCTTTGCTCTTGTCCGTCCCCATTCTGAGAATGGAAGTCCTGTTCCTGACACCTGGATGGTGGCCCTGCCACTTGCCACACACTCCAGGTGTGGCCCACCTGCTCTCCTGGCCTCTCGAGTACTGACCCTGTTCGGCGAGCACTGTGCTCTGCTGAGCCCGGCAGGCAGCCCTGGATTGGACCTCCCAGGGGGTGGCTCACGGACAGACCCCCCTCCTGCCATCGCTCGGACTAACACTTGGCCTGAACAGTCATAACAAGAAATAAGCAAATGGGGCGCCTGGGTGGCACAGCGGTTAAGCGCCTGCCTTCGGCTCAGGGCGTGATCTCGGCGTTATGGGATCGAGCCCCACATCAGGCTCTTCAGCTATGAGCCTGCTTCTTCCTCTCCCACTCCCCCTGCTTGTGTTCCCTCTCTCGCTGGCTGTCTCTATCTCTGTCAAATAAATAAATAAAATCTTTAAAAAAAAAAAAAAAAGAAATAAGCAAATGTTTCAGGATTCCTAGGTGGTAAGTTCTTCCATGTCAGGGGCTGAGTCTTACTCAGCATTTTATGCCCAAGCCCTAAGCTCTGGTCTGGCCCAAAACAGGTGCCCTGGATCTTGGTTCAAGGGTGGGTGAACGCTACAATTATCGTGTCATCGCCAGGGCCCGCAGCTGGGTCTTTTATGCAGGAGCCATTGTTCTGCTGGAGAAACTATAGAGAGCCGTGCTTTCGGACACCCACAAGTAAATCACTCCGTTGACAGGAATAAACATTCAATATGCTTGTGGGCATTCATCCCCTTTACAAATATGTACTTAGGGTTTTACTGTGTGCAACCCACGGGAACGTGAAATGTCTATGGTTCCTAAGAGAGGAATTTACTGTCTGTAACACCTGCTTCGTAAACCTTAACGTGCACACGAGTCATCCGGGGACCGTGTTACAATCAGATTCTGTTCTGCGGGCTGGGGCCCAAGAGTCTGCATTTCTAACCACCCCCACTACAGGTTCTGAGCCCTCCTGGAGTTGAAGGGGTCACTGGGGGTCCTTAAAGCGTGAGCCCTGGATCAGCTGCTCGCGGGAGGATCCAGGAGCATGTGAGAGACGCAAATTCTCAGACCTCACGTCCCATCTACTGAGCCGGAACCTCGGGCTCTGGGCCCCGCGAGCAAGCCATCCCGGTGACCCCGATGCATGCTAAAGCTTGGGAACCACTGGCCTGGAGCAGCGTCCTCAATCCTGGCTGTGGTTAGCATCAGCTCGGGGAGCTTTTAAAACACACAGCGCCCCGGGTTAGCTCAGTCGGAGGAGGATGAGACTGGATCTCAGGGTGTTGGGTTCAAGCCCCACATGGGGTGTGGAGATTACTTGAATAAATAATCAAAACTTTTAAAAAACAAAAACGAAAAAACACAGGACCCTAACCCAAATCAATGGGATCAGAATCTATGTAGATGGGGTCCTGGCATCAGGTGTATTTGCTTATTTATTTATTTATTTATTTAGCTCTCCAGGTGGCAGTAAAGAACAGTCAGGCTGAGAACCACCAGCCAGAGGAAAGCCGCCACACCAGCGGACAAATACAATCCAACGTCATTAGAGCTACTACCACCCGCTACAAAGTCCACCTGGGGAAGGCAGGCGGGTTCTCGGAGGAAGGAACACAGGTGAGCTGCCTCTTGATACAGCCGAGCGCTTGCCAGGGATACAGACGGGGACAAAGCTTTCTGGAGGAGGGCTGTGTAGACTCCCAGAAGCAGGAAGCAGCAGGGTGGGTCCAGGGCTTCTCTAGACCCTGGTTGGCGGCGGCAGAGCAGACAAGGGAAGTTGGCTGGAAGGGAAGGAAGGACGAGGGCCGGCCCTGGAGAGGTGGGTAGGGTGCAAACTGTGTTCTGCGTGATTGAAGGCACTGGGCACGTTGAACCTGGAGCATAGATGACCACGTGGAGAGAAGGTACTACCTTTAAAAATCCGAACACTGCCCTCCTCGGCTGTGCCCGGACGATGGCAGAGTGCCTTCTCACGGCCCCCTCTGGCCTTCCAGCCCATCTTCCCCAAGGCTGCCCTGTGATACGTGTGACCACAGCCCTCCCAGACTGAAAGCTTTTGTGCTCCCCAGAAAGAATCAAGGCCCTTTGAGCTTCGAGCTTCAGGTCCTGCTTTCCTCGCCCATCTCCCTCTTTGCACTCTCTACCCAGTGGGTCTCCATCATCACTGACTCACGAATCTCCAGGCAGTGCCCCGGCCTCCCTCTTGCATCCACACTGGCTCACTTGTCCCCGGTCATGGTTGCCTCCTGCTGTGGGTTAAACTGTGTCTTCCCCAAAAAGACATGTTGGAGTCCTAACCCCTAGTATCTCAAAATGTGACCTTATTTAGAAAGAGGGTCTGCACAGAGGTAATCAAGTTAAAATGAGATCATGGGTGAGCTTTCATGCGATACACCCATGTCCTTATAAAAAGGGGAAATTTGGACATGAGGACACACCCGCACCAAGAGAACAGCGTGTGAAGAGAAAAGCAGAAGTCAGAGTGATAGCTTCCACAAGCCAACGAGCACCTAGGCTGCCAGCAACCCACGAGAAGGAGAGAGAGCATGGGAGGGAGCCTCGACAGAGTCTCCTGCGCAGCCCTCTGGGGGAGGTAACACCGCCCACCTCTTTGGCTTGGACTTGCAGCCTCCAGCACTGGGCGACAATAAAGGGCTGTTGTCTATGTCACCAGTGTGGGGCGCTTTGCTATGGCAGCCCTGGGCAACTGGCACAGCCACCTGCCTTCTATTCCCGAAGCTCTCTGTTGTGACCTCTGTGCCTCTGGGTGTATCGTCTGCTCGCCAGCTCCTGCTTGAGAAAAGGGCTCCAGCTTCCATTACTCCATCCCCAAGACCTCACTTAGGGCAGTCGAGGGGCCATTAAGGATGGGAGGAGGTAGAAGTCAATGCAGCAAATGTGATTCCAGAAAGGGAAACGTCCTTAACTTCTCTCTTAAGCCAAATGGTTGAAATTTGTTTCGTTTTTTAAAGATTTTATTTATTCATTTGAGACAGAGAGCTACAGAGAGAGAGAGCATGAACAGGGGGAGGGGCAGAGGGAGAGGGAGAAGCAGGCTCTCCACCGAGCCAGGAGCCAGAAGTGGGGCTCGATGCCGGGACCCAGAGATCATGACCTGAGCCCAAGACGCTTCACCATCTGAGCCACCCACACGCCCCCAAATGGTTGGAATTTGTTAACAATTTTCTTAAAATGTGCGTTTTTCATCCAAGAAAGATACCAAATTTGTTGTTGTTTTTGTTTTGTTTTTTAACTATTGGGTGGCAGAGTTACAGGTGGGTTTACTTTTTTATATCTTGCTGTGTTTTTTTTAACTCTTGAGAATCCTTACTATTATAATTAGAAAACTGGCAACAGAATAACTAAATGGGCTTTTGCTAAAATTAGGACGCTTGCCATCCTCCCGACTCCCTTGTATCTCCCATCTCCCCCGGGGATCTCCTGCTTTCAAGCCAGGCAGGAATCAGCCCTCCTCCTTTGGACGCCTCTGACACCTGCCTGAGCTCCGAGAAGCCGTCACCCTCGCTAGTTTACATCTCACTCATTTCTTCTGACGCTTTGGTGGCAGCACCCATTTCTCCAAATCCCCCAGAGTATCTTTTTCTAGGTGGCCACCCATGAAAATGAACGAAATGAAACCAAGAACACACACTAGCCTCCCAATCCCAACTCCTGAGTCTCCTCAAGCAAGGGTGGACACTGTCTCCGCTTTGAAATTTCCCCTTCTCTCTCATCAAAACAGGCTGCCGCATCCCACACTGGCTGGAGGAAATCCCTCCTGGAAAAGAGCCAGGTAAACCAGACCAGGAAACTGACGGAGCTCACAACTGCATGTCTGCGTCTGGAGACCGTGGAAGCTGCCATGGGCACTGTGGTTCCGGGTTCCTTTAAAGGCAGTGTTTGGAAGGGTGAGTCAGCTCAGATTTTCCAGCAAGTAAGCCTGGTATATTACTACTTCCCAGGACAACCATCTTTAAAAAGCACTAGGTGATACTTACATAATGTGCAACCACTGGGGGAAAGTGGGTAGAGGCATAGGGAATCTCTCTGTACTAACTTTGTAACTTCCTCTGCATCTATAATTACTTCAAAATAAAAAGTTAAAAAAAAAAGGGGGGGGGGGGAAACTCCAGCTGGCTAGACGTAATGCTGCATCCTGATAGAGGTCATTATTTTGGATTCTATCCTCAAACTAAAAGAGGCACAAAAGTGCCTGAGTGAATTAGGCATTTGGATGGGCTTTTATTGTATCCATTTCTTTCTATCTTCTGATAGGTTTTTTTATTTTTCTGTCTTTTCCAGCTGTGTATCTTGCTACAGTAGAGACAATGTGATTGTTACTAGGTTGCTGGGAAGGCAGTGCCATCCCAGAAATAAAGAATCCAAACTTTTTTGTGTGTGTATCATTTTGTTTTATTGGTAGAAAACTAAAGAACAAAACTGGAACATGAATTTTCCAGGTTAGAAGACATATTTTATTATTCTTCATAATCCCTTCCCCTTTAAGCCACGGCCACCTCCCACTCCCAATGCCTTGGGATATAATTGGACTTAAAGACTCATCAGTGTTAGTAGAATCCAAACTTTCTAAAGCACAAGAGAAAAAAAACAGAACAACTCCCCTGGTATGCCTTAATTCATAGTTTTTGCAGGTGCCTCAGAAGTTTTTGCTATTAAGAAGCAAACAAACAAAAACCATAATAGCTGATTCTGGAGACTGACGGAGCCAGGATATTAGGGTATCTGAACAGCAACAAGGTCAAATGACTTGGGTGTGAGGCCAGCGTTACGGGTTGAATTGCAACCCTCCCAAAAGAGGTTGGTGTCCTAACTAACCGTCTGTACCGGTGAATGTGACCTGATTGGGAAATAGAGTCTTCACAGATGACTGAGTTAAGATGAGGTCACGAGGGTGGGCCCTAATCCAATAGGACTTGTGTCCTTATACAAAAGGGTCATTTGGACCTATAGACAGACACACACACACAGAGCACCATGGGAAGATGAAGGCAGCGATTGGCGTGATGCTTCTAGAATCCAAGAAGGCCAAAGATTGCCAGCAAGTCACCAGAAGGTAGGGCAGAGGCATGAACAGATTGCCCCTACAGCCTTCAGAAGGAATCAACCCTGTGATACCTCGCTCCCAGGCATCCAGCCTCCAGGACTATGAGCCAATCATTTTCTGTTCTTTTAAGCCACCTGTTTGTGGTCCTCTGTTACAGCAGCCCTAGCAAACTAATACAGCCCAGCCTTAACTGTGAGCCCTTGGCAAATTCCTTTCTTTTATAAGATGTCACCAGCATTATCCATCCCATGTGCGGCCTGAGATAGCTGTGAAAAATAAAAATAAATATTGATTAGGCATATGTCTTTGGGGCACTGGGATAATACATATGAAAATATTTTAGTAAGTGTAAAACAGCAGAGCATGAGAGCTTATGATACCTGTTACCTCCGCTGAGTCATAATAAAGAAATGGATGGAAGATGTAGACGGGTTAAGAGTTAGGGGCAAGTTCTAGCATATTTACAGGACAAGATTTTTTACAGTACTCTCTGTAACAGTAATACCAGGAGCTACTGAGCACATACTGTGGACTGAATGCTTTCTGTCATGATCTCATTTAATACATACAGATCCCCAATGATGTGGGTGCTGCTATTATTCTGGCTTTGGACACAAAGGAAATTAGGATTGGGGCACCTGGGTGGCTCAGTCGGTTAAGCGTCTGACTCTTGGTTTCAGCTCAGGTCGTGATGTCAGGGTCATGAGATCGAGTCTCCCAAAGGGCTTCATGCTGGGCGTGGAGTCTGCTTAAGATTCTCTCTCTCTCCCTCTCCCTCTGCCCCGCACCCTGCTCCCCCAAAATAGGAAATTAGGATTAAGTAACTTGTCCAAATTTGCGGGACTAGGTCATGGTTGCCCCACATCTCAAGCCTTGCCTCTGAGCTCACCCTATTAATGGCTGCAGTCCTCTGCATGACTGTAAGGAGAGTAAAGCCACCTGGTCACCCACCTCCCTTTGCAACTCAGCTGCTGTTTGTCCAACAGTCTTGCTTCTCCAGCAGCTAAGCAGCTATAGATGAGAAGAAACAGGCAACAGTAGCTCACAGACTGTGAGACTGTGGTAGAATTGTCTCCCCCCACCCGCCAAGGTGGAGTTCTTAAAGGAACATGTGGTTCTTACACGTTGTTCTCAGATCCTAGAACTCATCCAGTCCCCGTGACTGCACAGAAGGGGACAAGCAAACCTTTCTTTCTAGAAGGAGAGGCTTTTCCTAGGTTAAATACTCTCCTGCAGGAGTGATTCACACAGCTTTGGGGATTTGAAGATCCAATAAGATCCACATGTGGGCACTCTGGACTCTGGACTCTAGCAGAGAAGGGCAAGAGTGAGAGATCATTCTAGACCACGACTCCACCCAGGGATTCACTGATGGAGCGCTGAGGTCGGTCATGGAGTCTAACCAAAACTCCCGATCATCCTGCAGACTTCGGGGGAAGTGAGACCGAGGCACAGCTGGAGGCGGGAACTATCTGCCTCAAACCGTTTCCATCTGTATTTTTCCCATCTCAGGAGGACTGACTTTGAGTTTCAATGAGAAAATGCAGGTTGTTTTTTACCCACTTACCATTGTTACTTGAGTATTCTGATCGCTTTTGAGAACTCCTAAGCAAGAGGTGGGCAGCGTGAGTGGCTGGCAGCCTGTGTCACTCACCCCTCCAGCATGGTGCCAAGGCTCTGATGTGATCCCAATGCCGCTGTCAAGCTGCAGGAAGACAGCCAGACAAGTCCTTTGCTCTGTACCAGCCTCACACGACTGTGCAGCAACTCTAAGGACCCGAAGGGCCCCTTTCCAGTACTTTCCAGCACTGCCTGATTTACTTGGCCAGGCACTGGGTTGTGTAGTCATAGCTCCAGTGTCACTCTGTACATCTCTAGCAACTTCAGGGAAGTGGCTCAATGTAGGGGGAGTTCCCAAACTCGGAGACAGAGGAACCCACTCACTCTGCTACTCGCTCAGCTATGTGATTTCTAGGCAAGTTGCGTAATTTCTCTGAGCATCTGTCTTTTCCTGTATCAAAAGAGGATTTTATGTCTATCTTGCAAGGTGGTGGCTTTGACTAGAAGTATTTTGTCTCTTCTATGACACTTCGTTGGAGATCAGTAGATGGTAACAATTACACAACAATTGAAGAGACTGTGTTGACTCCATTGACCGTATGCTCTCCCACCTCACAATGTTTCCATAACGATAACCACATTTCACTTTATCCATTCAATACACATTGAACGCCTTCTCTTTCCCAGGCACAGCCCGAGGTACGGGGTCTCTAACAGCTTCGGCACAGCTACCCTCCGCAAGAAGTTTCAGTCTCCAGCAGGAAATATATGAGTTGAACTATAAGTCCAGGTAAAAAGCGATGAGTCTCTGTTCTAAATAGATAAAGTTGGTGGGTAAACAGCACCCCCAGGTCTGGCTCATGCAGAGCCAAGGTCCTAAAGAACCAGTAATTAGGGAAACAGAGACAGGAGAACTGGGCCTGTCCCAGTTATCTCCGGGGTGCTGACAGACATCTGGCATAAGTAGTAAAGAACCCGGGAGTCCTTTGGTCCCTGGGGCACATTCGTCCAGAGCTGGGCTTGTGTAATTAGCAGCAGAAGCAGGCCTCTCTGGCTATAACCACAGGTGATTGGAGATTCTGTTTATGTCTCCCCAGCTGGGGATCATCACCCCCGCCCCCCTTCAAATACACCAGTAAAAGCCTCTTCTTCTCATTGTAAAAGGATGCGCCACCCAGTTAAGCACCCCCTTCCCAGTACCCAAAAGAAAGGGGTCAACCAACACTTGGCTCTCTCCTTCAAAAAGTTTTAGACCTCCTAGAGGGGAGGAAGAGACATCTAAAATGGAGATTGGTTCTCTCTACAATCGCCTACTAGATGTTCAATGTAGAAAGTCCCAGCAGATGGGGGCAATCTACCCAAAGCCAAGAGTATTTCTGCATATTCCAAAGACTCCTGCACCTGCAGAGATCCTTAACGTAAGTCATCACCATGACAATGAGCCAAGGCCTGGGAAGTTTGGGCACTGTTGTCTTCTGTATTCACCTTCAGTCGTCTGGGAAGTGTTTTTCCACAGGCCCGACCCTCTGGTAAACAAAGTTTGCATGACAGATGGGATTACTCCCTCACTCCTTGCTTTTCAAAACCAGCTCAGGAAAAGAGTACGTATCCAGCTCTGACTTATTGCTTTTATGACACAAACCTGAACAGGGGCCAAGGCAAGAGTTAAAAATAAGTCCGTCTGTAGGTGGAAGAAATTCCCAACTGAATGTTTGATTTCTAAGAAGTACTGGGAAAAACACTCAATTTAAAAACCAGACAACCAGACAAGTGTGATAAGGCAGATAATAGAAACCCTGGTCATGTGTTATTTGTAAAGTGCTTATATGGCTATATGATTGCCAGTGAGTAAGAGGAACTTGAGAAACTATTAGTAAACACTGTTATGATGACCTAATATTGTTGTTAGAAAAGGATGTGGAAGCTTGGAGTAGGTGTTCAGGCTAAAAAAGAAAATTAGACATCATTGAGATTCTGAAATTGTAGAAAAGAGCCAGCAACAGCTGGTCACACCAAATGTCACAGATTAAGAACTGTAAGGAATGGGGTAGCGGGTTGTTGCCTTTTATGTTAAGGAAAGCTTACCGGGGGAAGAAACAAATATACCATACATGAGTTCTCCCGATCACTCCCTGCCAGACCAAAAAGAGTTGTTTTACCATCAGTAACACAGCCGGTCGGTCACAATGGGCTCCCTCCCCTACCGCGTCCGGAGTCCCAGCTGCTTAGCCCAGCGGCACACCCGCCCCCCACACCGTTGCCCCAGCTACTGAGCAATGCAGGCTGAGTTTCAGGCAAATTTCATCAAGCAAAGCTAGTGTTTTCCCCACGTGCCCAGACGTGGCGCTCCTGGAGTCTACGACTTCACCCGCACAGTGGTTTGTAAGTCAAACGAAGCAATGATGTTTTTCTATCATAACCACGGCATAAAGGAAGGAAGATATTCCTCACCTAAGTTGCTTAAGGTCCAAGTAGAGATTTCCAGAGTGTTTCAAGAAGATTATGCCATGTCCACGCCATCCTGCAGGCTTCCAGGCTTTCCCGCCAGAGCACCCCTGCCTGTTTGTCCTCATTCCCTCCCACCCCTCTGCTCTTATCTTTCTTTCCCTTGACTTAACCTCATTTTAGATAAGACTGATCACAATTCAGTGCTACGGAAAAACTCGTGGGTGAAATTGGGACGCCAAAGGGAAGAGACACGGTTCTCCCATCATAAGGTCATAACTGCATAAAGACTTCACCACACTTTCCTAAGAAGTACAGGAGCGGATGAAGCGGCCCTTCCCTTTCAAGGAATCCATCACAGCCTTTCCAGGAAGGTCACAGGCACAGAGAGTGTTTGTTTACCTAGTTTTGTTTAGCATAGAGTAGACTATTAGTCATTAGTCCTTGGTCCAAGGTTCAGGAACCGGGACAGAGTCCTCACCATTGCACCCCACTTCATTTGCTCGTGCTGGTGCTGGGGCTGGGGCTGGTGCTGGTCGGACTGGGCTCTGAAAGCAGAGATGCACTGAAACAGTAACCGTGACCGTGAACGGACACGCATTGATTGCCGTGCAGAAACTTTTC
This sequence comes from Ursus americanus, assembly GCF_024610735.1. Lineage (NCBI taxonomy): Eukaryota > Metazoa > Chordata > Mammalia > Carnivora > Ursidae > Ursus > Ursus americanus. The sequence continues at coordinate 15,536,922 of NC_142145.1, read as the reverse complement.
TGAGCATTCCCCCACAATCATCAGGAGACCTTCAAGGAAAGTATTATGAGCAGGCTAGTGACAAGCAAAACTGCAGCAAGTAATAACAAGGATTGAGTAAGAACTTCAGCGGCCTCAATGCGGTTAGGATAGGTGCTTGCAGCAAGTTTAAAGAGGAGGTATTTCCTGATGTGGCTGCCCAACAATGAGATAATATGCAGATATCAGTGGAAATTTGTACAGCGGGATGGGAAACATCATGCTCTTGTTACTTATGCGCCTACATACAAGGGCGCCTGGGGGGCTCCGTTGGTTGAGCACCTGCCTTTGGCTCAGGTCATGATCCCAGGGTCGTGAGATTGGAGCCCCTCATCAGGCTCCCTGCTCAGGGAGGAGTCTGCCTCTCCCTCTCTGCCCCTCTCTCTGCTCATGCTTTCTCTCTCTCTCTCTCTCTCTCAAATAAATAAAATCTAAAAAAAGAAAAAGACTAAAAAGAAACGTGCAGGTATAAATGGTGATGTCTTAGAGCCGGGGGAAGCTGTGGGAGGGTCAGGATTCCAAATCCAGAACTTTGAAATAGGGAGATGCAAAGTCATAGGTTTTGAGACTTTGAGTATGGTAGGCAAGGTTTATCATAAAAATAATTTGTTTTCTGTGTTGACCTGGTTGCCAGGGTGAGTGAAAAGCACTATTCTATAATTACTAGGGTTAGCGGAGATGGAATGTAATTTGGAGCCCAGGCAGCTGTTACTCCAGAGCCCTGGCTTAAAGGAAAAAGTATATTCTGTTATATTACACAGCATTTTATGTATGTTATGCATGTATTTTGTTTTACGTATGCATCACATGGGTAAATCAAAGCAGAGACAAATACTTTAGTCTATGGCAATCACGAAGTGTCCCGTAAGAGCATCTTATGGGGTATTAGGTGCTGGGTGAACACCAACAGCTCTGAATCCCTTTCCTTTCCTGCTGGCCACGCCTCCCTCCTAACCCTTTCCCTGGTGGCCCTTTTTTGGGGAACCCAGGCTCATACACCTGAGGCCCCCATCAATAGGTGAGTGTTAGCATGAGAATGAGTCATGCTTTGTTGTTGGGGAGGGGTTTGTTTTGTCCTGGCATTTACCCTAAACTGTTTGGAAAGTTTTCTCTCCTCCTTCTCCCCCCACCCAGCCCTGGCCCTCACCAAAGTGTTTACCTCCAGACAGCACAATCTGAGGCTTTATCTGCGGTCACTCACACTTTAAAATACAATTCAAAATATTTGAATATATATAATGAAAAAAGGGTCATATCTTTCATATGCTTCTTCTGGATTTTGTTGTAAATGTACATGAAAATATAAAGAACTCTTGCAAATCAATAATAATAATAATAATAATAATAATAATAATAAAAGCCCAACAGAAAAATAGAGCAAGCAAATAACTAAACAACTTTTACAGAAAAAATAAAAATTGTTAATAAACCTATGTTAAAGGATGGCGTCATGAAAAATAATGGAAATGGGAAGTCAAGTCAGAAAGAAATGTTTTTTTCTTTCCAAATTGATAAAATATTAAAATGAAAGACAATACGCAGTGTGGCCCAGGACTATGAAAACGCTTATTTTCATTCATTGCTGGTGGGAGTGTAAATAAACATAAGCTTTCTGGAGGGCAGTTTATTTTCCTATGGCGGGAACAAAGAAAGAATTAACTAACGAAGCTAAAGAAAACACTGGTAGGGGCGCCTGGGTGGCACAGCGGTTAAGCGTCTGCCTTCGGCTCAGGGCGTGATCCCGGCGTTATGGGATCGAGCCCCACATCAGGCTCCTCCGCTATGAGCCTGCTTCTTCCTCTCCCACTCCCCCTGCTTATGTTCCCTCTCTCGCTGGCTGTCTCTATCTCTGTCGAATAAATAAATAAAATCTTAAGAAAAAATAAATTAAAAATAAAGAAAACACTGGTAGAAAACAGCGGAAGGTATTTTTATAAGCTTCCTGGGGTAGGACCCTCTTAGAATAGAACCAATACTAAAAGCTGTAAAGGGAAAAACAAACTAACTACTTAAAAAAAAGATTAACGTTCTGTATGCAAAACTATATCATAAGTTAAACACGAATATCCCCCTGGAGAAAATCACTTCTGCAGTGTGTATGAGAGACGCTGTGGCTCATGCATTCTCAAATGCCATGAGACGGAATGTGAATGGCTATGCAAACTTTCTGCAGAGTAGTAGTATATCAAACATTAAAATGCAGTTGATGGGGCACCTGGCTGGCTTAGTCGGTAGAGCTAGTGACTCTTGATCTCAGGGTCGTGAGTTCAAGCCCCAGGTTGGCTGTAGAGCTTACTTTAAAAATATATTAAATAAATAAACTATAGCATTAAAACAAACAAAAAACCTATAGCATTTTTAAAAAAATGTGTTGGATCCCTCCTACATTGTTGGTGGGAATGCAAGTTGGTACAGCTGCTCTGGAAAACAGTGTGGAGGTCCCTTAAAAAGTTAAAAATTGAGCTACCCTATGATCCAGCAATTGCACTATTGGGTATTTACCCCAAAGATACAGATGTAGTGAAGAGAAGGGCCATATGCACCCCAATGTTCATAGCAGCATTGTCCACAATAGCTAAATCGTGGAAGGAGTTAAGATGCCCTTCAATAGATGACTGGATTAAGAAGATGTGGTCCATATACACAATGGAATATTACTCAGCCATCAAATAGAATGATTTCTCAACATTTGCTGCAACATGGACGGGACTGGAGGAGATTATGCTAAGCGAAATAAGTCAAGCAGAGAAAGACAATTATCATATGATTTCTCTCATTTATGGAACATAAGAACTAGGAAGATCGGTAGGGGAAGAAAGGGAAGAAGAAAGCGGGGGGTAAACAGAAGGGGGAATGAACCATGAAAGACTATGGACTCTGGGAAACAAACTGAGGGCTTCAGAGGGGAGGGGGGTGGGGGATTGGGATAGGCTGGTGGTGGGTATTAAGAAGGGCACATATTGCCTGGTGCACTGGGTGTTATATACAAGTAATGAATCATGGAACTTCACATCAAAAACTAGGGATGTACTGTATGGTGACTAACATAATATAATAAAAAATACTATTATAAAAAAATAAAATAAAATAAAATAATTTTGGAAAAAAATGTGTTTGACTGAAGGTTGCTGGAGGGGAGGGGTGGAGGGATGGGGTCACTGGGTGATAGACATTGAGGAGGATATGTGTTGTAATGAGCACTGGGTATTATATAAGACTGATGAATCACAGACCTGTACCCCTGAAATAGACAATATGTTATATGTTAATTAATTGAATTTAAATTAAAAAAAATGAAGAACCCTATGACCCAGCAATTGCGCTACTAGGGATTTACCCCAAAGATACAAATGTAGTGATCTGAAGGGGCACCTGCACCCCAATGTTTATAGCAGCAATGTCCACAATAGCCAAACTATGGAAAGAGCCCAGATGTCCACCGACAGATGAATGGATAAAGATGTGGTGTGTGTGTGTGTGTGTGTGTGTGTATACATCCATATATATATATATACATATATATATATGTATATATATATCAACACACACACAATGGAATATTATGCAGCCATCAAAAATGAAATCTTGCCATTTGCAATGATGTGGATGGAACTAGAGGGTATTATGCTAAGCTAAATAAGTAAATCAGAGGAAGACAATTATTATATGATCTCACTGATACGTGGAATTTAAGAAACAAGGCAGGGGATCATAGGGGAAGAGAGGAAAAAATGAAACAAGATGAAACCAGAGAGGGAGACAAACCATAAGAGACTCTTAATCTTAGGAGACAAACAGGGTTGCTGGAGGGGAGGTGGGAGGGTGATGGGGTAACTGGGTGATGGACATTGGGGAGGGTATGTGTCGTAATGAGCACTGGGTATTATATAAGACTGATGAATCACAGGCCTGTACCCCTGAAACAAATAATATATGTCAATAAATTGAATTTAAATTTTAAAATATGAGGAAGAAAAAAAAGTAAAAATAAAGAAAAAGATAAAAAATGTGTTTGAGGGGCGTCTGGGTAGCACAGTCGGTTAAGCCTCCGACTCTTGGTTTGGCTCAGCTTGGATCAGTCTGATCTCAGCGTCATGATCTCAGAGGTCCTGGGATTGAGCCCTGTGTTGAATGGGGCTCTGCACTCAGAAGGCAGGCTGCCTTCCCTCTCTCTCTCCTTCTGCCCCTCCCCACCCCACCACTGCTGTGCACTCACTCTCTCTAAAATGGATAAATACATCTTTTAAAATAATAAAATAATGTGTTTGATTCAACAATCCCACTTAGAATTTACCAATTCAGAGATATGTATAGAAGGATATTAAAATGAAAAAAAAAGTTAAAATATGTATGTTCAAGGATATTCCTTGTAGCATTTGTATCATAGCAAAATACTGAAAACCAACAAAATGTCCATCACTAGTAGATTGGTTACTAATGATAGCATGTTATATTATTTATGTGACTGACTTAACGAGAGAGCTACATGGAAAAGATGTTTAGATAGGTCACCAACTGTAAAAGATTACAAAAGAGGAAATGCAGTATAATCTATTCTAAATATATATGTACACATATGCTTGTATATTCATATAAACAAGTCTAGAAAGTTATATACTAAAAATAAGGAGTTATCTCTGGTTGAATGAGCTAACTTTCAATTTCAATTTTCAAATGAGATTTACTGTTCAATTCTCACTTTTCTGTGCTTTTGGGTTTTTTACAATGAACAGACATGAATTACTTACATAATGAGAAAGATATATTTCTGTTTTAATAAAAATATAAGAAGATAGGAGAATTATGTCTTTTCCCTATTCTTTCTACTATTTTTTATTTTTAATGCACCCAACAATACTGCAACATTATGGACATGGGAAATTATTTTCTCCAAGGAATGGATGGCTGGCTTAGTGGAGCTTGTAACTCTTGATCTCAGGGTCATGAGTTCGAGCCCCATGTTGGGCATAAAGATTACCTAAGATAAATAAATAGATAGATAGATAGATAGATGATAGATAGATAAACAAAACGGACATTGTTGTTGAAAAAAGCACATGCGTGTTTCAAGGAAAGAGAGCATGTTGAAATAAAAAGGAATTTCACCACTATAGAAATAGGTGAAAAGCATCCCAATTTTACGGAGCTATTTTGTGATGTGGGAATGAGATGGGATAATGAATATGAAAGCCAAGAGAGGGACAGCATGGGCAGATGCCCCATGGCCAATTACGATGAAGACTGTTGCTGTATTGAAAAGTGTTTTAGAGATGTGATATATATATATGTATATATATATGTGTATATACACACACACACACACACACACACACACACACACACATACACAATGGACTGTTACTCAGCCATCAAAAATTGGAATGTTACCATTTGCAAAGACATGGATGGAACTAGAGGGTATTATGCAAGTAAATAAGTCAATCAGAGAAAAACAATTATCATATGCTCTCACTTATATGTGGAATTTAAGAAACAAAACAGATGATCATAGGGGAAGGGAGGGAAAAATAAAATAAGATGAAATCAGAGAGGGAGACAAACCATAAGAGACTCTTAACCTTAGGAAACAAGCTGAGGGTTGTTGGAGGGGAAGTGGGCGGGGGGATGGGGTAACTGGGTGATGGGCTTTAAGGAGGGCACTTGATGTCATTAGCACTGGCTGTTATATACAACTGATGGCTCACGGAACTCTACCTCAGAAACTAGTAATACACTATATGTTGATTAATTGCACTTAAATAAATTTTTTAAAAAGTGCTTTTATTATCACCTAAAGACTGACAGTTCCTTTTTTGAAAATTTCTTGACTATGCAGATGAGAAATGTGATACTTAGAGTAAAGAAAGTTCAGGTCCTGGTATAAGTATTCAACAAAATATTATTTTCCCTGAAATCCAGAAACATGAGGTAATCTGCCCAAGATCACATGCTGAGTTAGACACTGTCAGAATAGAACTCCGGATTCCCAATCCTAAACTTGTTTTCCTTCTCTGTTTTATGAAATGACTTTAGTTCTGAATTCTATCCCTCTTTATTTTTTAAAAATATTTATTTACTTAAGTCATCGCTCTGCCCAACGTGGGCCTCAAACTCATGACTCCAAGATCAAGAGGAGTCACATGTTCTTCTGACTGAGCTGGCCAGGTGGCCCATGGATTCTATTCCTCTTTAAAACTTCATGCTGGGCACTGAGTGGCTCAGTCATTAAGGGTCTACCTTGGGCTCAGGTCGTCATCCCAGGGTCTTGGAATCGAGCCCCGCATTGGGCTCCCTGCTCAGCCGGAAGCCTGCTTCTCCCTCTCCCACTCCCCCTGCTTGTGTTCTCTCTCTCACTGTGCCTCTCTCTGTCAAATAAATAAAATCTTAAAAATGAATAAATAAATAAATAAATAAATAAATAAACAAACAAATAAATAAAACTTAGTGGTTTTAGGGGTAGCTGGCTGGCTCATTCAGTAGAACATGTGACTCTTGATCTTGGGTTGTAAGTTCAAGTCCCATGGTGGGCATAGAGTTTAATCAAAAAAGATAAATAAAATCTTAAAACTTAGTGTTTTTGAGTATAACCTCTCACTATTTTCTGGTTTCTTCTGAAAACTTAATGAGTTACATACATTTTAGCAGCTATGTCTGAAATTTACAAAGGATATAAAGGCTTCTTTTTATTTTTTAATAAAGATATTTTTTTTTTTTTTAGTAATCTCTACACCCAATGTGGGGCTCAAACCCACAACCCCAAGATCAAAAGTTGCACGCTTCACCGATTGAGCCAGCCAGGCGCCCCAGAGGCTTATTTGTCTTGAAATGTTTTTGTGGATTTCTTTTTAGTGTTACACCACTTTTTTTTTCTTTTAAGATTTTATTTATTTATGTGACAGAGAGACAGCCAGCGAGAGAGGGAACACAAGCAGGGGGAGTGGGAGAGGAAGAAGCAGGCTCATAGCGGAGGAGCCTGATGTGGGGCTCGATCCCATAACGCCGGGATCACGCCCTGAGCCGAAGGCAGACGCTTAACGACTGCGCTACCCAGGCGCCCCCACACCACTTTTAAAAACCTAGAATTATTAATAATTTGCCTTTGGATAATTAATTATGCTGCTTCTTGTTATTTATTCAATGCTTCTGATACTATTGAAGTACAATTCAAGAGATTCCCTTAAATAAGTAATGTCCAGGGGTGCCTGACTGGCTCAGGGGGTAGAGCATGAGACTCTTAATCTTGGGGTTGTGAGTTCAAGCCCTACACTGGGTATGCTTACTTAAAAAAAAAAAAGTTATATCCGGGTTGGAGATCTATCCTAATATTAAGTGTTGGATATCGGGCCTTTACAATGAAAACTGACTTTCACCCTTAATTCTTTAAAAAAAAAAAAAAAAGGCACGAATTTTCAAATTTCTTCTTTGTATCTGGGTAGGGCAGGAAAGGACTATATCTGATGCTGGTCTAAGAACAACCAGGTCCTATCTTTATACTTACACAAACATGTCAGTTAAGCATCCACTCTTGATTTCAGCTCAGGTCATGATCACAGGGTTGTGAGACTGAGCCCCATGTTGGGCTCTGAACCGGGCATGGAGCCTGATTAAGATTCTCTCTCTCCCTCTCTCTCTGCCCCTCCACTCCCCTCTCCCTCTCTAAAAAAAAAAAGAGAGAGAGAGAGAGAATCTCTAGACATTATGAACCTTCAGTCTGTTAGAATGAAAGTCCAGTTTTTGTGCCAAGACTATGTTCTCCAGTTTCCACAAAGAATCCTGGAAAACAATGAGAAAAAAAAAACAACTGGAAAATTTCTGAACTAGGAAAGCAGAGGAGGCTTTCTATGTTCTCAAGTAGAAGAATGCTTCCTACATTTTTTAAAAATATTTTATTTTTTAAGTCATCTCTATACCCAATGTGGGGCTTGAATTCACAACCCCAAGATCAAAAGCCATATACTCCACTGACTGAGCCAGCCAGGCACCCTGAATGCTTCCCACTTTAGAGGCTATTCAAATAACTCCACTTTTGTGCGAGATAAATCCTTTTAGGACAAAACTCTAACTAGATATGGTTCCATTATAGAGTATTACAGCCTATCCATTGCAAAGTCCAGCTGGAATGACAGTTTTTCAGAATAGCTCCAATCAAAGACTGAATAAAAAACAGCTAATATCTAAAATAAAGCTACAAGGGGCGCCTGGGTGGCTCAGTCAGTTGAGTGTGTTCCTTCAGCTCAGGTCATGATCCCAGGACCCTGGGATCCAGCCCTGAGTCTAGCTCCCTGCTCAGTGGGGAGCCTGCTTCTCCTTCTCCCTGTGCCTGCTGCTACCCCTGCTTGTGCACTCTCTCTCTCTGTCAAATAGATAAATAAAATCTTTAAAATAAAATAAAATAAAATATAACTGCAATATATTCTCTCACTTCTATGAGGTTGTTTACAAAATGACTTTACAAAGATTTGGCCGTTTGAGCAACCAAAGGAGAAATGACATTATGTTGATATGTTTTCAAATTACCTGGACTTAACCTTCCTCGGCGGCATTCATAAGATAGTGATGTGATCCACTATTGAGCTTGAATCTTTCCCATCCGCCCAGAACATACCAATCACCTGTCAGACTTCACTGTTCATATTCAAGTTCAGATGTAGATCTCTCTTTAAGACCTGCCCAAGAGAAACCCATGAAAATAGGCTTGAAGGGTAGTCTGGAACAGTGCAAAGATCCTCAGTGTCAGGAAATCCCCTGCATTGCAAAACTAAAATCTTATGTTTGAATCCCAACTCTGTCCCCTTTCACCAGCTATATAGCGAAGGACAGTTTTCATATCTTGAAAAATGGAAACAATACTTCTTTTACAATGTGGCAACTGAAAAGACGTTATGAGATTTATACCCATTTACATTATCTTAGATCTCTAGGAGCCTACGGGTACAAAAAACAAAAACAGGAGACACATTTGCTGAATAATGATATAAAACTGAAAACTTGTGACTTAAAAACAAAAACAAACCCTCAGCCAAAAGTAGTATCTTGGGGAGATTCCCCTCCTGCTGGAAAGTGACATTAGAACCCACAACCACGACGAATCTTCTCAAGACAAGGCAACTGATGGAGGGCAGGGGTGAGTCTGGACATCTCAAGGAGTGTCTTATATAAGCCATCACTTTTCAGTCCTAGTCGGTCAGAATTTTGTGCTTCAGTCCCTAAAGTCCTTTTCCGATAGTAGAGTGTCCTTCCCTGAGCTCCATCAGAAATGTTTAACATACATACAGGTTACGACATCGTGGTAAAAAAAAATGTATAATCAGAGAAATCACAAAGAGCATATTTATTTTACCAACTTGTCCTAAGGTAAAATCACATTTTTTAATTTTTTTATTTTTTTATTTTTTGCCTCTGGGAGCAGGGTGGAGGAGGAGCCTTTTTTTTCTTCCTCTTTTACATAGATGGATATCCAAGGAACTAAGAATAGAGCATTTCCCCTTTTCACTTAGGAGATCTTACCCAAGTAAGAAAACATTTGATTACACCAACAACCTAGTCCTCCCAGATGTCATTTTCCTCTTTATTTTTTCTCATTCTATTATTTTTTACTTTATTATTTTATGTATTGTGTTTGATTAGAAATGTATTGACTTGTTTAAAATTATATCTAGGCTCCCAAGAAACCATAGCCATATGTATATTTCTTTTTCTCATTTACAAGATATTTCTTAACTCAGAAATGAGAAATCCTTGCCTTTCATACCGTTTCCATTTGCCCTGGCTGTTGCGTGCATGCGTGCATGCGTGCGGGGGGTGGGGGGGGTGGGGAGTGTGTCAGTAGAATCATAGAATGATCTTGGACATTGTGACCAAATCATCATGCAAAGCCATGGCTTCTGTCCAGATTCTAACAAGAGACTTCTTATCATTAAGAGTTTATGGTCCTGGGGCGCCTGGGTGGCTCATTCATTAAGCACCTGCCTTCAGCTCAGGGCGTGATCCCAGCGTTATGGGATCGAGCCCCGCATCAGGCTCCTCCGCTGGGAGCCTGCTTCTTCCTCTCCCACTCCCCCTGCTGTGTTCCCTCTCTTGCTGGCTGTCTCTATCTCTCTGTCAAATAAATAAATAAAAATCTTTTGAAAAAAAAAGAGTTTATGGTCCTTTCAGTTTTAAGATAAATAAATTTTGGGGATCTAATGTACAGCATGGTGATTACACTTACCAATACCATATTATATACTTGAAAGTTGCTAAGAGAATAGATCTGAAATGTTCTTACCATAAAAAGGAAAGGTAATTATGTGAGGTGCTGGCAATGTTACCTAAAACCACGGTGATAATCATTTTACAATATAGAAATGAATCAAGTCAACACCTTGTATCCCTTAAACTTGCACGATGTAGTGATTACATCTCAATAAAGCTGGGGGTGGGAGAGTGTGGTCTTGAGTTTGGAAGTTTATGAAGAGAATCCAGGTGAGGTGGAAAGCACGTTTATATATTTTAAGATCCAAAGAAATACAAAATCAATTAAGGGACGACAGGATGGGAATTATAGGAGCCCATGGGTAGGAGAGTATGTTGTCAGGTCACCGTGGGCAATGGGACCTACAGGTGACGAAGTCCAAGTTCTAGACCGTAAATAAGGCTAAGGATATTTCATCAGGGTGGCTGATGAGAATCCAGTGAGCATTTCAACCCCCAGAATCACATGGGAAGATAACTCTCACATTTCTTTTTTTTTTTTTTAAGATTTTATTTATTTATTTGACAGAGAGAGACAGCCAGCGAGAGAGGGAACACAAGCAGGGGGAGTGGGAGAGGGAGAAGCAGGCTCCCAGCGGAGGAGCCTGACATGGGGCTCGATCCCAGAACGCTGGGATCACGCCCTGAGCCGAAGGCAGACGCTTAACGACTGCGCCACCGAGGCGCCCCAACTCTCACATTTCTTTAGTGTGAAAAGATCGTTTCCTTTTATTTATTTTTTTAAAAGATCTTATTTATTCATTTGAGAGAGAGAGCACAAGCAGGGGGGAGAGGAGAGCATGAGCTGGGAGCCCGCCGACGACGTGGGGCTCGATCCCAGCACCCAGAGATCATGACCCCAGCCAAAGGCAGATGCTTAACCATCTGAGCCACCCAGGTGCCCCGAGATCGTTTTCTTTTAAAGCAACATCTTTCAACCTGGAGAAGAATTTGAATTAGGTGTAGAAATGGTTAAGAGAATCAAAGATTTATTTGGGGAGGAGATTGTGCACGTTTATATTCTACGTACATTAACGTTTAAGGAAATAGGACGGTACTGGGGCACCTGGCTGGCCCAGTCGGTGGAGCGTGCAACTCTTATTTTTGGGGTCATGAGTTTGAGCCCCATATTGGGCATAGAGATTACTTAAATTCAAAAAAAAAAAAAAAAGAATAAAAGAAGGAGCACCTGGCTGGCTCAATTGGTAGAGCATGAGACTCCGGATTCCGGGGTTGTAAATTCAAGCCCCACTTTGTGTTCAGAGATTACCTAAAAAGAAAAAAAAAAGAGAGAGAGAGAAAAAGAAAAGACGACGTGTACTGATTTTTGACCTATAAGCTATTCTGTGCAGTTAGTATTTAAGAAACTTGGGCCTAAATTTAAATGGGAGTTACAGGGCCAGCTCCTCCCCCCAGGACTCCTGCTCGACTGACTCTCTCAAAGGCTTTTCCCCATCCCCACCCACCCCCTCAAGTAGAAATGTCATCTAAACAGTGCACCTTACCTTGTTCAAGGTCTAGTCAAAGGGGCGCCGCTCCAGCCCCCGGCCCATGACAATACAATAGCGGTCATTTTAAAGGTCCACTGATGCCCCCCCACAGTTAACAAGGAGCCAGAGGGGGCAGTCCTCACACGGCCCCTCCCCCGCCCCATGCCCAATTAATCAGCCTTGCTCCCTCACAGGGGCAACTCAGGCTAAACATCTCATTTACTTGTTTTACAAAAGCTCTTAAAGCATTAAAAATGTATCAAACTTCTGTTTCTCCCATTTGTGGCTTTTGTTAGGATGGGGATCAAGTCATGCTTCCTGCTCCCCGTCTCCCACAAAAATGACAAAAATAAACCGAACCAAAATCTTCTTACAAACACATCAAACAAGAAAAGGATGAGAAAACAATGCTTACACACGCCCACAAGTATCAGAGGTGTGCTGTTGTTTCTTTAAACTGCTAAACGCATGGAAATTATGTGCCTTTTCTTGTTTCCAGTTGTTCTGTAAATGCCCTGACCTCTCCTGTGATGGGCACACAAGCACCACATAGATTTTCCTAGATTGAATGGTGCTAGTTTTAAAAAAAGTTACCAGTGAGTGAGGCTAGACAGTGCCTCTCAAACTCTAAGGGGTGTAAGAACCACCCGGAAAGGTTAAAATGCAGATTCTGACTCTGTAGGTCTGATGTGGGGCCGGGGAGTATGCATTTCTAGCTCTCAGGGGCTGCAAATGTTCCCTGTCCCCTCATCTCATACGGAGCGGCCAGGAAGGTAGCAGTGAGTTAGATCAAGTCTAGAGCTAGAGAGTTTAGTTTTGCTCAGGAGGCAAAAACTGAAAAGGAACGCTCTGACAAAGAAATTAACTTTGTTGTGTACGCGGCATTTTCTTTTCTTAGAAAGCCTTTGGGGAGGGGTGCATTTTTTCAAAAGTCACACTGACACTGATAGGTCTCTCGTCTATCTGCATCCCCCCCCTTTTCTTGCATCTCTATCATTCAGTCTATTAATGGTGATGCCACTGGAAACTACCCAGCTCCCTGGAAGCTCGGGACCTGTGGAAAAAAAGAAAGCAGTTCTATTGCTGGAGGTGGGAGCCAGCACATTTGGCTTAGTGGCCATTTATTTAAATAAACTCCTTTGGTCATAAAACTTTGGGCGGGGAGGCTGCGTTTTGAGGCAGAGATGAAAGTCAGCTGCCGGCTGCAGAAACAATGACGAGCTCATTCAATCCTCAGTGCAGTGCTGGTGAGCGGGGATGCAGGTGCCCGCGAGGCCTGACAGCAACATCCCTCGGGGGTTAGTTATGGCCCAGGCATCAAAGAAGGCCACCCCGAAGCCCAGCTGCCGGGAGGAAAATGGTAGCCAAAGGAAAAAACAAGGGTGGGGCCCCTGTGAAGAGACGAAATGTACCCTCACTGTCATCAGAGGTTACAATCAGCCGAGCAGATTACTGAGCCCTTGGCCAGAGCTCTGGAGGACTCAGATTAGAAAGAGTATGCGTGTGCGTGTGTGTGTGTGTGTGTGTGTGTGTGTGTGTGTGTGTGTGTAAGGATAGTGACGGGAAGGGTTGCCCCCACTGTCATAGATTTTATAACAGCTGGATCAAAACAGCCCAAGAAGAGACTGTGGACAGAGCCACTCTGGGCAAGTTCTACTTTTCTGTCTCTGTAGGCGAAATTATTATTACTACTACCAACGACTTCCTCTCTCTTCTTCCAAGTCAACCTTTGCCCCTGCTTGCCCAGGCAGGCCCTCATTTTCCTAGTAGGATCCTTTCAGTTTCAGAACGACAGTAAGTTAACAGGGCTTAGCAAGAGATGGTGAGTACCCCGTATGCAAAACCACCGTGCCTGCCCACTGGAGAGAACGGCACACCTGGGAACAGAAAGTCGAAATCCGGAAGTTTCCAGAGACCAGACCTCACTGGGAACATAGGACTAGCTGAGGGCCTGCTGTCTTCCTGGAACAGGGAAGGGCAGGAATGTGCTCAGAATCCCAGAGCTTTTGAAGTCTGAGTTGAAATAAGGAAGGAGAAGGGAAGAAGAGGAAACGGAGAAAAGCAGGAACTGTTAGGGCTTCTGACTCACAGAGGACCTGCCCCTCCGCGCAGAGAATGAGGTCCTTCCAGTCAATCAGTTGTACTGTCTTCACCTTTCCCGCTGCCCGATAGCCTAAAAATAGAGACCAGCGTGGAACTTTATCTTCATAAAATGCAACCCTTTCTGGAAATAGTAACAAGCCGTCAGCCACTCACACATTGTGAATTAGTTGAATTTCGAGTTGGGAATTAGAACGGAGAAAATTTAGAGAGCAAGGAACCAAACCTTCATTGTACATTGTGGGCTCAGTCATGACAAAGGGTGCTTCTTGTTCAAGAGCACGGAAGGCAAAAGGCAGGGTCCGGGGACAGCCACTACTCCTGGTCTATGTCATCAGACGATTCATGTCTCCCTGGCACAAGTTAAGATCGATTTTTTAAAATTTTATTTTATTTTATTGTTTTAAAGATTTAAATTTATTCATTTGTCACAGAGAGAGAGAGCATAAGCAGGGGGAACGGCAGGCAGAGGGAGAGGGAGAAGCAGACTCCCCAATGAGCAGGGAGCCCCACCCAGGGCTTGATCCCAGGACCCCGTGACCCGAGCCAAGGCAGACACTTAACTGACTGAGCCACCCAGGAGCCCCTAAGATCAATTTTTTATTTAAAATAGTCATCTGTTGAGCATCTCTGTGCCAGGTGCAGGAAGAAGAGCTGGAGACACAGTGGACATGGCCTTCAGCCCATGCAGCTTATGGTCTAGCTCAGGAGACCGGTAATTGAGCACCATGTCAAGTACCACCACCCAAGAAACGGAGAAGCTACAACTGCAGATGTGTTATGAGGCAGGAAAGCAAGGAATGGAGATCAAGAGGGCTCAAGAAGGAGAACTATTTCAGCTCAGATACAGAGAAGGTCTCGGTGGCATTTCAGCTGGGACCTGGAGGACAGGAGAGTCAGCCTTGACGGAGTCTAGGGCAAGTACAAGTAAGTGCAAACACTTTGAGGAAAAAGAGCTTCCTGTGAGATAGGAACTGAGGGAAGGACACGATGCTTGGATGTGATTTCAAAGATCTGGGTTCAAACCAGGACTCCGCCACCTGCCGGACTGTGCTCCGCACACACGTTAGCCCTGGGATTTCGAGGTCATAAGACACAGTGGTTACACATACCGTCCTCACCTTGATGGCCAGTGAGATTAGAATTCGTCGATTCCACATTTCACTCAACTCCTACTTCGGAGATTTACTGCTAGGTTTCCTCCACTATATAGACCATTCGCCATTTGTGAGGAATAGAAAATTTTCTTTTACTCTCCCTCTGACTTTCTTTCTTTCTTTCTTTCTTTCTTTCTTTCTTTCTTTCTTTCTTTCTTTCAAGATTTTATTTATTTATTTATTTATTTGAGAGAGAGTGTGCGTGGGGGGGGGCATGGGCATACATACATTTCTATTCTATTCCTCCTCTACGCCTAGGAGGAAAATTGGTCTGTCCATTTGAACTTTGTTTGCATTGTCTTTGAGCAATTACTATGAACATGATTTAAATATCCAAAAGTTACAAAAGAGTATACAATGAAAACTAGCTGGTCCTCATTTCCCTGTCTGCCAACCAGTCATTCTTTCTCTAAGAAGCACAGTTACTAGTTTCTTGTGAAGTCACTTTTTTTTTCTTTTCTTGGAAATGCCACATATGATCGGTGTTACCATTACAGCTTTTTAACTACAAAGCGGTACTGTTATCCTAATAAATCACATATGTGTGTCCCTTACAGTTTATACCATACAGTTTTTCCAAAGATTTTATTTTTAAGTCATCTCTACCCCCGGTGTGGAGCTCGAAATCACAACCCTGAGATCAAGAGTGACATGCTCAACTGACTGAGCCAGCCAGGCTCGCCCAGTTTATGCCCTATTTTTACATCTACTCTCTTACTTACTGACTCTTCCCCAAAACTTACGAGGTGGCACAGGGTCGCCACTACCAGTTAGCTGCCTGGGCCCCAGGGAAGTCAGTCCTTTGCCTACAATGACGCTGGGAGTCAATCCAGGATTTCCGACTCTAAAACTTGGCTTTTGTTCCTGCATCAAGGATCAAAGTTACTCTCTGAGAGCAGCGATGTGCAAACTGACAGAATCCTGCATCCGGGTCTTCTCCGCGGTCTGAGGTCCCGTTTGCCCAGAGCTCTGCGTCTGGGTCGGGCTCCCTTTGCGCCCCCTCTGGGAGTTCTCCCAGCAGCAGGGAGCGGGGAGACTTCCACTGTGCACCCCAGACGAACAATGGGTTCAAGCGTCAGTCTCCTTTCCCGCCAGAATTGTATTTAGTAAGATAAATTTGTATATTTGTTTTTGCATATTTCCTTGCATATTGAGAACCAGCTCAAGAACAAACAAACAAACCAACCAACCAACCAACCTAAGCAAACCACAAGTCACCTGCTGAATCACTGGCTAGTTCTCCCCAGTCCCTGGCCTCTAGGGCCTCTAGACTCAAAGACTGAGAAAGTGATTCATTTCCTCTTTTTCTTCTAGTTTCCTTTCTCTGCCTGTTACCTCTTTCCTTTCTCTGAAGAACTCAACAAAGTGGTCCTGTTTATAATCCTTGAATTCTGGTTGGAATTTGGCTCGTCATGCTTATGCTTTGAGTTTTGCCAGACAGAGCCTGCCTGTGTGCTTGGGATGAGGAAAGCACCTGTTGGGAATTGTGCTCTGGGGGCTTTAGGGTGGAAAATGGCTGCCACTTTCTTGCCCTGCCCTCTTCATTCTGGGAAGGAGCCTTCCCCATGGGACACCCACAGGTGATAGCTGATTTGCCTGTATTACTCCTTTTCATTCTCAAAAAAAGCCCTGCATGGGAAGTACCATTGTCAGTCTCCCTTTCCAAACTAGGAATCCCTGTCTCAGAGAAGTGAAGCAACTTGCTTGCTTGAGTACACATACCAAGTAAACGGTGCAGCTGGGATACAAATACCATGAAAAAAAAAAAAGGTACAAGGGAACTGGATACAAAATTCCCCCACTAAACTAACTCGTCCCTAGACGTTGTAATTCTTTGAGAGTCGGATCCTTATTCCAAGTACTTATTTTGTCAGAGAAAAAACAGAGAGGGACTCCTGGGTGGCTCAGTCGGTGAAGCATCTGCCTTTGGCTCAGGGCATGATCCCAGGGTCCTGGGATCGAGTCCCGCATTGAGTTCCTTGCTTGGCGGGGAGCCTGCTTCTCCCTCTGCCTGCTGGTGCTCTCCTGCTCTCTCTCTCTCTCTGACAAATAAATAAATAACATCTTAAAAAAAATACAGATAAACCCAGCAGGAGTTGAGGTTAGCATTAAGTCCAACATGCACTGACGACACTAGCTACGGACCATCAGAGCTTGGCCGGGCCTCCCTTACCCGTGCCCCGAACACCTCCGAGCCCGCCCTTGGGCAAAATCCTCGCTCGCAGAGCCTGGTTGACAGTCAGGAGCCGACGTCTCCTGCGCCGCGCTGACTCCCGCACAGAGGGACGGACAGAGCGCGTGTGGGCGCGGATGGGGGGCGGTGGGTCTGTCGTTGACCCTCATGCCGCTGGCTGTTGGGGACCCAGGTCGCTGCCGCCCGCCCAGCGTCACGGGAGAGGGTCCCACCGCATGTCACTGGTCCCGGGCAAGATCCTCATTCAAACTGCCAAGAAAGGTTTCTACTGAATGTGGGTGGCTTTCGCGCCACGGTAAAGTCACAAAATAGTAAGTCGAAGCCTTGTAAGTGGAGCTTCTCTGTAAAGCTGACGATTGCCACCCCAATTTGGACAGATTTAAAAATCCTCTGGCAGTTTCGATGAAAATGAGGATGAGGTAAGTTTGGCTGCTGGTAACGAAAGCAGCTAAAATAGTTTGGAGGAAAGGTAGTCACGAGGGAGAAGGGGGGCTCCCGCCCTCAAGCAGTATGCAGCTTTATTTTAGGGGACCCCTAAAGCCACCTGTGACACATTAACCAATGAGCCAGAGACAGTGAAGCATAGACCTCTTTGCTGTGAGAAATTCTTCTGCAAGGGAAGGAACGTCAAGGAAATGGTGTTTTATAGACAGGTTGAAGGGTAAGGGGGTTCCACTGGCCAAGGACGGGAGTCCAGGCAGAAGACTTTTGCAAAAGTCAAATGTGTTCTTGGGATTCCAATTCTGAGATTATGAAAATATTCATCTCTTGATTTCTTCAAGTATTTTTTATGTGTTCAGTATTTACACTAAACCCTCTGCACTTTGTTTTGATGCAAATAATAAGGTAGGGATCTGGCACTAATTTGCCTCCTGGATGTAGAGTAAATCATCTTAGAACATTTGATGGGGGCCGCCTGGGTGGCTCAGTCATTAAGCGTCTGCCTTCAGCTCAGGGCGCGATCCCGGAGTACTGGGATCGAGCCCCACATTGGGCTCCTCCACTGGGATCCTGCTTCCTCCTCTCCCACTCCCCCTGCTTGTGTTCCCTCTCTCGCTGGCTGTCTCTCTCTCTGTGTCAAATAAATAAATAACATCTTTAAAAAACAAAAAGTGGAAGGTCCTTCTCAACATTCCCCTTAATGGCCATGCGTTCATTCAACAAATATTTGTTGAGTGTCTGCTATGTGCCTAGCACCATAGGTCTGGGCGCTGGGAACAGCGGAGAACACATCATGGAAGGTCTGAGCTTACGTGAAGTTTGAGTTCAAAAGCAGAACCTGACAATCAACAAGTCAGACAACTCAATAAAATACATCTCCTGGAAGACAGTCAGATGGAGAGTAGGGATGGGCAATTTTAGACAGGAGAGTCAGGGAGGGCCTTTCCAAGAAAGTAGCATTTGTTCTGAGACCTGAATGGCTGGGAGTATTAGTTATGGAAAGATCAGGAGAAAGAGCATTGTCAGCAAAGCCCAGGTTGAGGGCAAAGGCTCAGAGGCAGGGAGGAATTCGGTGAGTTTGGGGAAGCAGGCTTCAGGAGGTGGATATCAGATGCTTGGGTTTCCCCCTACATGCCCGCACCTCGTAGGTCCTCTAGGTCAGGGACCCTGAGTCCAATCATGGGTGCTGTCGGCAGATCACATTATGCACCAGTGAGAGTAATCAAGAGCTCAGTCTATGCGCCAGAGTGGAACCGTGCCGTCTGCTAAAGCAGCAATTAGCCACACAGCTGGGTTAATGATTCTGCTCGCTCCTTGTAACACTCAAAGCTTCTGGACACTCCAATCACCTTCTAATTTCTAGCTCCCCTCTTCTGACTAATGGCGGCATGTTTTGCCCCTCTAGCTCATGCGGTTCATGATGACTGTCATGATTACCACGCATTTAGGCTCTCCTTCCCCATTCCACCGCACGCACGCTATGGGTCAAATTGTGTATGTATGTATCATTACTGGTTTTATCCTTTTTTCCTAAGCCTGTTTATTCTGGAGGTCCAGGCTTCTTTTATCTCTAGAGGATAATTAACAGGTCTTCCCCCCTCCTTCCCTACATAATTTTTTTTAAATTGTGAAATATAACACTCATCCAGAAAAGTATACCATGTACAAATTATTTTCACTTAACTATCTTGTAAAAATATTTCCACGTGTCATATAATTTCATAATAAATCATAATTCATTTTAATGACTTGCTGTTAATTTGGATATATTTTATTTCTTTAACTAGATTGTAAACTACTTGAGGTCAGGTATCATTTCTTTTTCTTTTTTTTAAAAAGATTTTATTTATTTGACAGAGAGAGACACAGCGAGAGAGGGAACACAAGCAGGGGAAGTGGGAGAGGGAGAAGCAGGCTTCCCGCTGAGCAGGGATGCTGGGCTCTATCCCAGGACCCTGGGATCATGACCTGAGCGGAAGGTAGAGGCTTAACGACTGAGCCACCCAGGCGCCCCTCAGGTATCATTTCTTAAGTGGCTTTCCATCCAATTTGGGGCTCCACCCTACAACCCTGAGATCAAGAGTTGTATGCTCCATCCACTGAGCCGGCCAGGCGCCCCATCCTCCTATTGTTTTAAACCACTCATTTTGTGGGACTCTGTTGTGGAAGCCTTAGGAAACTAATATAGGAGAAAATTGTATTTATGCTGAAACATATCAAGTATTGCTCTAACAGGATGTGGTCCTATCCTAGTCAGGAAATGTGGGAATTTTAATAAGATAGAGGTTCAGACGGTGACTGTCCTTGCTGACCCTACCATCTTGCATGAGAATGACCATACTATATGTCTTCACGAGTCACACCATCTCCACTCTCAGCTCAGCTAATCTAGTCACACTGCAGCCAGAGTGAACTTTCTAGGATCTGATCCTATCACCCACATGCTTAAAACCTTCCGTGGTTCCCCCGTAGCCCCCCAAACAATACTCAAACTCCTCAGTTCCCTCTCCACTCACCTCTCACCACTTCTCCTCACACTGCCTGGCGTTCCATCTCTGCCTGGAACATACATCTTTCCTTTGGCCTCATTGCTTGGCCAGTCCTATTTATGCCTCAGTGTCTACGTAAGTGGCCTTTCTTGCTTCATTGCCCTCCCAGGCTGTCCCACAGTCCTCCATAATTTCCCTGATGCACATCTCGGCCTGTGTAGTTCGCTGTATCACCCTCTAGCCTTGCTACTCAAGGTGAGGTCCCAGGGACAGACGCGTCAGCCTCCCCAGAGTTTATAAGATACAGGACCTCCAAGCCCAGCTAGGTCTTCACAATTAGATGTGCATTTTAACAAGATACTCAAGTGATTCTTTTTTTTTTTTTTCTTTAAGTGATTCTTATGTGCATTGAATTTGTGAGGTATTGGTCTCTTCCATATCATCTCCATGGGGGCAGGGAGCACTGTGTCCCCAGAACCCAGCACAGTGGCTGTTTAAAGAGAGATTTAGCTGATTTAATGCGTGAGGCTGATTTCCTGTTAACAAGCATGTCTTACAGGAAAAACAAAACAAAACAAAACAAAAAAGTCTCCTTTTATCGGAATAAAGAGACTCAGCTCTCCAGCCTATGTATTTTGTCACAGTTCCCTTTCAATTCCCCTTACACATCTCTCATATTCTTTGTTTTCCTGTCAAATCCTATTCTCTGCACGACATATGTGAATGACTATTCTATTACTAATCATGTTTTCTGTTCTGTTTTGGGGTTTTTTGTTTTGGTTTCTTTTTAGTAATTTTTAAAAACACTCGAATGACAACACAGGCATGGTCAGATTTGCACTGTTATTTTTGAACTTGGTCCATGAAAACTGATACCTGCTAATAGTTTTAAAAATTGTCCTCCCCAGTTCTTTTTCCCTCCTCTCCCCTTCCCTTTCCTCCTCCCCTCTCTTTCCCCTCTTCTTTCTTTCTTTCTGACAGGTAACAGGGGATTCTAATGCTTCATGATAAATCTTTGTATTGTGAGTCCCAGTGATCAAAATATCCTGATATGTTTATATTTCTCGCAAGTTCTCAGTAAATGATACGTCACTTTTTCAGAGAAGTATAGAGGTAAGAGAGACTTTACACACTTAGCTTCTAATTCCTTTAATAGAATGTTAAATCTGAGAATTTACGGACCATCTCAAATCCACAATCTTAAACCGTCCTCCATAAATTGCTGATTTGACCCGCCTCTGAAGCCCATCTCCCCAACTTCTCTCCCCCTTCTCCTTCCAGCAAGTTGAATTTGCAATTCCCTAAAAGGCACCACAGGCCTCAGGTTTGTAGCTAGTATGGGTCACGTGGCTAACAACCTTTTATAATGATAATGTTCGAGGACAGGACTGGCACACCCTTTGTAGGTAAACAACAGTAGGATTTGCTTTGCTTTTGTTGAGTGTATCTGCATTTCAGGGTGCATGATTTGGTCAGAAGTTTACTAATTTATCCAGTTAAAAAGTTAATGATGTCCCTTCACTCTTCAGTCAGTCAAAATGAGCCCTGAGAGGGCCCCAGTGCCCTTCAGATAGTGTTCGAGAAAAAAAATTAGGAGACAGCATCCTCTGCTATGTTTCCGTGTCAGGTGAGAGCTCCTGAATTCTGTCCGCTCTTAACCCTGTGTATTTACCACACTCACAACTAAGTTGTTTAGGGGCGCCTGGGTGGTTTAGTTGGTTAAGCGTCTACTGCCTTCGGCCCAGGTCATGATCTCGGGGTCCTGGGATGAGCCCCTGGTTGGGATCTCTGCCCAGGGGGGAGTCTGCTTCTCCCTCTCCCTAGGCACCTCCCCTCTCACTCCTGCTCTTTCTCTCTCTTTCAAATAAATAAAGAAAATCTTAAAAAAATAAACGAAGTTGTTTAACTTCAGGAGTAGTTTTGTTCCATGATTATAGTGTCCTCTATACTTCTGCAGGGCCCGCCATAAAATACTTGCAGGTTTGTGTTGATTGAATGATTTCAGGAAAATCAACAAGCTCAAATGCCTACTGGGGGCACAATATGTTAATGAGAAAAGCGACAGCAGGGACCGTGGCCGCGGGGAGCTCCCGCCCCAAGTCTGAGGGGGAGAGGCAGCCCCCACGCTTCCAGCCTGCTCTGCCCTTGGAAAACGGATCCCGGGTTTTCAGAGCCCCACGTTTTACAAAGAACGCCAGAGATCGGAGCTTTTAAAGTCATCTCTCAATTTTTAAATGTTGGTAACCAATTCAAATTTTCACACGACATTTTGCAAATCAATACCGTGAGGCAAACAGAACACTCCCGAGAACCGCGCAGTTCTAAGTGGCCAATTTGCAACTTCTTCATTGAATACTGCAGATAATTAAGAACATTCATTTTCCCAAAAAAATGTGATTACTGGGAACGCCACGGTGGGTTAGAGCTGCTGCTCCGTAGGGGGCCTGACTAGGTTCAGACCCTGGCACGACTCTGCCAACGCGCGCTCCAGAATCCCCTTGATCTCAATAAACCAGTTTTCACGCCTGCAAACTGGCCTTTATGGTAAGAGTGGCAGCTTCGCAGCGTTGTTCTGAGGACAGAATGAGAAAATGCCTGCCCAAGCCCTTCTCACGAAGCGGCCCTCAATACGTGCTAACTAGTCCAAATTACTACTCTTCTTTATAATAATGGAATTATTCAAGGACCAGCCAAACATCGTGTAAATAAGTTCATATTCCCAGACACCTCATTTCTCCTCCCACAAAAGCATTTGAAGGTGTCCCATATGATGACTTATTCTTTATATGTCACTCAGCTGCATCCAGGTGGAGTGATACCGACTTTTCCAGAGGGAAGATGCCCCACACAGTCGTGGCTGGGGTGGAAAACTAACCCCTCACCCCCGCCTCTACACACACACACACACACACGCACACGCGCACACGCGCACGCACACACCCCACCTTCCAAATCAAACCAGTGTTTGCTTGCTCGCGTTTCAATTTGGTACGTTTGTCACTTGCTTCTGGCATCCTCTCCACTGTTCTGAAAGTTTTCATCTCACTTCCCCGCAACCACCCATGCCCTCCGAGTTCGAGCTTCCCTTTTCCGATCTCGTTCAGGGGTCTGCTTAGTTAGAGTCTCTAATCGCCGGTTTACGATAAGGACCAAGCGCCTGGCCACCCCACCCGCCGCCTTCCCGCTAGAACTTTCCCCTCTCGCGACTTCTCAGCTCCGCCACAACTGCAGCTGACTCGATGCGGGGCGGGGGCGGGTTCTCAGCCCGGACCCCCTCCACCCGGCCCCGGTTCGCGAAGGGAGTAAGTGCGAGGCGGGGCAGGGTCGCCGCGCCGATCGCTCTGCGCCCCCTGCCGCGGGTCGGCGCCGCCGCGGAGCGCGAGCAAGTCGGGGCAGGTCCCCCACGGCTGCGGCCCTCGGGGGCGGGGTCAAGGGCGGGCGCAGAGTCAAGTTTCTCTACGTCACGGTTCTTGGGAAAGTCCCCTGACATAAGAGGAGAGCGCGGGCGCGAGAATCGCCTAGACCCGAGAGGTGCCCGGCCCGGGAGCAGTTCGCTCTCCAGTCCGGTCGTGCCCGCCCGTTCCCGCGCATTCCCTCCCGTCTTCGCCCCCCGAGCAGCTCGCCTTCTCCTGCCCCAAGGGGCTCGGGTTGGGGGGCCTAAGGTCCCCGGGGTTCTGCTGCACAGCTCCCGGTGGCTGGGAAGATGCCTGGGAAGAAAGCGCGTAAGAGCGCGCAGGCGAGCCCTGCGCGGACCCCGGCAGGTAGGGAGCAGCTAGGGCCCGCGGAGATCTTAGAGGGGGCCCGGGCGGGGGTGGGGGCTGGGGCGGGGGCCGGGGTCGAGGTCTCGGTCCGGGCGGGTTCAGCCCGGGCAGGTCTGCGCCCTTGCACGTGCTTTGCGGGACGCCTCCAGGAAGTTCTTCGGGGGTTTTACACAGGACGGTGGAGATGGTGAGGTAGGAAACCCTATTTGGGATGCAGATTGGGATTTTAGCGGAGGCGGAAAGCCTCTTCTTCGCTTCGCTTGCTTTCCATCCCCGCTTGCCCTGCCCCGGTGCCACGGGGAGAAAAAGTGCAAGTGCAGGCTGCAGTCACGAGGAGAAAGTCATTGTCACGGCAGGTGGGGACAGGAGAGGCTCCGGGAGCTGCCTGGCGAGCAGCCCTCTTCCTCCGGAGTCGGGGACCATTGAGGGCCCTGCTCTGAGTGTTGCCACTCTCGCCCCCCGCCCCCCCCCCAAAACAAAGCGGTCCATAATGCTTGATCCTATCGCGGCCCTTCCACAGAGGACTGATGGAGCGTTACAGAGGCCCTACGAGGACCACTTCGGTCAGGAGCCTATAAAATTGTGCTTCTTTGTTGAGTGGGACATTTTAACAATCGTTATTGCTTGCGGAGATGGGATAGGAGAAGAACAGGAGTTGGTCTCCAGTGGTTTGTTTTTAGTCCATCCACTCTTCTCCTCCTCCCTCCATAAAGCAACATCAAATAACTTTTCAGACCGGCCCTCTCCCTTATAAATCTTACCGAACGAGGCAGCCATCCGCTAAGGGGCTGTAGCAAAGAGGGCAGCAAGGCTCTGGGCTCGAAATCCGTCATTGCATCAGAC